>NW_026991449.1:1058148-1410865 GCF_036370855.1 Dromaius novaehollandiae | reverse complement strand
AGGTGTTGTTCCAGCAATTAGCACTGCCCCAGCAGTGACAATAGGTGTTATCTGCCAAGGTCCTGATGAAGGGATATAATCCAGACCCCGAGATAGTCCAGACCCCCTAATTAACACTGTTTCAGCAATGAGAGGAGGCTTTGTTTCCCAGGGTCCTGGTGCCCAAGTAGGCCTTATTTCAAAGCCTTGACATCCTCCCTCCCAGAGCGTGAAGCACAGGAATGCGAACTGCTTGCAACTCCCTTATCATTCCAGCTTGAACCAGCTCTCAGTCCCTTTTCTTACTGAACTAGGTAAAAGTTCATTATTCCTCATGATTTATAAAACTGACTGATTATGCTTGCCATAAAATGGACACCCCTGTCTGAATCAGTGGCTTCTGGGACTCTGTACCTGGGTATGATTTCTTTCAGTAAGGCTTTTACTACCCGCCCTGCCCCTAAGTCTTGTATAAACTGATACTCTGGATCACCATCAGAATCTTGCCTGTTCTTTTTAACTGGCAGAATTGGGGTGTTGTACGGGGATTCACAGACTCTAAGGATACCCAGTTTCAAATAATGATTGATTTGTTTTTGGATGCTCTTCTCTGCTTCCTTTGGGATAGGGTATTGCTTAACTGCAGGAGGCAATCCCCCCTTTGTTTTTATCGAGACTGGACTAGCTGATTTCAGTAGTCCCACATCCATTCCTGAAGAGCTCCATAACCGTTTAGGAACTGATTCTAACCTTGTTGGAATTTGCAGATTAGTTGACTCTGGTTCTGGTGTCTTAGCCAGAACACATGAGCCCATAATTATTAATTCCACCTCTTCTGGCTGTAAGCAGATCTGAGTATCCAAGGCTTGCAGGAGATCTCTCCCTAAAAGGCACATGGGCGCGTCTGTGGAAATTATAATACATCCCCACGCTCTTTTACCTCCAATAGTAAGCAATAAGGGCTTAGATAACATTCGTTCGCCTTTTCCCGCTATTCCTTGCATCATTATTTTATCTGGTGACTTGCATCCTTTAGGCTCAAACTTTAAAAGGGAAAGGGTGGCTCCAGTATCCACTAGAAAGGGAACTTCTAAGCCTTCTATATTTGCCATTACCTGCCCTTCAAATCCAAATCTACATCCCATGAATTTACCCCCATTTCCACAGTATTTTCTGAGTCTCCTATCTCCTGTCATTGTGGACTGCCTGGGAATTGCCTGGTCTCCTTCTCAATATTTGATTGCCTCATGCTGGCCCCTCTATTCCCAAGTGCACAGGGCCTCACTGGGCATTCCTGCTTCCAGTGTCCTTGTTCCCCCCAAGAATGACAAACATCATTAACTCTTAATTGTACACCCCCTTCACTTTGATTCCATCTATCTCCCCTGGTTCTTCCGCGCCCCTCCCCTTGCCAGCCTGGCATATGCTCTTTAAAATACTTTTGTGTATCAGGGGCTGCTTGATCTATAAAAACACTAATTGTGAGAGCATCATTGAAGTTTTGTGGGGTCATTCCTCCCTATTTTAGCGGGGCTTACCGCAAAAGTCCCCAGAAGTCATGGGGGTGTTCATCTAATCACTGTCTGCATTCTTGCACTCTGGTCCAATTTACTCCTAACTCTCTGCATGCTCTAATTACTTCTACTAAATTTCAAAGTCCTGTTGGACACACAGCTCTATCTCCTGCATTATTACAATCCCAATTTGGATCATTTGCTAGCCAGAGGTTTCTATTTCCCCCGGCTTGCTGCGCTTCTTCTGCATCTTTAATTATCTTATCCCCTTCATTTGGTTGAAATAATTCCCTCAAAAGAATTTGGGTATCACTCCAGTTTGGGTTGTGCCCAGTGCAGATATTAGAAAATAATTGGACACATCGCCCTGCATCTTTTCTTAATCTCTGCATTTTACCCCCCCATAAGGCGAGATGGCCAGGGTGCCAGGGCTGATTAGTAAATACCCGCAGCACAGGAGGTGGAGGACTGGCCCCTCCCTTTCCCCCCGGCTGTAAAGCGGCAGGGTTAGTCAGCACGTTGGGGATCCTAGGATAGAGTCCGGCAGCCAATGGAGTAGAGGGAGAAGGAGGAGGAGAAGGAGAAGTAATGACAGAGAGATCATCAGGTATATCAGGTGGAGCAGAAACTTTTGGAGCACAGTCCGGGGTACTAGTATCTGCTAGCACAAGTGTTACGTTCGGCAGGTTTCTTTCCTCCCTCCCTCCTGGCTCAAATGCTCCCGCGCCCATGCCCAGTTATTGTTATGGAAATTATATGGAAATTAGGCTTGTTGGCCACCATAAGAGGGCTCGACCCTAGGTTTCCGCAGAAAAATTCAGAGCCAAATCAAAACAAATTAAAGAATTAAATATTAATGACGTGCGTGCAGTAATTACAGCTCGAGCTGGGTGCCTCCGAAGAGGGACCCTAACATAAACAAATTCTGGGCAATTATAGTTTTTTCAACGTACATTTCCCACCCTTCACGTGGTAGTTAGACCAATAGTAATTTTTTGGTCTGGGGTCTCCTGCTCCTCATTGGGTCTCATCGTCATTCTGAGGTAAGCTGTTTTTCTCCTTATTTTTGTTTTTTGCAGTCTCTGCTGACGGTTGTACCTCTGTTTTTGTGGGGTCTTACTGTTGTGTCTCAAGGTCCTGAGGAGGAGGTGATTCTAAATCATAACAATGAACACTGCCCCAGCAGTGAGCTAAGGCTTTGCCCCTCAAGGTCCTAATGCCCTGCACTGGTCTTACTTCAAAGCCTTGACACCCTCCCTTTGGGAGTGTGAGACGCATTCCTGCAGACACCCTCCCTTTGGGAGTGTGAGATGCAGGAATGCAGACTGCTTGTAACTTCCTTATCTTCCCAGCTGGAACCAGCTCTGAGGCCCTTTTCTTACTGGACTAAGTAAAAGTTCATTGTTTTCGCTAAGTGCGGCCTAAGGCTTCAGCAAATTTAGCTCCTCATGCTAAGCAAGTTTTAGAGAAGTTGTGCTAAGCGGCTACCTCTAGACAGTTTCAGTTCGCTATTCTTTAACAGTTCCCCGCTTTGTTTTTATGAAGCATCCCTGCTAATACTTGAAACAGAGTTCTCGAAGCCTTTCAAGGCGTGCTATCACGTTCCATAATCTTATGCATAATATGATCGTAAGCAATAGGCATAACACAGTTAAAGTTAACACAACTACTAGTGGGTGCAACACGTGATTATAAATCGCTGTTGTAGTTGGTGACCACCCTAGAAGAGTTTCCCAGCCATGATGTTCTCCATCCCTTTTTATCCTTTCCAAGACGTGGTGCATCTCTTCTGCTTCATGATGAATGGTGATTAGAGGGTTTTTTGTCCATTGTTTCGGGTACGTTCTAGCAGTCGACGCAGGTTGTCATGTTGTAGTAGTTTCTTCACTAGTGTGAGATTCTTTCCAATGGGGTTAGGTAGTAAATTTTGAATTAGTGTATAATTAGATTGTAACAATTGATAAGATCTAATAGGAGCTGAATGATTAAAGTCGCATCCCATAATTTTGGGTAATGTTACAAATACAAATATTTGAGTAATTAATTACTTGTATCTACACCAATGCCATCTATGAATGTAAGATTACAAAGTGTTCTTACACATACACATTCTTTTTTTAACATGTACAAGTACAGTTCAACTTGAACAGCAAAATAAGAACACAGTATGATAGTATATGGCCCGTTCCATTTAGGTTTTAACCTGGATTTTTTGTGAAAATACTTTAACTAAAACTTCATCCCCAGGCTGTATACCAGGCACTTGTATTTCAGGTGGTGTGGATTGATATCATTGAGCATATATTTATTTATTTCAAAGATTTTCAAACCTTTTTTGCATACTTAGAACATACTGGGTTAGTCATTCATCCCCGTCTAACAGGCTAGTCTTAGCTGGCATAACAAGTCCCTAGTACAGCTAAATGTTTCCCAAAGAGAATTTCTGCTGGTGTTAGTCCTATGGGTTGCCATGGGACATTTCAAACATCCCATAGAGCTAAGTTTAATGCTTCTGGCCATTTGAGGCTAGCATGTGTGCATTTCTTGCTATTTTTTCTTTTAATGTGCTGTTCATTCTTTCTACTTGTCCTGAAGATTGTGGGTGATAAGGGGTACATAGATTTCCTTTTATTCCTCATGATTTATAGAACTGACTGATTATGCTTGCCATAAAATGGGCACCCCTGTCTGAATCCATGGCTTCTGGGACTCTATACCTGGGTATGATTTCTTTCAGTAAGGCTTTTACTACCCGCCCTGCGTCAGCCGTTCTTGTTGGGAAAAGTCCTACCCAGCCATTTTAGGCTAGCATGTGCGCATATTCTTGCTATTTTTCCTTTTAGTGTTCTATTCATTCTTTCTACTTGTCCTGAAGATTGTGGGTGATAAGGGGTTGTAGGTTTCTTTTTATGCCTAATGATTTCTATAACTGAGTGATTATGCTTGCTGTAAAATGGGCACCCCTGTCTGAATCAGTGGCTTCTGGGACCCCATACCTGGATATGATTTCTTTCAGTAAGGCTTTTACCACTCCCCGTGTGTCGGCCTTTCTTGTTGGGAAAGCTTCTACCCAGCCTGATAACTGATCTACTATCACTAACAAGTGTTTGTAGCCATTGGCAGATGGCATATCCGCATAATCTATTTGTAGCTTTTGGAAAGGGAAGTAGGCCCATGACCGTCCCCCTAACTCTGAGCTTGGCTTGTTATTTGAAAACTTCTGGCAGGTCGGGCAGCTATTTGTTATTCTTTTTGCAGCCGCGTAGATTCCTGGAGCAGCCCATACTTTCTGTACCTGCTTAGCTATTGCCTCCGCTCCCCCAAGAGCTTTATCGTGAAACCACCTAGCTATAGTAATTAACTATTTTTTTTTTTGGTAGAATTGGTTTTCTTCCAAGTGTCCATATTCCATCATCACTTTGTTTTGCTTCCCACTGCTCCCATTGTTTTTTCTCTTCCACTGAGCAGTCTTTTTCATACGTGGTTTTGGGGTCTATTAAAATTGGCCATTCACTCTGGTCCATCCTTGGAACTGCCCCCATACATTCTCTCAGGGGTTGTCGAGCTGCAGCCTTCGCAGCAGCGTCGGCTAAAGCATTTCCTCTGCTAATTTCTGTAGTGTCTTTAGTATGGGCTGGGCAGTGTATTACAGCAATTTCTTTGGGCAGTTGGACTGCTTCCAGCAAATTACGTATTTCTTCTCCATTAGCTAATTTCTTTCCTGATGACGAAAAGAATCCTCGCTCTTTCCATAACATCCCTGTTACATGACCTACTCCAAATGCATATTTAGAATCGGTATAGATATTTACCTGCAGGTTCTTACCAATTTTTACTGCTTGGGTCAATGCTATTAATTCTGCTGCTTGAGCACTTACAGACGGAGACAAAGGATTGGCCTCAAGTACCTCAAAGAGGTTAGTGACAGCATAGCCGGAGTGGTGCCTTCCGTCCAAATACTAGGATGATCCATCTGTAAACGGAACTAAGTCTGGGTTTCCCAAAGGTTCGTCTTTAAGGTCCTCCCGGGGCTTGCTCGAGCTGACGATCACCTGCTCACAGGAATGATGTGGTTCTCCATCCTCAGGTAGAGGCAATAGTGTTGCTGGATTTAAGATGTTGCATCTCTTTACATGCAGATAATGTGACCTTAATATTATCGGTTCATAGCGGTGAGCTCTCTGTGGGGATAGTGCTTGAGTCGCGTATTGTTTCATTGACAGTTCTACTTCATGTGGCACATACACAGTCAATGAGTGACCCAAAACTACAGGTCATGTTTTTTTCAGTAAGAGCTGCCGTAGCTGCTATTGCTCTGATGCATCCTGGAGTGCCTTTAGCTACCTCATCTAGCTGCGTGGAGTAATAGGCCACTGGTCTGTGGTGAGGGCCTAGTTTTTGGGTGAGTACCCCACTTGCTACTCCCTGTCACTCATGGACAAACAATTCGAATGGTTTGCTATAATCTGGTAACCCTAGAGCAGGGGCTGAAACCAACGCTTTTTTCACAGATGTAAAAGCTTTCTCCCTTTCTGGGCCCCAGGCCACAGGCTCCATCTCCTCCTTTTTTGTTGCCTGCACTAAAGGCTTAGTAAGTTCTGCTAACCCAGGAATCCACGGTTGGCAAAATCCTACAGCTCCTAAAAATCCCGTGTTGTTTTTTTGTTACAGGACGAGGCATATCAAGAGTTGTCTTTACTCGTTCTGGATCAACTAACCTGTGTCCTTCTTTTAAGATAAAACCCAAATATTTTACCTCTCTTTGACACAGCTGGAGTTTAGACAGAGATGCTCGATGCCCTTTTTCTGCAAGAGTGTTAATCTTTACTTGCTAATAACAAATCATCTACATATTGTATTACTACAGAATGTCCTGGAAGTTCGATATCTGAGAGGTCATTTTTGAGTTTGTGCGAAAGAATAGTCAGAGACCCAGTAAATCCCTGTGGCAGCCTCGTCCAAGTTAATTGTTGTCCCTTCCAAGTGAAAGCCAGGAGATCTTGGCTATCTTCAGCTATCGGTATACTAAAAAAGGCTGCTGTTAGGTCGATCACAGTAAAATAAGTTGCCCAAAGGGGTATCTGTAGTAAAATGGTTGATGGGTCGGGGACTACTGGATGTGGAGCAACTACCTGTTGGTTTATAGCCCTCAAGTCTTGTACAAAGCGATACTCTGGATCACCATCAGAGTCTTGTCTGTTCTTTTTAACTGGCAGAATTGGGGTGTTATACGGGGATTCACAGACTCTAAGGATACCCAGTTTCAGGTAATGATCGGTTTGTTTTTGGATGCTCTTCTCTGCTTCCTTTGGGATAGGGTATTGCTTAACTGCAGGAGGCAATCCCCCCTTTGTTTTTATCCAGACTGGACTAGCTGATTTCAGTAGTCCCACATCCATTCCTGAAGAGCTCCATAACTTTTTAGAAACTGGTTCTAAACCTGTTGGAATTTGCAGATTAGTTGACTCTGGTTCTGGTGTCTTAGCCAGAACACATGAGCCCATAATTATTAATTCCACCTCTTCTGGCTGTAAGCAGATCTGAGTATCCAAGGCTTGCAGGAGATCTCTCCCTAAAAGGCACATGGGCGCGTCTGTGGAAATTATAATACATCCCCACACTGTTTTACCCCCAATAGTGAGTACTAAGGGCTTAGATAACATTCGTTTGCCTTTTCCCGCTACTCCTTGCATCATTATTTTATCTGGTGACTTGCATCCTTTAGGCTCAAACTTTAAAAGGGAAAGGGTGGCTCCAGTATCCACTAGAAAGGGAACTTCTAAGCCTTCTATATTTGCCATTACCTGCCCTTCAAATCCAAATCTACATCCCATGAATTTACCCCCATTTCCACAGTATTTTCTGAGTCTCCTATCTCCTGTCATTGTGGACTGATTTGATTGCCTCATGCTGGCCCCTCTATTCCCAAGTGCACAGGGCCTCACTGGGCATTCCTGCTTCCAGTGTCCTTGTTCCCCCCAAGAATGACAAACATCATTAACTCTTAATTGTACACCACCTTCACTTTGACTCCATCTATCTCCCCTGGTTCTTCCGCGCCCCCTCCCCTTGCCAGCCTGGCATATGCTCTTTAAAATACTTTTGTGTATCAGGGGCTGCTTGATCTATAAAAACAGTAATTGCAAGGAATGCAGACTGCTTGTAACTGCCTTATCTTCCCAGCTGGAACCAGCTCTGAGGCCCTTTTCTTACTGGACTAAGTAAAAGTTCATTATTTTCGATAAGTGCGGCCTAAGGCTTCAGCAAATTTAGCTCCTCATGCCAGGCAAGTTTTAGAGAAGTTGTGCTAAGCGGCTGCCTGTAGGCAGTTTCAGTTTGCTCTTCCTTAACACAAGGATCCTGCCTGGAAAGTACCAAGTGTGATGACATGGCTGTAGGCCTGGCAGGGCAGGTGGGGTTTTTCCTGCATGCTGCCAGTGAGGGGAATGGGCTTGAGCAGCAGTGCTTGGATCCAGCAGGTCAGCCCCTGGGTGTGCAGCTGGTGCTGGCAGCAGGGCTTTGTTTTCATGAGCGTGGGCCCCTCTTTGTGCATGAAGGCTGGCGTGGAGAGATGGTCGCCACGTGCCCCCTGGGGGCAAAAGCAAGAAAAGCACAAGCCCCGTGAGTAGGAAGAGGTGCACAGGTGAGGGCAGGGCCTGCTTGCCCAGGTGGCCTGGCGGTCCAGCAGCTGGACGTCCCGAAGGCGAGCCAGCAGCGAGGCACCAAGGCTGGGGGGTGTCACGCTTCATCAGGAGGAGAGTGTGCCCGTGTGCTGCCGTGAGGCTCAAGCCGGTGGCCAAGGTGGTGAGGAGAGCCCAAAAGTCGGTGCCCCTGAGGGGAGAGGAGGATGCATGGAAGAGTGAGGAAGCGATGGTGTGGGAGGGCAAGGCAAAGGTGCAGGGTGATGTGGAGCAAAGAAAGCCTGGAGGGGCCCAGCGCAGTGCGTGCACGCCAATAGGGAAGTGCTTAGAGAGCAACAGTCTGGAGAAATGAATCTCTGACAGCTTTTGTGGGAAATCTGCAGAGGCGGGCACCTGTCTCAGGGGTCCGTCCGCTAATGCCTGCAGCCTGGGGACCAGACAGGAGCACTTTGCAGTCTGTGTGCAGCTGCGGGCCTGCAGCGTGGCATGCCTGGAGCGCTGCGGTGGATGGCTGCAGCCTCTTTGGGAAGGCCCGTCTGGGAAGGTGCGGAGGGGCAGTTGGCCTTTCTGTGAGAAAGCAGCGGGAATGCAGGACGCTCTGCCTAGGGCTGGACGGTGAGGCATATGGGTGAGGCTTAGTGGCCCGAGCAAGAGGAGTGGTCTTGCAGTGGCTGGCTGTGTGCTCTAGAGGGCCTGAAGAAGGGCAGCATCTGCACGGTGTAGGAGGCAGAGAGGTGGGGAGAGGAAAATTCCTGCTGCGGCACAGATGGCAGCTCGGAGCTGGGCTCAGAAGCTGGCACCAGAGGCTGGGAGGCAAAGCCCTGGTGCTGGAGGTGCCCCCGGTGAGCAGCAAGGCCTTGTGATGTCGGTGCTAGCACGGTCACCAGCAAGGCCTTGTGATGCGGGTGCCCCTGGTGGCCAGCAGGAGGTGGTCACGGGGGTCCCCATGGCAACGTGCAGGGCTTTGTGATGGGGGTGGCATCATGCCCCCAAGGCCATTGTGATGGGGCAGTGCCCGTGGTGACCGAGTCCATGCTGGGAGCAGAGCCCCTGGCTGTGCCCTCTGAGGAGAGCAGCTCGCTGAGGAGGGAGCAGCTCTCTTGAGTGCCAGAGTGGCAGGTGCGCAGGAGAAGCTCCTGCTGATGGACAAGGGGCGGCAGGCGAATGCCGGCTCCCAGCCCGTGGATGGGCTTTCTGTGAGGCCGAAGCGCAGAAGCAAGGTGAGCGGTGGGGCTGGAGGGAGAGGCAGGCAGCAGGGCTGGGAGCCGCACGGAAAGCATGAGGACGGTGGGGAAGAGGAGGTGGGGCAAGCGAGCCAGGCCTGATCTTCTCTGGCCAGGGGGTATTTCTTGCTGGTGCTGGGGATTTTCTGGTGCACAAAGCACACCGACTGGGGTGCTGCAAGGCCCAAATGGAGCCTGTGAGCTGTGCTGAGGGTCAGAGAGCATCTCCAGGCTTAGCACAGCTGGGTCGTGCTAGGCCATGAGCTTCCCTTTGCCATGGGGCCGGGCTTTCCTGTGCCTGAGGGGCCGCTTGTACGAACGCAACCGCCTCCATCATGTGCTTCCTTCTCCCTGCAGGGGGGCCAGCGGGAGCCGCATGCAGTGACGCAACGCATCCCGACCCCGACTTCATCGCAGCAAAGGGACAGGCGGCCGTTGCTGCCCGGCCCACAGAGCTGGCAAGACCCTGAAGACGTCATCGCGAAGGTAGCGAGCTGAGCAGCGATGGTGGCAAAGCCTCTGCCTGACTGTGCATAGCTGCCAAGCAGCAGGCGGGAAGTGGTGGGAGGGAGCAGGAGGAGCGCCTGCTCTGCATGGCAGTCGGCAAGGACATGGCTCGAGGTTTCCGAGGGAGCTGCCTTTGCCCATCTCTTGCCCAGTGGTGACCAGCCTTCTCCCCACGCAGCCTTTGGGAGCCAGCTGCGTGGGAGAGTGCTGCTGTTGTGGAGGGTTTCAGGGGCCACAGGGAGTGTGCATGTGGGAAGGCTGGGGGGGAGGGGTAAAGGGCAGCAGTAACTTGGCCTTCCTCATGGGCTTTGATTGCAGATGGCGGAGGACACTGTGAGGGAGGTTCTCGACTCGGTGCAAGCTCTTCATGCCTCCAGCAGCCTTGTGAAGAAGGCTCCTCCGGGGCGCCGGGAGACACTGCACAGCAGGCCTTGTGCAAGAGCAGAGACACCGCATCGGCCCGGCTTAGCGCCTCACGCAACCAAGGCAGCTAGGCAGGCACGTGGAGGCCTGGAGGCCTCTACAGGTCAAAGAGCGGCATCCGCACGTCGACCTCCAGAAAAATCCTGCAGATCTTCTTTGAGATGCACGGCCACTGCTGAGGCTCTGGAGGATGTGGCAAGGAGAGTGCCTGCCTCTCCAAAAGCTAAGCAGGAAGCTGGCGCTCTCCCCCGAGCAATTCAAGCTCCTGTCTCCTATTTGCCTGAGGCCAGGCCTGGGTCTTCCGCGCTGGGAAAAGCAAGGATGCTGCAAGCTGTTGAGAACATCCTTGCAGATGTGTGCATGGAAATGAGGGCTGAGGACCAGAGACCTGCTGCACACAGCCCCGCACTGCCTGCCGCACCTCTGATGCACGCACTGCTGGCGCTCGCGTCTGCAGCCTTGAGCCGTCCTGATGATGTGAGTGCGGGACATGGCCGGGAGCTCAGGGCAGCCGGGCCACAAAGGACCTTGGCATACACCATTGCTCTAGCAGGCCTGGCAAGCGCATTGCAGAAGGAGAGCAGGGAGCGTGGCAAAAACACAGCTGCCACAGCTCTGCAAGGGCCAGATTGCAACAGGCGTGGGGGCAAAAGGAAGGTCATGGGGGCCGGTGCACCAGCTTCCCCGGGCAGGGGCCATGGACTGGTCACACTAGGATGGCAACTTGCAGTGCAGAGGCCCAAACAGCAGCCTCTGGGCATCATCTGTCGCCTTCAAGGCACGCCACTGCGCATACACCCCGACAACCCCTCGCAGTATCTCGCCGTGCTCTCAATCAAAACAGAGACGCTGGAGGAGCTCGACAGGAGCTGCGTGGCGCGCACCGGGCAGAGCTTGGCTCAGCTGCGAGAAGCCTTTCTGGAGAGGAAGGAGCCGAGGCCAAAGGAGAGGGAGGTCGAGGAAGAGGAGGGCAAGGGGAAACGTTTCTCCCTGACAGCATCGGGATGCCTCAATGTTCGCCCCAAGGAGGTGAGTGCAAAGGGTGGGCCAGGGCAGATGGTGACCCTCCGTGTGCTGGGGCCAGCCGCTGCGCCCTGCTGCAACAGTGTGATGGTGGCAGTGCTGGCAGGGCCACGGGGGGCATTGCTGGTGGGAAAAGCAGCTGCCTTCACAAATCTCCCTCTCTGGCTTCAGCTCTGTGCCAGAAACTCCTTCTATAACCTGTGGCAACCGGAGGTGACGCGAGTGGAGCTCCTGAAGGATGCGAGGTCCAAGTGGGAGGTGCTGGAGCGGCTGTACGCCCATGCGCCCAGGAGGGAGCGCAAGATGGGAGCTGGGAAGAGAGTCCGGGGAGCACCAGAGGATGCTGGCGTGGAGTGGAGCGATGAGGAAGAGGACGTTGAAGAAGAACCTTTGGAATGGGAGGAGCTGGAGAAAAACACAGCCTTGGTCATGAGCTGGGTCAGACCGAGCCTCAGGAGCCTCTTGGCAGACCCACAGCCGTGTCCTGAGGAGGTGCCCTGCTCACCCGTTGTGAAGGGCAGAGATGCTGCCAGGGAGGCAGCTGGTGACCTGCAGAGCACGCCTCTGGCCCCAGCAGTGCCCCGAGGAGCCGTGGCAGCGGCATCTCCTTTGGCAGGAGGCTGCCAGGACGCGGGGGACAGTGTGCCTCTGGCTCCACTGGCCAGCACAGGAGCAAAGGCAGAGGCCTCCCCTGCAGCCAGAGGCCCTGAGGATGCAGGGGAAAATGCTCCTCTGCCTCCATCGCTTCCCGCAGAGGCTGCGCCAAAGGCCTCCCAGTTGTGCGGAGGCCCTTGTGGGGAGAGCAACAGCCTGCCTCTCCAACCACCATTGCCCGAAGAAAGCGCAGCAGAAGGCTCTGCCCTGGCCGCAGGCCTTCCTCACCAGGTGAGCAAGGAGCATGGCGTCGGCACCCACCACCAAAGGGAGGTGCGGTGTGAGCAGCGTCTGGGGTGTGCAGGGTGGGTGAGAAGAGCTGCCCCATTGCATGGGTCCCCCGCGGCTGTGGTGAGAAGCTGTCCCCCCAGCCCTTTGCGCTCTGCACTCTCTGTCCTGGGGAAGATGCCTGGTGCTCTGTGTTTCCAAGTGCCAGAGGCCCAGGGCTGACGTGCCCTCCCCGGCCTGCACAGCATCCAGCCCTGGGGCATGGATGCTGAGCAAGGAGGGCAGGGGCAGCCCCAGCAGCAGCCGCCTCCCACAGCCAGCGAGCCAGCCCCCTTGTGCCACGTACCCGGCCACCTCCATCCCCCGCTGCCCGTCGTGGCCCCCGGCCCAGCCCTGCTGCTACGGCCCCAAGACAAGCCTTGTGCCATTGCCCAGCCAGCTGCATGTGCCTCCCCTTGGGGCTCGCGGCCACTCACAGCATCCCCCCACCCCAAACCCTTTGCCCCCTCCTATATCCCAGGGCACCAGGATGCTGAGCATGGCCAGCTGATATCACACAGGGCTGTGTTCCTGCTCTCCCCATGCAGGTTGCCTGTGAGCCCAAAGAGGAGCACAAGTCATCGTCTTCCCTCCGGCCCTGCGGGAGGGCGCGGGAGCTGGGAGCTGGGAAGAGAGTCTGGGAAGTGCCAGAGGATGCTGGCGTGGAGTGGAGCGATGAGGAAGAGGATGTTGATGAAGAGCCTTTGGAATGGGAGGAGCTGGAGGAAAACATGGCCTTGGTCATGAGCTGGGTCAGACCGAGCCTCAGGAGCCTCTTGGCAGACCCACAGCCGTGTCCTGAGGAGGTGCCCTGCTCACCCGTTGTGAAGGGCAGAGATGCTGCCAGGGAGGCAGCTGGTGACCTGCAGAGCACGCCTCTGGCCCCAGCAGTGCCCCGAGGAGCCGAGGCAGCGGCATCTGCTCTGGCGGGAGGCTGCCAGGATGCGGGGGACAGTGTGCCTCTGGCCCCATCAGCCAGCACAGGAACAAAGGCGGAGGCCTCCCCCGCAGCCAGAGACCCTCAGGCTTGCCCTGCACTTGCCCAGCCCCTCGCCCACGGCTCTCCTTCCTCCACAGGCATCACCGCCCTCCCGCATGCTGCGCCTTCCAGGCGATGGCCATTGCGGCTCAGGGCAGCGCTTCGGGCTCTGCGCAGAGCTTTTAGCTGCCGCTGTGACTCAGGGCAGTGAGAGGAACAGCGCGAGGATGCAGCTGCCAGACAGGTGGCCCGAGATGGGAGATGGCGCAGAGCAAAGAGGCAGAGCGACGGAGGCTCTCTCCTGGCTGCTACAGCAATGCTACTGCGTCGTGTCCCACAGCCCATGTGCTGCTCCAAATAAACCCTCGGCAGCTGTTCCCGCTGTGTTACTTGGTGTCAGGGAACTGTCAGGAGAAAGACTAGTGCAGGCGCTGCCAAGGAAGGCAGTCAGGGCTGCAGAGAAAGCCCTACAAGCAGTCGCAGAGTGAGAGAGCAGCTGGGGTGGGAAGGGTCTTCCGGAGGTGTCTGCTGCAACCTCCTGCTGCAAGTGGAGGCAAGCAGAGGAGGTTTCGCAGGGCCTGTCAGGGTCGAGCTCTGACTGTCTCTGGCGATGGATTCCCGCACGGCCCTGGCACCCTGCTCCAGTGTTGCACCACCATTCGGCTTCCAAGGCCATTTGCAGTCTCTGAGGGGACTTTTCCCTGCCACAAGCCGTGCCGTTGCCCTCAACCTGTCCCCAGGCCCCTCAGGACGTCTCTGGCTCCATGCTCTCTGCACGCTCCCGTTAGGCACTTGCAGGCAGCAGTGAGATCCCCCTACGCCTTCTCTTCTGCCGGCTGCACCAAGCCAGCACCCTTGGTCTCTGCTCCTGTGTGCTGTGCTGCAGCTGCCAGGCAGCTTGGGGGCCTGCGCTGGGCTTGCTGCAGTGTGGCCCCATCTGCGTGGGCCAGGGGGCTGGGGATATGGGTGCAATGGGGTGGGGGCCTGGGATATGGGTGCAATAGGGCGGGGGCCTGGGGATGTGGGTGCAATGGGGCAGGGGGCCTGGGGAGGTGGTTGCAATTGGCAGGGGCCTGGGGACATGGGCGCAAAGGGGCAGGGGCCTGGGGATATGGGTGCAATGAGTCGGGGAAGCTCCGGATATGGGCGTAATGGGGCAGGGGCAGGGGCCTGGGGACGTGGGTGCAATGGGGTGGGGGGCTGGGGACACAGGTGCAATGGGCCAGGGGGCTGGGACCATGGGTGCAATGGGGTGGGGGGCCTGGGTTCAGGGGTGGTGATGTGACCTCACGCCTGAGTCCATGGGTGCAAAGGGGGTCGACACCTGGGTCCATGGGTGGTGGTGGGTGCTGATGGGGCCGCCACCTGGGCCCATGTGTGATAACACGGGTGCAATGGGGCTGGACACCTGGGTCCATGGGTGGTCACAGGTGCTGATGGGTGGCCACCTGGGCCCATGGGTGATAACATGGGTGCAATTGTTACAAGACAACCCTGAGAAGCTCAGAAAGAATGTTTGAAGTAGGTAGATTTGGATAACTTCTATCTTAGACAGAATTTGTTTAGCATGAGTAGCCACACACTTGCTTAGCATGAGTAGCTAAATTTGCTGAAGCCTTAGGCCACGCTCCTAGTTCGGTAAGAAAGGGCCCCAGAGCTGGTGCAGGCTGGAAAGATAAGGGAGTTACAAGCAGTCTGCATTCCTGTGCCCCACTCTCCGAAAGGGAGGATGTCAAGGCTGTGAAATAAGGCCTGTTTGGGCGCCAGGACCTTGGGAAGCAAAGCCTCCTCTCACTGTTGAAACTGTGTTAATTAAGGGGTCTGGATTATGTCCTCTTCCTCAGGACCTTGGGAGATAACATCTACTGACCTAGCTGGGGCAGTGTTAATTGATCAGGACCTTGAGAAGCAGGGGTGGGACCCAGGGAATGAAGAAATCACTAACCAATCAGTGTAAAAGGGAAACTCGCAAATCTGGCAATTTGTTTGTATAAATGCTACTTGAAAAGTTGGGGTGTGTGTGCTCGATTTGTGGGAAACCACCGAGCACCCAGGCTTGCGCAACTCTGAAATAAATAAACAAATGTCTCTCCTGAGTGTGTAATTATTGGCTTATTGCACACCGGGCAACGAATCCGCTTTTCGGACAACACATGGATGGGTGTGGGTGCTGATGGGATTGGATGCCTGGCTCCAGGGGTGCAACGGGGCTAGACGCCTGGGGCCCTGGGCAGCTCCTCACCCATGGGTGCCACCTTGGGCAGGTTTCCACATCTTCCAGTAGACCTATGGGTGCCGGGGTGGGCCGGGGACCACCTACCAGCACTCGGCCTTCGATGGGCGCCACTCCCTGAGCTCCCACTGCTGGCTCCGCGTCCCCCCCTGTGACAGAGCCAACTCCATCCCCATCCCAATGGTGTCCCCGTCCCCACATCGTCCCCATCTCCATGGCGTCCCCGTCCCCACATCGTCCCCATCCCCCCATCATCCCCATCCCCACAGTGTCCCCCTGTCCCTGTGACAGAGCCAACTCCATCTCCAGCCCCACGGTGTCCCCATCCCCACATCGTCTCCAGCCCCACGGCGTCCCATCCCCCCAGTGGCCCCATCCCCATGGCATCCCCATCCCCACGTCGTCTCCGTCCCCACATCGGCCTCGGCCTCCCACATCGCCTCCGTGCTCCCGCCCACCACGCGCTCCGCGGAGATCCGCCCGGCGCCCGGGGGCGTCACCGCTGCCGCGCCTCGCCATTGGCGGGCGGCCGCCGGCGGGGCCAATGGCCGTGCGACAAGGCGGAGCGGGAGCCGCGGCTCGGCGCTGCGCAGCGCCCTCCGCAAGCGCCCTCGCTGTCGCTTCTCCCAACCCGCCGCGCCGGGATCAGCCCAGCGCCTGGGGACGCCTCAGCCGACAAGAGCTGCTATTGGCGGGCGGGGCAGCCAATGGCGGTGCGCCGCAGCGGAGCCAATGGTGGCGCGGGGGCGTGGCCGCCGTGGGCTTCGGCGCCGGGTGAGGGCGAGGGCGCTGGCAGCGAGGAGGCGGTAGCGGGGCGGGCGCTGGGGCCGGGGCTGCTGCTGCTGGGCGGCGGCGGCGGCGGTGGCGAGCGGTGAGTGCGGGCGGGGCCCCCGGGCCCCCCTCTGCCCCTCCCCCGGCGCCGGGCTCCCCGTCAGCGGCCCCACGGACCGGCCTGCAACCGCCCCCGGGAGGTGCTGCCCCCCCGATCTTCCCCCCGGGACGTGCTGCCCCCCCGGAGCCCCCCGACCTGCCCTCCCGGAATGTGCTGCCCCCCCGACGTGCCCCCCCTGTGTCGTGCTGCCCCCCTGACCTGCCCCCCGGGACGTGCTGCCCCCCCCGACCCCCCCGACTTCTCCCCCCGGGACATCTTGATCCCCCGGATGCCCCCCAACGTGTCCCCCCCGGCCCCTCACCACCCCCCGTGTCCCCGCAGGCCCCCACTCCCTGCGCTACTTCCACACCGCCGTGACGGAGCCCAGCCCGGGGCTGCCCGCCTTCGTCTCCGTGGGCTACGTGGACGGAGAGCTCATCGATGGCTACGACAGCGAGACGCAGAGGGCGGTGCCGGGTGCGGCCTGGATGGAGCAGGAGGGTCAGGACCACTGGGACAGGCAGCCCCAGAACGCATATGGCAATCATTAGTCTTACTGAGTGGAGCTGGACACACTGCAGAAGCGCTACAACCAGAGCGGGGGTGAGCGCGGGCCGGGGCTCCCAGCGGCAGCTGCTCGCTGTCAGCGCTGGGGGCTGCGGGTCTGGGGTGCCCCCGGCCCTGCGCTGGGTGCCGTGTCCAAGCCCCTGTGCGGGGCCGGGGCTGCCCCTGAGCCCCCGTCTCCCTGCTTGTGTCTCAGGGTATCACACAGTGCAGCGCACGTACGGCTGTGACCTCCTGGAGGACGGTGGGATCTGGGGGTTTCTGCGGGATGCCTACGACGGGAAGGACTTCATCGCCTTTGACAAGGACACGCTGACATTCGTCATGGCGTATGCTGCTGCGCTAATCACCAAGAGGAAGTGGGAGGCAGAGAATGAGCCTGAGAGGCTGAAGCACTACCTGGAGAAGAGCTGCATGGAGTGGCAGTGGAGATACATGGAGTACAGGAGGGCTGCGCTGGAGAGGAGAGGTGAGGGCGAGGCGGGACCCCCCGGACACGGGGACGGGCCCCGGGCTCGGTGTTATGGAAATGAGGCTTGTCAGCCACCATAACAGGGCCCGACCCTAGGTTCCCGCAGAAAAGTTTGGCGCCAAATCAAAGCAAATGAAATAATGAAATTTTAATGACACGCGTGCGGTAATTACAGCTCGAGCTGGGTGTCTCCGAAGAGGGACCCCAAACAAAGAAATGCCTGGGCAATTATACCTTCCAATGTAAGCTCTCCACCCCTCAGGCAGTAGTTTGGACCAATAGTAATATTTGGGCCTGGAGTCTCCTGCTCCTTATTGGGTCTCATCCCTGTGCCTAGGCAGGCTGTTTATCTTTACTGTTATGGTTTTTGTTGACAGATGTGTCTTGGTTCCTCGGGTCCCGCCCTTGTCTCTCCAGGCCCTGACAAAGAGGTGTTGTTCCAGCAATTAGCACTGCCCCAGCAGTGACAATAGGTGTTATCTGCCAAGGTCCTGATGAAGGGATATAATCCAGACCCCGAGATAGTCCAGACCCCCTAATTAACACTGTTTCAGCAATGAGAGGAGGCTTTGTTTCCCAGGGTCCTGGTGCCCAAGTAGGCCTTATTTCAAAGCCTTGACATCCTCCCTCCCAGAGCGTGAAGCACAGGAATGCGAACTGCTTGCAACTCCCTTATCATTCCAGCTTGAACCAGCTCTCAGTCCCTTTTCTTACTGAACTAGGTAAAAGTTCATTATTCCTCATGATTTATAAAACTGACTGATTATGCTTGCCATAAAATGGACACCCCTGTCTGAATCAGTGGCTTCTGGGACTCTGTACCTGGGTATGATTTCTTTCAGTAAGGCTTTTACTACCCGCCCTGCCCCTAAGTCTTGTATAAACTGATACTCTGGATCACCATCAGAATCTTGCCTGTTCTTTTTAACTGGCAGAATTGGGGTGTTGTACGGGGATTCACAGACTCTAAGGATACCCAGTTTCAAATAATGATTGATTTGTTTTTGGATGCTCTTCTCTGCTTCCTTTGGGATAGGGTATTGCTTAACTGCAGGAGGCAATCCCCCCTTTGTTTTTATCGAGACTGGACTAGCTGATTTCAGTAGTCCCACATCCATTCCTGAAGAGCTCCATAACCGTTTAGGAACTGATTCTAACCTTGTTGGAATTTGCAGATTAGTTGACTCTGGTTCTGGTGTCTTAGCCAGAACACATGAGCCCATAATTATTAATTCCACCTCTTCTGGCTGTAAGCAGATCTGAGTATCCAAGGCTTGCAGGAGATCTCTCCCTAAAAGGCACATGGGCGCGTCTGTGGAAATTATAATACATCCCCACGCTCTTTTACCTCCAATAGTAAGCAATAAGGGCTTAGATAACATTCGTTCGCCTTTTCCCGCTATTCCTTGCATCATTATTTTATCTGGTGACTTGCATCCTTTAGGCTCAAACTTTAAAAGGGAAAGGGTGGCTCCAGTATCCACTAGAAAGGGAACTTCTAAGCCTTCTATATTTGCCATTACCTGCCCTTCAAATCCAAATCTACATCCCATGAATTTACCCCCATTTCCACAGTATTTTCTGAGTCTCCTCCTATCTCCTGTCATTGTGGACTGCCTGGGAATTGCCTGGTCTCCTTCTCAATATTTGATTGCCTCATGCTGGCCCCTCTATTCCCAAGTGCACAGGGCCTCACTGGGCATTCCTGCTTCCAGTGTCCTTGTTCCCCCCAAGAATGACAAACATCATTAACTCTTAATTGTACACCCCCTTCACTTTGATTCCATCTATCTCCCCTGGTTCTTCCGCGCCCCTCCCCTTGCCAGCCTGGCATATGCTCTTTAAAATACTTTTGTGTATCAGGGGCTGCTTGATCTATAAAAACACTAATTGTGAGAGCATCATTGAAGTTTTGTGGGGTCATTCCTCCCTATTTTAGCGGGGCTTACCGCAAAAGTCCCCAGAAGTCATGGGGGTGTTCATCTAATCACTGTCTGCATTCTTGCACTCTGGTCCAATTTACTCCTAACTCTCTGCATGCTCTAATTACTTCTACTAAATTTCAAAGTCCTGTTGGACACACAGCTCTATCTCCTGCATTATTACAATCCCAATTTGGATCATTTGCTAGCCAGAGGTTTCTATTTCCCCCGGCTTGCTGCGCTTCTTCTGCATCTTTAATTATCTTATCCCCTTCATTTGGTTGAAATAATTCCCTCAAAAGAATTTGGGTATCACTCCAGTTTGGGTTGTGCCCAGTGCAGATATTAGAAAATAATTGGACACATCGCCCTGCATCTTTTCTTAATCTCTGCATTTTACCCCCCCATAAGGCGAGATGGCCAGGGTGCCAGGGCTGATTAGTAAATACCCGCAGCACAGGAGGTGGAGGACTGGCCCCTCCCTTTCCCCCCGGCTGTAAAGCGGCAGGGTTAGTCAGCACGTTGGGGATCCTAGGATAGAGTCCGGCAGCCAATGGAGTAGAGGGAGAAGGAGGAGGAGAAGGAGAAGTAATGACAGAGAGATCATCAGGTATATCAGGTGGAGCAGAAACTTTTGGAGCACAGTCCGGGGTACTAGTATCTGCTAGCACAAGTGTTACGTTCGGCAGGTTTCTTTCCTCCCTCCCTCCTGGCTCAAATGCTCCCGCGCCCATGCCCAGTTATTGTTATGGAAATTATATGGAAATTAGGCTTGTTGGCCACCATAAGAGGGCTCGACCCTAGGTTTCCGCAGAAAAATTCAGAGCCAAATCAAAACAAATTAAAGAATTAAATATTAATGACGTGCGTGCAGTAATTACAGCTCGAGCTGGGTGCCTCCGAAGAGGGACCCTAACATAAACAAATTCTGGGCAATTATAGTTTTTTCAACGTACATTTCCCACCCTTCATGTGGTAGTTAGACCAATAGTAATTTTTTGGTCTGGGGTCTCCTGCTCCTCATTGGGTCTCATCGTCATTCTGAGGTAAGCTGTTTTTCTCCTTATTTTTGTTTTTTGCAGTCTCTGCTGACGGTTGTACCTCTGTTTTTGTGGGGTCTTACTGTTGTGTCTCAAGGTCCTGAGGAGGAGGTGATTCTAAATCATAACAATGAACACTGCCCCAGCAGTGAGCTAAGGCTTTGCCCCTCAAGGTCCTAATGCCCTGCACTGGTCTTACTTCAAAGCCTTGACACCCTCCCTTTGGGAGTGTGAGACGCATTCCTGCAGACACCCTCCCTTTGGGAGTGTGAGATGCAGGAATGCAGACTGCTTGTAACTTCCTTATCTTCCCAGCTGGAACCAGCTCTGAGGCCCTTTTCTTACTGGACTAAGTAAAAGTTCATTGTTTTCGCTAAGTGCGGCCTAAGGCTTCAGCAAATTTAGCTCCTCATGCTAAGCAAGTTTTAGAGAAGTTGTGCTAAGCGGCTACCTCTAGACAGTTTCAGTTCGCTATTCTTTAACAGTTCCCCGCTTTGTTTTTATGAAGCATCCCTGCTAATACTTGAAACAGAGTTCTCGAAGCCTTTCAAGGCGTGCTATCACGTTCCATAATCTTATGCATAATATGATCGTAAGCAATAGGCATAACACAGTTAAAGTTAACACAACTACTAGTGGGTGCAACACGTGATTATAAATCGCTGTTGTAGTTGGTGACCACCCTAGAAGAGTTTCCCAGCCATGATGTTCTCCATCCCTTTTTATCCTTTCCAAGACGTGGTGCATCTCTTCTGCTTCATGATGAATGGTGATTAGAGGGTTTTTTGTCCATTGTTTCGGGTACGTTCTAGCAGTCGACGCAGGTTGTCATGTTGTAGTAGTTTCTTCACTAGTGTGAGATTCTTTCCAATGGGGTTAGGTAGTAAATTTTGAATTAGTGTATAATTAGATTGTAACAATTGATAAGATCTAATAGGAGCTGAATGATTAAAGTCGCATCCCATAATTTTGGGTAATGTTACAAATACAAATATTTGAGTAATTAATTACTTGTATCTACACCAATGCCATCTATGAATGTAAGATTACAAAGTGTTCTTACACATACACATTCTTTTTTTAACATGTACAAGTACAGTTCAACTTGAACAGCAAAATAAGAACACAGTATGATAGTATATGGCCCGTTCCATTTAGGTTTTAACCTGGATTTTTTGTGAAAATACTTTAACTAAAACTTCATCCCCAGGCTGTATACCAGGCACTTGTATTTCAGGTGGTGTGGATTGATATCATTGAGCATATATTTATTTATTTCAAAGATTTTCAAACCTTTTTTGCATACTTAGAACATACTGGGTTAGTCATTCATCCCCGTCTAACAGGCTAGTCTTAGCTGGCATAACAAGTCCCTAGTACAGCTAAATGTTTCCCAAAGAGAATTTCTGCTGGTGTTAGTCCTATGGGTTGCCATGGGACATTTCAAACATCCCATAGAGCTAAGTTTAATGCTTCTGGCCATTTGAGGCTAGCATGTGTGCATTTCTTGCTATTTTTTCTTTTAATGTGCTGTTCATTCTTTCTACTTGTCCTGAAGATTGTGGGTGATAAGGGGTACATAGATTTCCTTTTATTCCTCATGATTTATAGAACTGACTGATTATGCTTGCCATAAAATGGGCACCCCTGTCTGAATCCATGGCTTCTGGGACTCTATACCTGGGTATGATTTCTTTCAGTAAGGCTTTTACTACCCGCCCTGCGTCAGCCGTTCTTGTTGGGAAAAGTCCTACCCAGCCATTTTAGGCTAGCATGTGCGCATATTCTTGCTATTTTTCCTTTTAGTGTTCTATTCATTCTTTCTACTTGTCCTGAAGATTGTGGGTGATAAGGGGTTGTAGGTTTCTTTTTATGCCTAATGATTTCTATAACTGAGTGATTATGCTTGCTGTAAAATGGGCACCCCTGTCTGAATCAGTGGCTTCTGGGACCCCATACCTGGATATGATTTCTTTCAGTAAGGCTTTTACCACTCCCCGTGTGTCGGCCTTTCTTGTTGGGAAAGCTTCTACCCAGCCTGATAACTGATCTACTATCACTAACAAGTGTTTGTAGCCATTGGCAGATGGCATATCCGCATAATCTATTTGTAGCTTTTGGAAAGGGAAGTAGGCCCATGACCGTCCCCCTAACTCTGAGCTTGGCTTGTTATTTGAAAACTTCTGGCAGGTCGGGCAGCTATTTGTTATTCTTTTTGCAGCCGCGTAGATTCCTGGAGCAGCCCATACTTTCTGTACCTGCTTAGCTATTGCCTCCGCTCCCCCAAGAGCTTTATCGTGAAACCACCTAGCTATAGTAATTAACTATTTTTTTTTTTGGTAGAATTGGTTTTCTTCCAAGTGTCCATATTCCATCATCACTTTGTTTTGCTTCCCACTGCTCCCATTGTTTTTTCTCTTCCACTGAGCAGTCTTTTTCATACGTGGTTTTGGGGTCTATTAAAATTGGCCATTCACTCTGGTCCATCCTTGGAACTGCCCCCATACATTCTCTCAGGGGTTGTCGAGCTGCAGCCTTCGCAGCAGCGTCGGCTAAAGCATTTCCTCTGCTAATTTCTGTAGTGTCTTTAGTATGGGCTGGGCAGTGTATTACAGCAATTTCTTTGGGCAGTTGGACTGCTTCCAGCAAATTACGTATTTCTTCTCCATTAGCTAATTTCTTTCCTGATGACGAAAAGAATCCTCGCTCTTTCCATAACATCCCTGTTACATGACCTACTCCAAATGCATATTTAGAATCGGTATAGATATTTACCTGCAGGTTCTTACCAATTTTTACTGCTTGGGTCAATGCTATTAATTCTGCTGCTTGAGCACTTACAGACGGAGACAAAGGATTGGCCTCAAGTACCTCAAAGAGGTTAGTGACAGCATAGCCGGAGTGGTGCCTTCCGTCCAAATACTAGGATGATCCATCTGTAAACGGAACTAAGTCTGGGTTTCCCAAAGGTTCGTCTTTAAGGTCCTCCCGGGGCTTGCTCGAGCTGACGATCACCTGCTCACAGGAATGATGTGGTTCTCCATCCTCAGGTAGAGGCAATAGTGTTGCTGGATTTAAGATGTTGCATCTCTTTACATGCAGATAATGTGACCTTAATATTATCGGTTCATAGCGGTGAGCTCTCTGTGGGGATAGTGCTTGAGTCGCGTATTGTTTCATTGACAGTTCTACTTCATGTGGCACATACACAGTCAATGAGTGACCCAAAACTACAGGTCATGTTTTTTTCAGTAAGAGCTGCCGTAGCTGCTATTGCTCTGATGCATCCTGGAGTGCCTTTAGCTACCTCATCTAGCTGCGTGGAGTAATAGGCCACTGGTCTGTGGTGAGGGCCTAGTTTTTGGGTGAGTACCCCACTTGCTACTCCCTGTCACTCATGGACAAACAATTCGAATGGTTTGCTATAATCTGGTAACCCTAGAGCAGGGGCTGAAACCAACGCTTTTTTCACAGATGTAAAAGCTTTCTCCCTTTCTGGGCCCCAGGCCACAGGCTCCATCTCCTCCTTTTTTGTTGCCTGCACTAAAGGCTTAGTAAGTTCTGCTAACCCAGGAATCCACGGTTGGCAAAATCCTACAGCTCCTAAAAATCCCGTGTTGTTTTTTTGTTACAGGACGAGGCATATCAAGAGTTGTCTTTACTCGTTCTGGATCAACTAACCTGTGTCCTTCTTTTAAGATAAAACCCAAATATTTTACCTCTCTTTGACACAGCTGGAGTTTAGACAGAGATGCTCGATGCCCTTTTTCTGCAAGAGTGTTAATCTTTACTTGCTAATAACAAATCATCTACATATTGTATTACTACAGAATGTCCTGGAAGTTCGATATCTGAGAGGTCATTTTTGAGTTTGTGCGAAAGAATAGTCAGAGACCCAGTAAATCCCTGTGGCAGCCTCGTCCAAGTTAATTGTTGTCCCTTCCAAGTGAAAGCCAGGAGATCTTGGCTATCTTCAGCTATCGGTATACTAAAAAAGGCTGCTGTTAGGTCGATCACAGTAAAATAAGTTGCCCAAAGGGGTATCTGTAGTAAAATGGTTGATGGGTCGGGGACTACTGGATGTGGAGCAACTACCTGTTGGTTTATAGCCCTCAAGTCTTGTACAAAGCGATACTCTGGATCACCATCAGAGTCTTGTCTGTTCTTTTTAACTGGCAGAATTGGGGTGTTATACGGGGATTCACAGACTCTAAGGATACCCAGTTTCAGGTAATGATCGGTTTGTTTTTGGATGCTCTTCTCTGCTTCCTTTGGGATAGGGTATTGCTTAACTGCAGGAGGCAATCCCCCCTTTGTTTTTATCCAGACTGGACTAGCTGATTTCAGTAGTCCCACATCCATTCCTGAAGAGCTCCATAACCGTTTAGGAACTGATTCTAACCTTGTTGGAATTTGCAGATTAGTTGACTCTGGTTCTGGTGTCTTAGCCAGAACACATGAGCCCATAATTATTAATTCCACCTCTTCTGGCTGTAAGCAGATCTGAGTATCCAAGGCTTGCAGGAGATCTCTCCCTAAAAGGCACATGGGCGCGTCTGTGGAAATTATAATACATCCCCACGCTCTTTTACCTCCAATAGTAAGCAATAAGGGCTTAGATAACATTCGTTCGCCTTTTCCCGCTATTCCTTGCATCATTATTTTATCTGGTGACTTGCATCCTTTAGGCTCAAACTTTAAAAGGGAAAGGGTGGCTCCAGTATCCACTAGAAAGGGAACTTCTAAGCCTTCTATATTTGCCATTACCTGCCCTTCAAATCCAAATCTACATCCCATGAATTTACCCCCATTTCCACAGTATTTTCTGAGTCTCCTATCTCCTGTCATTGTGGACTGCCTGGGAATTGCCTGGTCTCCTTCTCAATATTTGATTGCCTCATGCTGGCCCCTCTATTCCCAAGTGCACAGGGCCTCACTGGGCATTCCTGCTTCCAGTGTCCTTGTTCCCCCCAAGAATGACAAACATCATTAACTCTTAATTGTACACCCCCTTCACTTTGATTCCATCTATCTCCCCTGGTTCTTCCGCGCCCCTCCCCTTGCCAGCCTGGCATATGCTCTTTAAAATACTTTTGTGTATCAGGGGCTGCTTGATCTATAAAAACACTAATTGTGAGAGCATCATTGAAGTTTTGTGGGGTCATTCCTCCCTATTTTAGCGGGGCTTACCGCAAAAGTCCCCAGAAGTCATGGGGGTGTTCATCTAATCACTGTCTGCATTCTTGCACTCTGGTCCAATTTACTCCTAACTCTCTGCATGCTCTAATTACTTCTACTAAATTTCAAAGTCCTGTTGGACACACAGCTCTATCTCCTGCATTATTACAATCCCAATTTGGATCATTTGCTAGCCAGAGGTTTCTATTTCCCCCGGCTTGCTGCGCTTCTTCTGCATCTTTAATTATCTTATCCCCTTCATTTGGTTGAAATAATTCCCTCAAAAGAATTTGGGTATCACTCCAGTTTGGGTTGTGCCCAGTGCAGATATTAGAAAATAATTGGACACATCGCCCTGCATCTTTTCTTAATCTCTGCATTTTACCCCCCCATAAGGCGAGATGGCCAGGGTGCCAGGGCTGATTAGTAAATACCCGCAGCACAGGAGGTGGAGGACTGGCCCCTCCCTTTCCCCCCGGCTGTAAAGCGGCAGGGTTAGTCAGCACGTTGGGGATCCTAGGATAGAGTCCGGCAGCCAATGGAGTAGAGGGAGAAGGAGGAGGAGAAGGAGAAGTAATGACAGAGAGATCATCAGGTATATCAGGTGGAGCAGAAACTTTTGGAGCACAGTCCGGGGTACTAGTATCTGCTAGCACAAGTGTTACGTTCGGCAGGTTTCTTTCCTCCCTCCCTCCTGGCTCAAATGCTCCCGCGCCCATGCCCAGTTATTGTTATGGAAATTATATGGAAATTAGGCTTGTTGGCCACCATAAGAGGGCTCGACCCTAGGTTTCCGCAGAAAAATTCAGAGCCAAATCAAAACAAATTAAAGAATTAAATATTAATGACGTGCGTGCAGTAATTACAGCTCGAGCTGGGTGCCTCCGAAGAGGGACCCTAACATAAACAAATTCTGGGCAATTATAGTTTTTTCAACGTACATTTCCCACCCTTCATGTGGTAGTTAGACCAATAGTAATTTTTTGGTCTGGGGTCTCCTGCTCCTCATTGGGTCTCATCGTCATTCTGAGGTAAGCTGTTTTTCTCCTTATTTTTGTTTTTTGCAGTCTCTGCTGACGGTTGTACCTCTGTTTTTGTGGGGTCTTACTGTTGTGTCTCAAGGTCCTGAGGAGGAGGTGATTCTAAATCATAACAATGAACACTGCCCCAGCAGTGAGCTAAGGCTTTGCCCCTCAAGGTCCTAATGCCCTGCACTGGTCTTACTTCAAAGCCTTGACACCCTCCCTTTGGGAGTGTGAGACGCATTCCTGCAGACACCCTCCCTTTGGGAGTGTGAGATGCAGGAATGCAGACTGCTTGTAACTTCCTTATCTTCCCAGCTGGAACCAGCTCTGAGGCCCTTTTCTTACTGGACTAAGTAAAAGTTCATTGTTTTCGCTAAGTGCGGCCTAAGGCTTCAGCAAATTTAGCTCCTCATGCTAAGCAAGTTTTAGAGAAGTTGTGCTAAGCGGCTACCTCTAGACAGTTTCAGTTCGCTATTCTTTAACAGTTCCCCGCTTTGTTTTTATGAAGCATCCCTGCTAATACTTGAAACAGAGTTCTCGAAGCCTTTCAAGGCGTGCTATCACGTTCCATAATCTTATGCATAATATGATCGTAAGCAATAGGCATAACACAGTTAAAGTTAACACAACTACTAGTGGGTGCAACACGTGATTATAAATCGCTGTTGTAGTTGGTGACCACCCTAGAAGAGTTTCCCAGCCATGATGTTCTCCATCCCTTTTTATCCTTTCCAAGACGTGGTGCATCTCTTCTGCTTCATGATGAATGGTGATTAGAGGGTTTTTTGTCCATTGTTTCGGGTACGTTCTAGCAGTCGACGCAGGTTGTCATGTTGTAGTAGTTTCTTCACTAGTGTGAGATTCTTTCCAATGGGGTTAGGTAGTAAATTTTGAATTAGTGTATAATTAGATTGTAACAATTGATAAGATCTAATAGGAGCTGAATGATTAAAGTCGCATCCCATAATTTTGGGTAATGTTACAAATACAAATATTTGAGTAATTAATTACTTGTATCTACACCAATGCCATCTATGAATGTAAGATTACAAAGTGTTCTTACACATACACATTCTTTTTTTAACATGTACAAGTACAGTTCAACTTGAACAGCAAAATAAGAACACAGTATGATAGTATATGGCCCGTTCCATTTAGGTTTTAACCTGGATTTTTTGTGAAAATACTTTAACTAAAACTTCATCCCCAGGCTGTATACCAGGCACTTGTATTTCAGGTGGTGTGGATTGATATCATTGAGCATATATTTATTTATTTCAAAGATTTTCAAACCTTTTTTGCATACTTAGAACATACTGGGTTAGTCATTCATCCCCGTCTAACAGGCTAGTCTTAGCTGGCATAACAAGTCCCTAGTACAGCTAAATGTTTCCCAAAGAGAATTTCTGCTGGTGTTAGTCCTATGGGTTGCCATGGGACATTTCAAACATCCCATAGAGCTAAGTTTAATGCTTCTGGCCATTTGAGGCTAGCATGTGTGCATTTCTTGCTATTTTTTCTTTTAATGTGCTGTTCATTCTTTCTACTTGTCCTGAAGATTGTGGGTGATAAGGGGTACATAGATTTCCTTTTATTCCTCATGATTTATAGAACTGACTGATTATGCTTGCCATAAAATGGGCACCCCTGTCTGAATCCATGGCTTCTGGGACTCTATACCTGGGTATGATTTCTTTCAGTAAGGCTTTTACTACCCGCCCTGCGTCAGCCGTTCTTGTTGGGAAAAGTCCTACCCAGCCATTTTAGGCTAGCATGTGCGCATATTCTTGCTATTTTTCCTTTTAGTGTTCTATTCATTCTTTCTACTTGTCCTGAAGATTGTGGGTGATAAGGGGTTGTAGGTTTCTTTTTATGCCTAATGATTTCTATAACTGAGTGATTATGCTTGCTGTAAAATGGGCACCCCTGTCTGAATCAGTGGCTTCTGGGACCCCATACCTGGATATGATTTCTTTCAGTAAGGCTTTTACCACTCCCCGTGTGTCGGCCTTTCTTGTTGGGAAAGCTTCTACCCAGCCTGATAACTGATCTACTATCACTAACAAGTGTTTGTAGCCATTGGCAGATGGCATATCCGCATAATCTATTTGTAGCTTTTGGAAAGGGAAGTAGGCCCATGACCGTCCCCCTAACTCTGAGCTTGGCTTGTTATTTGAAAACTTCTGGCAGGTCGGGCAGCTATTTGTTATTCTTTTTGCAGCCGCGTAGATTCCTGGAGCAGCCCATACTTTCTGTACCTGCTTAGCTATTGCCTCCGCTCCCCCAAGAGCTTTATCGTGAAACCACCTAGCTATAGTAATTAACTATTTTTTTTTTTGGTAGAATTGGTTTTCTTCCAAGTGTCCATATTCCATCATCACTTTGTTTTGCTTCCCACTGCTCCCATTGTTTTTTCTCTTCCACTGAGCAGTCTTTTTCATACGTGGTTTTGGGGTCTATTAAAATTGGCCATTCACTCTGGTCCATCCTTGGAACTGCCCCCATACATTCTCTCAGGGGTTGTCGAGCTGCAGCCTTCGCAGCAGCGTCGGCTAAAGCATTTCCTCTGCTAATTTCTGTAGTGTCTTTAGTATGGGCTGGGCAGTGTATTACAGCAATTTCTTTGGGCAGTTGGACTGCTTCCAGCAAATTACGTATTTCTTCTCCATTAGCTAATTTCTTTCCTGATGACGAAAAGAATCCTCGCTCTTTCCATAACATCCCTGTTACATGACCTACTCCAAATGCATATTTAGAATCGGTATAGATATTTACCTGCAGGTTCTTACCAATTTTTACTGCTTGGGTCAATGCTATTAATTCTGCTGCTTGAGCACTTACAGACGGAGACAAAGGATTGGCCTCAAGTACCTCAAAGAGGTTAGTGACAGCATAGCCGGAGTGGTGCCTTCCGTCCAAATACTAGGATGATCCATCTGTAAACGGAACTAAGTCTGGGTTTCCCAAAGGTTCGTCTTTAAGGTCCTCCCGGGGCTTGCTCGAGCTGACGATCACCTGCTCACAGGAATGATGTGGTTCTCCATCCTCAGGTAGAGGCAATAGTGTTGCTGGATTTAAGATGTTGCATCTCTTTACATGCAGATAATGTGACCTTAATATTATCGGTTCATAGCGGTGAGCTCTCTGTGGGGATAGTGCTTGAGTCGCGTATTGTTTCATTGACAGTTCTACTTCATGTGGCACATACACAGTCAATGAGTGACCCAAAACTACAGGTCATGTTTTTTTCAGTAAGAGCTGCCGTAGCTGCTATTGCTCTGATGCATCCTGGAGTGCCTTTAGCTACCTCATCTAGCTGCGTGGAGTAATAGGCCACTGGTCTGTGGTGAGGGCCTAGTTTTTGGGTGAGTACCCCACTTGCTACTCCCTGTCACTCATGGACAAACAATTCGAATGGTTTGCTATAATCTGGTAACCCTAGAGCAGGGGCTGAAACCAACGCTTTTTTCACAGATGTAAAAGCTTTCTCCCTTTCTGGGCCCCAGGCCACAGGCTCCATCTCCTCCTTTTTTGTTGCCTGCACTAAAGGCTTAGTAAGTTCTGCTAACCCAGGAATCCACGGTTGGCAAAATCCTACAGCTCCTAAAAATCCCGTGTTGTTTTTTTGTTACAGGATGAGGCATATCAAGAGTTGTCTTTACTCGTTCTGGATCAACTAACCTGTGTCCTTCTTTTAAGATAAAACCCAAATATTTTACCTCTCTTTGACACAGCTGGAGTTTAGACAGAGATGCTCGATGCCCTTTTTCTGCAAGAGTGTTAATCTTTACTTGCTAATAACAAATCATCTACATATTGTATTACTACAGAATGTCCTGGAAGTTCGATATCTGAGAGGTCATTTTTGAGTTTGTGCGAAAGAATAGTCAGAGACCCAGTAAATCCCTGTGGCAGCCTCGTCCAAGTTAATTGTTGTCCCTTCCAAGTGAAAGCCAGGAGATCTTGGCTATCTTCAGCTATCGGTATACTAAAAAAGGCTGCTGTTAGGTCGATCACAGTAAAATAAGTTGCCCAAAGGGGTATCTGTAGTAAAATGGTTGATGGGTCGGGGACTACTGGATGTGGAGCAACTACCTGTTGGTTTATAGCCCTCAAGTCTTGTACAAAGCGATACTCTGGATCACCATCAGAGTCTTGTCTGTTCTTTTTAACTGGCAGAATTGGGGTGTTATACGGGGATTCACAGACTCTAAGGATACCCAGTTTCAGGTAATGATCGGTTTGTTTTTGGATGCTCTTCTCTGCTTCCTTTGGGATAGGGTATTGCTTAACTGCAGGAGGCAATCCCCCCTTTGTTTTTATCCAGACTGGACTAGCTGATTTCAGTAGTCCCACATCCATTCCTGAAGAGCTCCATAACTTTTTAGAAACTGGTTCTAAACCTGTTGGAATTTGCAGATTAGTTGACTCTGGTTCTGGTGTCTTAGCCAGAACACATGAGCCCATAATTATTAATTCCACCTCTTCTGGCTGTAAGCAGATCTGAGTATCCAAGGCTTGCAGGAGATCTCTCCCTAAAAGGCACATGGGCGCGTCTGTGGAAATTATAATACATCCCCACACTGTTTTACCCCCAATAGTGAGTACTAAGGGCTTAGATAACATTCGTTTGCCTTTTCCCGCTACTCCTTGCATCATTATTTTATCTGGTGACTTGCATCCTTTAGGCTCAAACTTTAAAAGGGAAAGGGTGGCTCCAGTATCCACTAGAAAGGGAACTTCTAAGCCTTCTATATTTGCCATTACCTGCCCTTCAAATCCAAATCTACATCCCATGAATTTACCCCCATTTCCACAGTATTTTCTGAGTCTCCTATCTCCTGTCATTGTGGACTGATTTGATTGCCTCATGCTGGCCCCTCTATTCCCAAGTGCACAGGGCCTCACTGGGCATTCCTGCTTCCAGTGTCCTTGTTCCCCCCAAGAATGACAAACATCATTAACTCTTAATTGTACACCACCTTCACTTTGACTCCATCTATCTCCCCTGGTTCTTCCGCGCCCCCTCCCCTTGCCAGCCTGGCATATGCTCTTTAAAATACTTTTGTGTATCAGGGGCTGCTTGATCTATAAAAACAGTAATTGCAAGGAATGCAGACTGCTTGTAACTGCCTTATCTTCCCAGCTGGAACCAGCTCTGAGGCCCTTTTCTTACTGGACTAAGTAAAAGTTCATTATTTTCGATAAGTGCGGCCTAAGGCTTCAGCAAATTTAGCTCCTCATGCCAGGCAAGTTTTAGAGAAGTTGTGCTAAGCGGCTGCCTGTAGGCAGTTTCAGTTTGCTCTTCCTTAACACAAGGATCCTGCCTGGAAAGTACCAAGTGTGATGACATGGCTGTAGGCCTGGCAGGGCAGGTGGGGTTTTTCCTGCATGCTGCCAGTGAGGGGAATGGGCTTGAGCAGCAGTGCTTGGATCCAGCAGGTCAGCCCCTGGGTGTGCAGCTGGTGCTGGCAGCAGGGCTTTGTTTTCATGAGCGTGGGCCCCTCTTTGTGCATGAAGGCTGGCGTGGAGAGATGGTCGCCACGTGCCCCCTGGGGGCAAAAGCAAGAAAAGCACAAGCCCCGTGAGTAGGAAGAGGTGCACAGGTGAGGGCAGGGCCTGCTTGCCCAGGTGGCCTGGCGGTCCAGCAGCTGGACGTCCCGAAGGCGAGCCAGCAGCGAGGCACCAAGGCTGGGGGGTGTCACGCTTCATCAGGAGGAGAGTGTGCCCGTGTGCTGCCGTGAGGCTCAAGCCGGTGGCCAAGGTGGTGAGGAGAGCCCAAAAGTCGGTGCCCCTGAGGGGAGAGGAGGATGCATGGAAGAGTGAGGAAGCGATGGTGTGGGAGGGCAAGGCAAAGGTGCAGGGTGATGTGGAGCAAAGAAAGCCTGGAGGGGCCCAGCGCAGTGCGTGCACGCCAATAGGGAAGTGCTTAGAGAGCAACAGTCTGGAGAAATGAATCTCTGACAGCTTTTGTGGGAAATCTGCAGAGGCGGGCACCTGTCTCAGGGGTCCGTCCGCTAATGCCTGCAGCCTGGGGACCAGACAGGAGCACTTTGCAGTCTGTGTGCAGCTGCGGGCCTGCAGCGTGGCATGCCTGGAGCGCTGCGGTGGATGGCTGCAGCCTCTTTGGGAAGGCCCGTCTGGGAAGGTGCGGAGGGGCAGTTGGCCTTTCTGTGAGAAAGCAGCGGGAATGCAGGACGCTCTGCCTAGGGCTGGACGGTGAGGCATATGGGTGAGGCTTAGTGGCCCGAGCAAGAGGAGTGGTCTTGCAGTGGCTGGCTGTGTGCTCTAGAGGGCCTGAAGAAGGGCAGCATCTGCACGGTGTAGGAGGCAGAGAGGTGGGGAGAGGAAAATTCCTGCTGCGGCACAGATGGCAGCTCGGAGCTGGGCTCAGAAGCTGGCACCAGAGGCTGGGAGGCAAAGCCCTGGTGCTGGAGGTGCCCCCGGTGAGCAGCAAGGCCTTGTGATGTCGGTGCTAGCACGGTCACCAGCAAGGCCTTGTGATGCGGGTGCCCCTGGTGGCCAGCAGGAGGTGGTCACGGGGGTCCCCATGGCAACGTGCAGGGCTTTGTGATGGGGGTGGCATCATGCCCCCAAGGCCATTGTGATGGGGCGGTGCCCGTGGTGACCGAGTCCATGCTGGGAGCAGAGCCCCTGGCTGTGCCCTCTGAGGAGAGCAGCTCGCTGAGGAGGGAGCAGCTCTCTTGAGTGCCAGAGTGGCAGGTGCGCAGGAGAAGCTCCTGCTGATGGACAAGGGGCGGCAGGCGAATGCCGGCTCCCAGCCCGTGGATGGGCTTTCTGTGAGGCCGAAGCGCAGAAGCAAGGTGAGCGGTGGGGCTGGAGGGAGAGGCAGGCAGCAGGGCTGGGAGCCACACGGAAAGCATGAGGACGGTGGGGAAGAGGAGGTGGGGCAAGCGAGCCAGGCCTGATCTTCTCTGGCCAGGGGGTATTTCTTGCTGGTGCTGGGGATTTTCTGGTGCACAAAGCACACCGACTGGGGTGCTGCAAGGCCCAAATGGAGCCTGTGAGCTGTGCTGAGGGTCAGAGAGCATCTCCAGGCTTAGCACAGCTGGGTCGTGCTAGGCCATGAGCTTCCCTTTGCCATGGGGCCGGGCTTTCCTGTGCCTGAGGGGCCGCTTGTACGAACGCAACCGCCTCCATCATGTGCTTCCTTCTCCCTGCAGGGGGGCCAGCGGGAGCCGCATGCAGTGACGCAACGCATCCCGACCCCGACTTCATCGCAGCAAAGGGACAGGCGGCCGTTGCTGCCCGGCCCACAGAGCTGGCAAGACCCTGAAGACGTCATCGCGAAGGTAGCGAGCTGAGCAGCGATGGTGGCAAAGCCTCTGCCTGACTGTGCATAGCTGCCAAGCAGCAGGCGGGAAGTGGTGGGAGGGAGCAGGAGGAGCGCCTGCTCTGCATGGCAGTCGGCAAGGACATGGCTCGAGGTTTCCGAGGGAGCTGCCTTTGCCCATCTCTTGCCCAGTGGTGACCAGCCTTCTCCCCACGCAGCCTTTGGGAGCCAGCTGCGTGGGAGAGTGCTGCTGTTGTGGAGGGTTTCAGGGGCCACAGGGAGTGTGCATGTGGGAAGGCTGGGGGGGAGGGGTAAAGGGCAGCAGTAACTTGGCCTTCCTCATGGGCTTTGATTGCAGATGGCGGAGGACACTGTGAGGGAGGTTCTCGACTCGGTGCAAGCTCTTCATGCCTCCAGCAGCCTTGTGAAGAAGGCTCCTCCGGGGCGCCGGGAGACACTGCACAGCAGGCCTTGTGCAAGAGCAGAGACACCGCATCGGCCCGGCTTAGCGCCTCACGCAACCAAGGCAGCTAGGCAGGCACGTGGAGGCCTGGAGGCCTCTACAGGTCAAAGAGCGGCATCCGCACGTCGACCTCCAGAAAAATCCTGCAGATCTTCTTTGAGATGCACGGCCACTGCTGAGGCTCTGGAGGATGTGGCAAGGAGAGTGCCTGCCTCTCCAAAAGCTAAGCAGGAAGCTGGCGCTCTCCCCCGAGCAATTCAAGCTCCTGTCTCCTATTTGCCTGAGGCCAGGCCTGGGTCTTCCGCGCTGGGAAAAGCAAGGATGCTGCAAGCTGTTGAGAACATCCTTGCAGATGTGTGCATGGAAATGAGGGCTGAGGACCAGAGACCTGCTGCACACAGCCCCGCACTGCCTGCCGCACCTCTGATGCACGCACTGCTGGCGCTCGCGTCTGCAGCCTTGAGCCGTCCTGATGATGTGAGTGCGGGACATGGCCGGGAGCTCAGGGCAGCCGGGCCACAAAGGACCTTGGCATACACCATTGCTCTAGCAGGCCTGGCAAGCGCATTGCAGAAGGAGAGCAGGGAGCGTGGCAAAAACACAGCTGCCACAGCTCTGCAAGGGCCAGATTGCAACAGGCGTGGGGGCAAAAGGAAGGTCATGGGGGCCGGTGCACCAGCTTCCCCGGGCAGGGGCCATGGACTGGTCACACTAGGATGGCAACTTGCAGTGCAGAGGCCCAAACAGCAGCCTCTGGGCATCATCTGTCGCCTTCAAGGCACGCCACTGCGCATACACCCCGACAACCCCTCGCAGTATCTCGCCGTGCTCTCAATCAAAACAGAGACGCTGGAGGAGCTCGACAGGAGCTGCGTGGCGCGCACCGGGCAGAGCTTGGCTCAGCTGCGAGAAGCCTTTCTGGAGAGGAAGGAGCCGAGGCCAAAGGAGAGGGAGGTCGAGGAAGAGGAGGGCAAGGGGAAACGTTTCTCCCTGACAGCATCGGGATGCCTCAATGTTCGCCCCAAGGAGGTGAGTGCAAAGGGTGGGCCAGGGCAGATGGTGACCCTCCGTGTGCTGGGGCCAGCCGCTGCGCCCTGCTGCAACAGTGTGATGGTGGCAGTGCTGGCAGGGCCACGGGGGGCATTGCTGGTGGGAAAAGCAGCTGCCTTCACAAATCTCCCTCTCTGGCTTCAGCTCTGTGCCAGAAACTCCTTCTATAACCTGTGGCAACCGGAGGTGACGCGAGTGGAGCTCCTGAAGGATGCGAGGTCCAAGTGGGAGGTGCTGGAGCGGCTGTACGCCCATGCGCCCAGGAGGGAGCGCAAGATGGGAGCTGGGAAGAGAGTCCGGGGAGCACCAGAGGATGCTGGCGTGGAGTGGAGCGATGAGGAAGAGGACGTTGAAGAAGAACCTTTGGAATGGGAGGAGCTGGAGAAAAACACAGCCTTGGTCATGAGCTGGGTCAGACCGAGCCTCAGGAGCCTCTTGGCAGACCCACAGCCGTGTCCTGAGGAGGTGCCCTGCTCACCCGTTGTGAAGGGCAGAGATGCTGCCAGGGAGGCAGCTGGTGACCTGCAGAGCACGCCTCTGGCCCCAGCAGTGCCCCGAGGAGCCGTGGCAGCGGCATCTCCTTTGGCAGGAGGCTGCCAGGACGCGGGGGACAGTGTGCCTCTGGCTCCACTGGCCAGCACAGGAGCAAAGGCAGAGGCCTCCCCTGCAGCCAGAGGCCCTGAGGATGCAGGGGAAAATGCTCCTCTGCCTCCATCGCTTCCCGCAGAGGCTGCGCCAAAGGCCTCCCAGTTGTGCGGAGGCCCTTGTGGGGAGAGCAACAGCCTGCCTCTCCAACCACCATTGCCCGAAGAAAGCGCAGCAGAAGGCTCTGCCCTGGCCGCAGGCCTTCCTCACCAGGTGAGCAAGGAGCATGGCGTCGGCACCCACCACCAAAGGGAGGTGCGGTGTGAGCAGCGTCTGGGGTGTGCAGGGTGGGTGAGAAGAGCTGCCCCATCGCATGGGTCCCCCGCGGCCGTGGTGAGAAGCTGTCCCCCCAGCCCTTTGCGCTCTGCACTCTCTGTCCTGGGGAAGATGCCTGGTGCTCTGTGTTTCCAAGTGCCAGAGGCCCAGGGCTGACGTGCCCTCCCCGGCCTGCACAGCATCCAGCCCTGGGGCATGGATGCTGAGCGAGGAGGGCAGGGGCAGCCCCAGCAGCAGCCGCCTCCCACAGCCAGCGAGCCAGCCCCCTTGTGCCACGCACCCGGCCACCTCCATCCCCCGCTGCCCGTCGTGGCCCCCGGCCCAGCCCTGCTGCTACGGCCCCAAGACAAGCCTTGTGCCATTGCCCAGCCAGCTGCATGTGCCTCCCCTTGGGGCTCGCGGCCACTCACAGCATCCCCCCACCCCAAACCCTTTGCCCCCTCCTATATCCCAGGGCACCAGGATGCTGAGCATGGCCAGCTGATATCACACAGGGCTGTGTTCCTGCTCTCCCCATGCAGGTTGCCTGTGAGCCCAAAGAGGAGCACAAGTCATCGTCTTCCCTCCGGCCCTGCGGGAGGGCGCGGGAGCTGGGAGCTGGGAAGAGAGTCTGGGAAGTGCCAGAGGATGCTGGCGTGGAGTGGAGCGATGAGGAAGAGGATGTTGATGAAGAGCCTTTGGAATGGGAGGAGCTGGAGGAAAACATGGCCTTGGTCATGAGCTGGGTCAGACCGAGCCTCAGGAGCCTCTTGGCAGACCCACAGCCGTGTCCTGAGGAGGTGCCCTGCTCACCCGTTGTGAAGGGCAGAGATGCTGCCAGGGAGGCAGCTGGTGACCTGCAGAGCACGCCTCTGGCCCCAGCAGTGCCCCGAGGAGCCGAGGCAGCGGCATCTGCTCTGGCGGGAGGCTGCCAGGATGCGGGGGACAGTGTGCCTCTGGCCCCATCAGCCAGCACAGGAACAAAGGCGGAGGCCTCCCCCGCAGCCAGAGACCCTCAGGCTTGCCCTGCACTTGCCCAGCCCCTCGCCCACGGCTCTCCTTCCTCCACAGGCATCACCGCCCTCCCGCATGCTGCGCCTTCCAGGCGATGGCCATCGCGGCTCAGGGCAGCGCTTCGGGCTCTGCGCAGAGCTTTTAGCTGCCGCTGTGACTCAGGGCAGTGAGAGGAACAGCGCGAGGATGCAGCTGCCAGACAGGTGGCCCGAGATGGGAGATGGCGCAGAGCAAAGAGGCAGAGCGACGGAGGCTCTCTCCTGGCTGCTACAGCAATGCTACTGCGTCGTGTCCCACAGCCCATGTGCTGCTCCAAATAAACCCTCGGCAGCTGTTCCCGCCGTGTTACTTGGTGTCAGGGAACTGTCAGGAGAAAGACTAGTGCAGGCGCTGCCAAGGAAGGCAGTCAGGGCTGCAGAGAAAGCCCTACAAGCAGTCGCAGAGTGAGAGAGCAGCTGGGGTGGGAAGGGTCTTCCGGAGGTGTCTGCTGCAACCTCCTGCTGCAAGTGGAGGCAAGCAGAGGAGGTTTCACAGGGCCTGTCAGGGTCGAGCTCTGACTGTCTCTGGCGATGGATTCCCACACGGCCCTGGCACCCTGCTCCAGTGTTGCACCACCATTCGGCTTCCAAGGCCATTTGCAGTCTCTGAGGGGACTTTTCCCTGCCACAAGCCGTGCCGTTGCCCTCAACCTGTCCCCAGGCCCCTCAGGACGTCTCTGGCTCCATGCTCTCTGCACGCTCCCGTTAGGCACTTGCAGGCAGCAGTGAGATCCCCCTACGCCTTCTCTTCTGCCGGCTGCACCAAGCCAGCACCCTTGGTCTCTGCTCCTGTGTGCTGTGCTGCAGCTGCCAGGCAGCTTGGGGGCCTGCGCTGGGCTTGCTGCAGTGTGGCCCCATCTGCGTGGGCCAGGGGGCTGGGGATATGGGTGCAATGGGGTGGGGGCCTGGGATATGGGTGCAATAGGGCGGGGGCCTGGGGATGTGGGTGCAATGGGGCAGGGGGCCTGGGGAGGTGGTTGCAATTGGCAGGGGCCTGGGGACATGGGCGCAAAGGGGCAGGGGGCTGGGGATATGGGTGCAATGAGTCGGGGAAGCTCCGGATATGGGCGTAATGGGGCAGGGGCAGGGGCCTGGGGACGTGGGTGCAATGGGGTGGGGGGCTGGGGACACAGGTGCAATGGGCCAGGGGGCTGGGACCATGGGTGCAATGGGGTGGGGGGCCTGGGTTCAGGGGTGGTGATGTGACCTCACGCCTGAGTCCATGGGTGCAAAGGGGGTCGACACCTGGGTCCATGGGTGGTGGTGGGTGCTGATGGGGCCGCCACCTGGGCCCATGTGTGATAACACGGGTGCAATGGGGCTGGACACCTGGGTCCATGGGTGGTCACAGGTGCTGATGGGTGGCCACCTGGGCCCATGGGTGATAACATGGGTGCAATTGTTACAAGACAACCCTGAGAAGCTCAGAAAGAATGTTTGAAGTAGGTAGATTTGGATAACTTCTATCTTAGACAGAATTTGCTTAGCATGAGTAGCCACACACTTGCTTAGCATGAGTAGCTAAATTTGCTGAAGCCTTAGGCCACGCTCCTAGTTCGGTAAGAAAGGGCCCCAGAGCTGGTGCAGGCTGGAAAGATAAGGGAGTTACAAGCAGTCTGCATTCCTGTGCCCCACTCTCCGAAAGGGAGGATGTCAAGGCTGTGAAATAAGGCCTGTTTGGGCGCCAGGACCTTGGGAAGCAAAGCCTCCTCTCACTGTTGAAACTGTGTTAATTAAGGGGTCTGGATTATGTCCTCTTCCTCAGGACCTTGGGAGATAACATCTACTGACCTAGCTGGGGCAGTGTTAATTGATCAGGACCTTGAGAAGCAGGGGTGGGACCCAGGGAATGAAGAAATCACTAACCAATCAGTGTAAAAGGGAAAGTCGCAAATCTGGCAATTTGTTTGTATAAATGCTACTTGAAAAGTTGGGGTGTGTGTGCTCGATTTGTGGGAAACCACCGAGCACCCAGGCTTGCGCAACTCTGAAATAAATAAACAAATGTCTCTCCTGAGTGTGTAATTATTGGCTTATTGCACACCGGGCAACGAATCCGCTTTTCGGACAACACATGGATGGGTGTGGGTGCTGATGGGATTGGATGCCTGGCTCCAGGGGTGCAACGGGGCTAGACGCCTGGGGCCCTGGGCAGCTCCTCACCCATGGGTGCCACCTTGGGCAGGTTTCCACATCTTCCAGTAGACCTATGGGTGCCGGGGTGGGCCGGGGACCACCTACCAGCACTCGGCCTTCGATGGGCGCCACTCCCTGAGCTCCCACTGCTGGCTCCGCGTCCCCCCCTGTGACAGAGCCAACTCCATCCCCATCCCAATGGTGTCCCCGTCCCCACATCGTCCCCATCTCCATGGCGTCCCCGTCCCCACATCGTCCCCATCCCCCCATCATCCCCATCCCCACAGTGTCCCCCTGTCCCTGTGACAGAGCCAACTCCATCTCCAGCCCCACGGTGTCCCCATCCCCACATCGTCTCCAGCCCCACGGCGTCCCATCCCCCCAGTGGCCCCATCCCCATGGCATCCCCATCCCCACGTCGTCTCCGTCCCCACATCGGCCTCGGCCTCCCACATCGCCTCCGCGCTCCCGCCCACCACGCGCTCCGCGGAGATCCGCCCGGCGCCCGGGGGCGTCACCGCTGCCGCGCCTCGCCATTGGCGGGCGGCCGCCGGCGGGGCCAATGGCCGTGCGACAAGGCGGAGCGGGAGCCGCGGCTCGGCGCTGCGCAGCGCCCTCCGCAAGCGCCCTCGCTGTCGCTTCTCCCAACCCGCCGCGCCGGGATCAGCCCAGCGCCTGGAGACGCCTCAGCCGACAAGAGCCGCTATTGGCGGGCGGGGCAGCCAATGGCGGTGCGCCGCAGCGGAGCCAATGGTGGCGCGGGGGCGTGGCCGCCGTGGGCTTCGGCGCCGGGTGAGGGCGAGGGCGCTGGCAGCGAGGAGGCGGTAGCGGGGCGGGCGCTGGGGCCGGGGCTGCTGCTGCTGGGCGGCGGCGGCGGCGGTGGCGAGCGGTGAGTGCGGGCGGGGCCCCCGGGCCCCCCTCTGCCCCTCCCCCGGCGCCGGGCTCCCCGTCAGCGGCCCCACGGACCGGCCTGCAACCGCCCCCGGGAGGTGCTGCCCCCCCGATCTTCCCCCCGGGACGTGCTGCCCCCCCGGAGCCCCCCGACCTGCCCTCCCGGAATGTGCTGCCCCCCCGACGTGCCCCCCCTGTGTCGTGCTGCCCCCCTGACCTGCCCCCCGGGACGTGCTGCCCCCCCCGACCCCCCCGACTTCTCCCCCCGGGACATCTTGATCCCCCGGATGCCCCCCAACGTGCCCCCCCCGGCCCCTCACCACCCCCCGTGTCCCCGCAGGCCCCCACTCCCTGCGCTACTTCCACACCGCCGTGACGGAGCCCAGCCCGGGGCTGCCCGCCTTCGTCTCCGTGGGCTACGTGGACGGAGAGCTCATCGATGGCTACGACAGCGAGACGCAGAGGGCGGTGCCGGGTGCGGCCTGGATGGAGCAGGAGGGTCAGGACCACTGGGACAGGCAGCCCCAGAACGCATATGGCAATCATTAGTCTTCCAGAGTGGAGCTGGACACACTGCAGAAGCGCTACAACCAGAGCGGGGGTGAGCGCGGGCCGGGGCTCCCAGCGGCAGCTGCTCGCTGTCAGCGCTGGGGGCTGCGGGTCTGGGGTGCCCCCGGCCCTGCGCTGGGTGCCGTGTCCAAGCCCCTGTGCGGGGCCGGGGCTGCCCCTGAGCCCCCGTCTCCCTGCTTGTGTCTCAGGGTATCACACAGTGCAGCGCACGTACGGCTGTGACCTCCTGGAGGACGGTGGGATCTGGGGGTTTCTGCGGGATGCCTACGACGGGAAGGATTTCATCGCCTTTGACAAGGACACGCTGACATTCGTCATGGCGTATGCTGCTGCGCTAATCACCAAGAGGAAGTGGGAGGCAGAGAATGAGCCTGAGAGGCTGAAGCACTACCTGGAGAAGAGCTGCATGGAGTGGCAGTGGAGATACATGGAGTACAGGAGGGCTGTGCTGGAGAGGAGAGGTGAGGGCGAGGCGGGACCCCCCGGACACGGGGACGGGCCCCGGGCTCGGTGTTATGGAAATGAGGCTTGTCAGCCACCATAACAGGGCCCGACCCTAGGTTCCCGCAGAAAAGTTTGGCGCCAAATCAAAGCAAATGAAATAATGAAATTTTAATGACACGCGTGCGGTAATTACAGCTCGAGCTGGGTGTCTCCGAAGAGGGACCCCAAACAAAGAAATGCCTGGGCAATTATACCTTCCAATGTAAGCTCTCCACCCCTCAGGCAGTAGTTTGGACCAATAGTAATATTTGGGCCTGGAGTCTCCTGCTCCTTATTGGGTCTCATCCCTGTGCCTAGGCAGGCTGTTTATCTTTACTGTTATGGTTTTTGTTGACAGATGTGTCTTGGTTCCTCGGGTCCCGCCCTTGTCTCTCCAGGCTCTGACAAAGAGGTGTTGTTCCAGCAATTAGCACTGCCCCAGCAGTGACAATAGGTGTTATCTGCCAAGGTCCTGATGAAGGGATATAATCCAGACCCCGAGATAGTCCAGACCCCCTAATTAACACTGTTTCAGCAATGAGAGGAGGCTTTGTTTCCCAGGGTCCTGGTGCCCAAGTAGGCCTTATTTCAAAGCCTTGACATCCTCCCTCCCAGAGCGTGAAGCACAGGAATGCGAACTGCTTGCAACTCCCTTATCATTCCAGCTTGAACCAGCTCTCAGTCCCTTTTCTTACTGAACTAGGTAAAAGTTCATTATTCCTCATGATTTATAAAACTGACTGATTATGCTTGCCATAAAATGGACACCCCTGTCTGAATCAGTGGCTTCTGGGACTCTGTACCTGGGTATGATTTCTTTCAGTAAGGCTTTTACTACCCGCCCTGTGTCAGCCGTTCTTGTTGGGAAAAGTCCTACCCAGCCATTTTAGGCTAGCATGTGCGCATATTCTTGCTATTTTTCCTTTTAGTGTTCTATTCATTCTTTCTACTTGTCCTGAAGATTGTGGGTGATAAGGGGTTGTAGGTTTCTTTTTATGCCTAATGATTTCTATAACTGAGTGATTATGCTTGCCGTAAAATGGGCACCCCTGTCTGAATCAGTGGCTTCTGGGACCCCATACCTGGGTATGATTTCCTTCAGTAAGGCTTTTACCACTCCCCGTGTGTCGGCCTTTCTTGTTGGGAAAGCTTCTACCCAGCCTGATAACTGATCTACTATCACTAACAAGTGTTTGTAGCCATTGGCAGATGGCATATCCGCATAATCTATTTGTAGCTTTTGGAAAGGGAAGTAGGCCCATGACCGTCCCCCTAACTCTGAGCTTGGCTTGTTATTTGAAAACTTCTGGCAGGTCGGGCAGCTATTTGTTATTCTTTTTGCAGCCGCGTAGATTCCTGGAGCAGCCCATACTTTCTGTACCTGGTTAGCCACCGCCTCCGCTCCCCCATGAGCTTTATCGTGAAACCACCTAGCTATAGTAATTAAATTTTTTTTTTTGGTAGAATTGGTTTTCTTCCAAGTGTCCATATTCCATCATCACTTTGTTTTGCTTCCCACTGCTCCCATTGTTTTTTCTCTTCCACTGAGCAGTCTTTTTCATACGTGGTTTTGGGGTCTATTAAAATTGGCCATTCACTCTGGTCCATCCTTGGAACTGCCCCCATACATTCTCTCAGAGGTTGTCGAGCTGCAGCCTTCGCAGCAGCGTCGGCTAAAGCATTTCCTCTGCTAATTTCTGTAGTGTCTTTAGTATGGGCTGGGCAGTGTATTACAGCAATTTCTTTGGGCAGTTGGACTGCTTCCAGCAAATTACGTATTTCTTCTCCATTAGCTAATTTCTTTCCTGATGACGAAAAGAATCCTCGCTCTTTCCATAACATCCCTGTTACATGACCTACTCCAAATGCATATTTAGAATCGGTATAGATATTTACCTGCAGGTTCTTACCAATTTTTACTGCTTGGGTCAATGCTATTAATTCTGCTGCTTGAGCACTTACAGACGGAGACAAAGGATTGGCCTCAAGTACCTCAAAGAGGTTAGTGACAGCATAGCCGGAGTGGTGCCTTCCGTCCAAATACTAGGATGATCCATCTGTAAACGGAACTAAGTCTGGGTTTCCCAAAGGTTTGTCTTTAAGGTCCTCCCGGGGCTTGCTCGAGCTGACGATCACCTGCTCACAGGAATGATGTGGTTCTCCATCCTCAGGTAGAGGCAATAGTGTTGCTGGATTTAAGATGTTGCATCTCTTTAAGGTCCCATTATCTGCATGCAGTATTATCAGTTCATAGCGGTGAGCTCTCTGTGGGGATAGTGCTTGAGTCACGTATTGTTTCATTGACAGTTCTACTTCATGTGGCACATACACAGTCAATGAGTGACCCAAAACTACAGGTCATGTTTTTTTCAGTAAGAGCTGCCATAGCTGCTATTGCTCTGATGCATCCTGGAGTGCCTTTAGCTACCTCATCTAGCTGCGTGGAATAATAGGCCACTGGTCTGTGGTGAGGGCCTAGTTTTTGGGTGAGTACCCCACTTGCTACTCCCTGTCGTTCATGGACAAATAATTCCAATGGTTTGCTATAATCTGGTAACCCTAGAGCAGGGGCTGAAACCAACGCTTTTTTCACAGATGTAAAAGCTTTCTCCCTTTCTGGGCCCCAGGCCACAGGCTCTATCTCCTCCTTTTTTGTTGCCTGCACTAAAGGCTTAGTAAGTTCTGCTAACCCAGGAATCCACGGTTGGCAAAATCCTACAGCTCCTAAAAATCCCGTGTTGTTTTTTTGTTACAGGACGAGGCATATCAAGAATTGTCTTTACTCATTCTGGATCAACTAACCTGTGTCCTTCTTTTAAGATAAAACCCAAATATTTTACCTCTTTTTGACACAGCTGAAGTTTAGACAGAGATGCTCGATGCCCTTTTTCTGCAAGAGTGTTAATCTTTACTTGCTAATAACAAATCATCTACATATTGTATTACTACAGAATGTCCTGGAAGTTCGATATCTGAGAGGTCATTTTTGAGTATACGCGAAAAAATAGTCGGAGACCCAGTAAATCCCTGTGGCAGCCTCGTCCAAGTTAATTGTTGTCCCTTCCAAGTGAAAGCCAAGAGATCTTGGCTATCTTCAGCTATCGGTATACTAAAAAAGGCTGCCGTTAGGTTGATCACAGTAAAATAAGTTGCCCAAAGGGGTATCTGTAGTAAAATGGTTGATAGGTCGGGGACTACTGGATGTGGAGCAACTACCTGTTGGTTTATAGCCCTAAAGTCTTGTACAAACTGATACTCTGGATCACCATCAGAGTCTTGTCTGTTCTTTTTAACTGGCAGAATTGGGGTGTTGTACGGGGATTCACAGACTCTAAGGATACCCAGTTTCAAATAATGATCGGTTTGTTTTTGGATGCTCTTCTCTGCTTCCTTTGGGATAGGGTATTGCTTAACTGCAGGAGGCAATCCCCCCTTTGTTTTTATCGAGACTGGACTAGCTGATTTCAGTAGTCCCACATCCATTCCTGAAGAGCTCCATAACCGTTTAGGAACTGATTCTAACCTTGTTGGAATTTGCAGATTAGTCGACTCTGGTTCTGGTGTCTTAGCCAGAACACATGAGCCCATAATTATTAATTCCACCTCTTCTGGCTGCAAACAGATCTGAGTATCCAAGGCTTGCAGGAGATCTCTCCCTAAAAGGCACATGGGCGCGTCTGTGGAAATTATAATACATCCCCACGCTCTTTTACCCCCAATAGTGAGTACTAAGGGCTTAGATAACATTCGTTCGCCTTTTCCCGCTATTCCTTGCATCATTATTTTATCTGGTGACTTGCATCCTTTAGGCTCAAACTTTAAAAGGGAAAGGGTGGCTCCAGTATCCACTAGAAAGGGAACTTCTAAGCCTTCTATATTTGCCATTACCTGCCCTTCAAATCCAAATCTACATCCCATGAATTTACCCCCATTTCCACAGTATTTTCTGAGTTTCCTATCTCCTGTCATTGTGGACTGATTTGATTGCCTCATGCTGGCCCCTCTATTCCCAAGTGCACAGGGCCTCACTGGGCATTCCTGCTTCCAGTGTCCTTGTTCCCCCCAAGAATGACAAACATCATTAACTCTTAATTGTACACCACCTTCACTTTGACTCCATCTATCTCCCCTGGTTCTTCCGCGCCCCCTCCCCTTGCCAGCCTGGCATATGCTCTTTAAAATACTTTTGTGTATCAGGGGCTGCTTGATCTATAAAAACAGTAATTGCAAGGAATGCAGACTGCTTGTAACTGCCTTATCTTCCCAGCTGGAACCAGCTCTGAGGCCCTTTTCTTACTGGACTAAGTAAAAGTTCATTGTTTTCGATAAGTGCGGCCTAAGGCTTCAGCAAATTTAGCTCCTCATGCCAGGCAAGTTTTAGAGAAGTTGTGCTAAGCGGCTGCCTGTAGGCAGTTTCAGTTTGCTCTTCCTTAACACAAGGATCCTGCCTGGAAAGTACCAAGTGTGATGACATGGCTGTAGGCCTGGCAGGGCAGGTGGGGTTTTTCCTGCATGCTGCCAGTGAGGGGAATGGGCTTGAGCAGCAGTGCTTGGATCCAGCAGGTCAGCCCCTGGGTGTGCAGCTGGTGCTGGCAGCAGGGCTTTGGTTTCATGAGCGTGGGCCCCTCTTTGTGCATGAAGGCTGGCGTGGAGAGATGGTCCCCACGTGCCCCCTGGGGGCAAAAGCAAGAAAAGCACAAGCCCCGTGAGTAGGAAGAGGTGCACAGGTGAGGGCAGGGCCTGCTTGCCCAGGTGGCCTGGCGGTCCAGCAGCTGGACGTCCCGAAGGCGAGCCAGCAGCGAGGCACCAAGGCTGGGGGGTGTCACGCTTCATCAGGAGGAGAGTGTGCCCGTGTGCTGCCGTGAGGCTCAAGCCGGTGGCCAAGGTGGTGAGGAGAGCCCAAAAGTCGGTGCCCCTGAGGGGAGAGGAGGATGCATGGAAGAGTGAGGAAGCGATGGTGTGGGAGGGCAAGGCAAAGGTGCAGGGTGATGTGGAGCAAAGAAAGCCTGGAGGGGCCCAGCGCAGTGCGTGCACGCCAATAGGGAAGTGCTTAGAGAGCAACAGTCTGGAGAAATGAATCTCTGACAGCTTTTGTGGGAAATCTGCAGAGGCGGGCACCTGTCTCAGGGGTCCGTCCGCTAATGCCTGCAGCCTGGGGACCAGACAGGAGCACTTTGCAGTCTGTGTGCAGCTGCGGGCCTGCAGCGTGGCATGCCTGGAGCGCTGCGGTGGATGGCTGCAGCCTCTTTGGGAAGGCCCGTCTGGGAAGGTGCGGAGGGGCAGTTGGCCTTTCTGTGAGAAAGCAGCGGGAATGCAGGACGCTCTGCCTAGGGCTGGACGGTGAGGCATATGGGTGAGGCTTAGTGGCCCGAGCAAGAGGAGTGGTCTTGCAGTGGCTGGCTGTGTGCTCTAGAGGGCCTGAAGAAGGGCAGCATCTGCACGGTGTAGGAGGCAGAGAGGTGGGGAGAGGAAAATTCCTGCTGCGGCACAGATGGCAGCTCGGAGCTGGGCTCAGAAGCTGGCACCAGAGGCTGGGAGGCAAAGCCCTGGTGCTGGAGGTGCCCCCGGTGAGCAGCAAGGCCTTGTGATGTCGGTGCTAGCACGGTCACCAGCAAGGCCTTGTGATGCGGGTGCCCCTGGTGGCCAGCAGGAGGTGGTCACGGGGGTCCCCATGGCAACGTGCAGGGCTTTGTGATGGGGGTGGCATCATGCCCCCAAGGCCATTGTGATGGGGCAGTGCCCGTGGTGACCGAGTCCATGCTGGGAGCAGAGCCCCTGGCTGTGCCCTCTGAGGAGAGCAGCTCGCTGAGGAGGGAGCAGCTCTCTTGAGTGCCAGAGTGGCAGGTGCGCAGGAGAAGCTCCTGCTGATGGACAAGGGGCGGCAGGCGAATGCCGGCTCCCAGCCCGTGGATGGGCTTTCTGTGAGGCCGAAGCGCAGAAGCAAGGTGAGCGGTGGGGCTGGAGGGAGAGGCAGGCAGCAGGGCTGGGAGCCGCACGGAAAGCATGAGGACGGTGGGGAAGAGGAGGTGGGGCAAGCGAGCCAGGCCTGATCTTCTCTGGCCAAGGGGTATTTCTTGCTGGTGCTGGGGATTTTCTGGTGCACAAAGCACACCGACTGGGGTGCTGCAAGGCCCAAATGGAGCCTGTGAGCTGTGCTGAGGGTCAGAGAGCATCTCCAGGCTTAGCACAGCTGGGTCGTGCTAGGCCATGAGCTTCCCTTTGCCATGGGGCCGGGCTTTCCTGTGCCTGAGGGGCCGCTTGTACGAACGCAACCGCCTCCATCATGTGCTTCCTTCTCCCTGCAGGGGGGCCAGCGGGAGCCGCATGCAGTGACGCAACGCATCCCGACCCCGACTTCATCGCAGCAAAGGGACAGGCGGCCGTTGCTGCCCGGCCCACAGAGCTGGCAAGACCCTGAAGACGTCATCGCGAAGGTAGCGAGCTGAGCAGCGATGGTGGCAAAGCCTCTGCCTGACTGTGCATAGCTGCCAAGCAGCAGGCGGGAAGTGGTGGGAGGGAGCAGGAGGAGCGCCTGCTCTGCATGGCAGTCGGCAAGGACATGGCTCGAGGTTTCCGAGGGAGCTGCCTTTGCCCATCTCTTGCCCAGTGGTGACCAGCCTTCTCCCCACGCAGCCTTTGGGAGCCAGCTGCGTGGGAGAGTGCTGCTGTTGTGGAGGGTTTCAGGGGCCACAGGGAGTGTGCATGTGGGAAGGCTGGGGGGGAGGGGTAAAGGGCAGCAGTAACTTGGCCTTCCTCATGGGCTTTGATTGCAGATGGCGGAGGACACTGTGAGGGAGGTTCTCGACTCGGTGCAAGCTCTTCATGCCTCCAGCAGCCTTGTGAAGAAGGCTCCTCCGGGGCGCCGGGAGACACTGCACAGCAGGCCTTGTGCAAGAGCAGAGACACCGCATCGGCCCGGCTTAGCGCCTCACGCAACCAAGGCAGCTAGGCAGGCACGTGGAGGCCTGGAGGCCTCTACAGGTCAAAGAGCGGCATCCGCACGTCGACCTCCAGAAAAATCCTGCAGATCTTCTTTGAGATGCACGGCCACTGCTGAGGCTCTGGAGGATGTGGCAAGGAGAGTGCCTGCCTCTCCAAAAGCTAAGCAGGAAGCTGGCGCTCTCCCCCGAGCAATTCAAGCTCCTGTCTCCTATTTGCCTGAGGCCAGGCCTGGGTCTTCCGCGCTGGGAAAAGCAAGGATGCTGCAAGCTGTTGAGAACATCCTTGCAGATGTGTGCATGGAAATGAGGGCTGAGGACCAGAGACCTGCTGCACACAGCCCCGCACTGCCTGCCGCACCTCTGATGCACGCACTGCTGGCGCTCGCGTCTGCAGCCTTGAGCCGTCCTGATGATGCGAGTGCGGGACATGGCCGGGAGCTCAGGGCAGCCGGGCCACAAAGGACCTTGGCATACACCATTGCTCTAGCAGGCCTGGCAAGCGCATTGCAGAAGGAGAGCAGGGAGCGTGGCAAAAACACAGCTGCCACAGCTCTGCAAGGGCCAGATTGCAACAGGCGTGGGGGCAAAAGGAAGGTCATGGGGGCCGGTGCACCAGCTTCCCCGGGCAGGGGCCATGGACTGGTCACACTAGGATGGCAACTTGCAGTGCAGAGGCCCAAACAGCAGCCTCTGGGCATCATCTGTCGCCTTCAAGGCACGCCACTGCGCATACACCCCGACAACCCCTCGCAGTATCTCGCCGTGCTCTCAATCAAAACAGAGACGCTGGAGGAGCTCGACAGGAGCTGCGTGGCGCGCACCGGGCAGAGCTTGGCTCAGCTGCGAGAAGCCTTTCTGGAGAGGAAGGAGCCGAGGCCAAAGGAGAGGGAGGTCGAGGAAGAGGAGGGCAAGGGGAAACGTTTCTCCCTGACAGCATCGGGATGCCTCAATGTTCGCCCCAAGGAGGTGAGTGCAAAGGGTGGGCCAGGGCAGATGGTGACCCTCCGTGTGCTGGCGCCAGCCGCTGCGCCCTGCTGCAACAGTGTGATGGTGGCAGTGCTGGCAGGGCCACGGGGGGCATTGCTGGTGGGAAAAGCAGCTGCCTTCACAAATCTCCCTCTCTGGCTTCAGCTCTGTGCCAGAAACTCCTTCTATAACCTGTGGCAACCGGAGGTGACGCGAGTGGAGCTCCTGAAGGATGCGAGGTCCAAGTGGGAGGTGCTGGAGCGGCTGTACGCCCATGCGCCCAGGAGGGAGCGCAAGATGGGAGCTGGGAAGAGAGTCCGGGGAGCACCAGAGGATGCTGGCGTGGAGTGGAGCGATGAGGAAGAGGACGTTGAAGAAGAACCTTTGGAATGGGAGGAGCTGGAGAAAAACACAGCCTTGGTCATGAGCTGGGTCAGACCGAGCCTCAGGAGCCTCTTGGCAGACCCACAGCCGTGTCCTGAGGAGGTGCCCTGCTCACCCGTTGTGAAGGGCAGAGATGCTGCCAGGGAGGCAGCTGGTGACCTGCAGAGCACGCCTCTGGCCCCAGCAGTGCCCCGAGGAGCCGTGGCAGCGGCATCTCCTTTGGCAGGAGGCTGCCAGGACGCGGGGGACAGTGTGCCTCTGGCTCCACTGGCCAGCACAGGAGCAAAGGCAGAGGCCTCCCCTGCAGCCAGAGGCCCTGAGGATGCAGGGGAAAATGCTCCTCTGCCTCCATCGCTTCCCGCAGAGGCTGCGCCAAAGGCCTCCCAGTTGTGCGGAGGCCCTTGTGGGGAGAGCAACAGCCTGCCTCTCCAACCACCATTGCCCGAAGAAAGCGCAGCAGAAGGCTCTGCCCTGGCCGCAGGCCTTCCTCACCAGGTGAGCAAGGAGCATGGCGTCGGCACCCACCACCAAAGGGAGGTGCGGTGTGAGCAGCGTCTGGGGTGTGCAGGGTGGGTGAGAAGAGCTGCCCCATTGCATGGGTCCCCCGCGGCCGTGGTGAGAAGCTGTCCCCCCAGCCCTTTGCGCTCTGCACTCTCTGTCCTGGGGAAGATGCCTGGTGCTCTGTGTTTCCAAGTGCCAGAGGCCCAGGGCTGACGTGCCCTCCCCGGCCTGCACAGCATCCAGCCCTGGGGCATGGATGCTGAGCAAGGAGGGCAGGGGCAGCCCCAGCAGCAGCCGCCTCCCACAGCCAGCGAGCCAGCCCCCTTGTGCCACGTACCCGGCCACCTCCATCCCCCGCTGCCCGTCGTGGCCCCCGGCCCAGCCCTGCTGCTACGGCCCCAAGACAAGCCTTGTGCCATTGCCCAGCCAGCTGCATGTGCCTCCCCTTGGGGCTCGCGGCCACTCACAGCATCCCCCCACCCCAAACCCTTTGCCCCCTCCTATATCCCAGGGCACCAGGATGCTGAGCATGGCCAGCTGATATCACACAGGGCTGTGTTCCTGCTCTCCCCATGCAGGTTGCCTGTGAGCCCAAAGAGGAGCACAAGTCATCGTCTTCCCTCCGGCCCTGCGGGAGGGCGCGGGAGCTGGGAGCTGGGAAGAGAGTCTGGGAAGTGCCAGAGGATGCTGGCGTGGAGTGGAGCGATGAGGAAGAGGATGTTGATGAAGAGCCTTTGGAATGGGAGGAGCTGGAGGAAAACACGGCCTTGGTCATGAGCTGGGTCAGACCGAGCCTCAGGAGCCTCTTGGCAGACCCACAGCCGTGTCCTGAGGAGGTGCCCTGCTCACCCGTTGTGAAGGGCAGAGATGCTGCCAGGGAGGCAGCTGGTGACCTGCAGAGCACGCCTCTGGCCCCAGCAGTGCCCCGAGGAGCCGAGGCAGCGGCATCTGCTCTGGCGGGAGGCTGCCAGGATGCGGGGGACAGTGTGCCTCTGGCCCCATCAGCCAGCACAGGAACAAAGGCGGAGGCCTCCCCCGCAGCCAGAGACCCTCAGGCTTGCCCTGCACTTGCCCAGCCCCTCGCCCACGGCTCTCCTTCCTCCACAGGCATCACCGCCCTCCCGCATGCTGCGCCTTCCAGGCGATGGCCATTGCGGCTCAGGGCAGCGCTTCGGGCTCTGCGCAGAGCTTTTAGCTGCCGCTGTGACTCAGGGCAGTGAGAGGAACAGCGCGAGGATGCAGCTGCCAGACAGGTGGCCCGAGATGGGAGATGGCGCAGAGCAAAGAGGCAGAGCGACGGAGGCTCTCTCCTGGCTGCTACAGCAATGCTACTGCGTCGTGTCCCACAGCCCATGTGCTGCTCCAAATAAACCCTCGGCAGCTGTTCCCGCCGTGTTACTTGGTGTCAGGGAACTGTCAGGAGAAAGACTAGTGCAGGCGCTGCCAAGGAAGGCAGTCAGGGCTGCAGAGAAAGCCCTACAAGCAGTCGCAGAGTGAGAGAGCAGCTGGGGTGGGAAGGGTCTTCCGGAGGTGTCTGCTGCAACCTCCTGCTGCAAGTGGAGGCAAGCAGAGGAGGTTTCGCAGGGCCTGTCAGGGTCGAGCTCTGACTGTCTCTGGCGATGGATTCCCGCACGGCCCTGGCACCCTGCTCCAGTGTTGCACCACCATTCGGCTTCCAAGGCCATTTGCAGTCTCTGAGGGGACTTTTCCCTGCCACAAGCCGTGCCGTTGCCCTCAACCTGTCCCCAGGCCCCTCAGGACGTCTCTGGCTCCATGCTCTCTGCACGCTCCCGTTAGGCACTTGCAGGCAGCAGTGAGATCCCCCTACGCCTTCTCTTCTGCCGGCTGCACCAAGCCAGCACCCTTGGTCTCTGCTCCTGTGTGCTGTGCTGCAGCTGCCAGGCAGCTTGGGGGCCTGCGCTGGGCTTGCTGCAGTGTGGCCCCATCTGCGTGGGCCAGGGGGCTGGGGATATGGGTGCAATGGGGTGGGGGCCTGGGATATGGGTGCAATAGGGCGGGGGCCTGGGGATGTGGGTGCAATGGGGCAGGGGGCCTGGGGAGGTGGTTGCAATTGGCAGGGGCCTGGGGACATGGGCGCAAAGGGGCAGGGGGCTGGGGATATGGGTGCAATGAGTCGGGGAAGCTCCGGATATGGGCGTAATGGGGCAGGGGCAGGGGCCTGGGGACGTGGGTGCAATGGGGTGGGGGGCTGGGGACACAGGTGCAATGGGCCAGGGGGCTGGGACCATGGGTGCAATGGGGTGGGGGGCCTGGGTTCAGGGGTGGTGATGTGACCTCACGCCTGAGTCCATGGGTGCAAAGGGGGTCGACACCTGGGTCCATGGGTGGTGGTGGGTGCTGATGGGGCCGCCACCTGGGCCCATGTGTGATAACACGGGTGCAATGGGGCTGGACACCTGGGTCCATGGGTGGTCACAGGTGCTGATGGGTGGCCACCTGGGCCCATGGGTGATAACATGGGTGCAATTGTTACAAGACAACCCTGAGAAGCTCAGAAAGAATGTTTGAAGTAGGTAGATTTGGATAACTTCTATCTTAGACAGAATTTGCTTAGCATGAGTAGCCACACACTTGCTTAGCATGAGTAGCTAAATTTGCTGAAGCCTTAGGCCACGCTCCTAGTTCGGTAAGAAAGGGCCCCAGAGCTGGTGCAGGCTGGAAAGATAAGGGAGTTACAAGCAGTCTGCATTCCTGTGCCCCACTCTCCGAAAGGGAGGATGTCAAGGCTGTGAAATAAGGCCTGTTTGGGCGCCAGGACCTTGGGAAGCAAAGCCTCCTCTCACTGTTGAAACTGTGTTAATTAAGGGGTCTGGATTATGTCCTCTTCCTCAGGACCTTGGGAGATAACATCTACTGACCTAGCTGGGGCAGTGTTAATTGATCAGGACCTTGAGAAGCAGGGGTGGGACCCAGGGAATGAAGAAATCACTAACCAATCAGTGTAAAAGGGAAAGTCGCAAATCTGGCAATTTGTTTGTATAAATGCTACTTGAAAAGTTGGGGTGTGTGTGCTCGATTTGTGGGAAACCACCGAGCACCCAGGCTTGCGCAACTCTGAAATAAATAAACAAATGTCTCTCCTGAGTGTGTAATTATTGGCTTATTGCACACCGGGCAACGAATCCGCTTTTCGGACAACACATGGATGGGTGTGGGTGCTGATGGGATTGGATGCCTGGCTCCAGGGGTGCAACGGGGCTAGACGCCTGGGGCCCTGGGCAGCTCCTCACCCATGGGTGCCACCTTGGGCAGGTTTCCACATCTTCCAGTAGACCTATGGGTGCCGGGGTGGGCCGGGGACCACCTACCAGCACTCGGCCTTCGATGGGCGCCACTCCCTGAGCTCCCACTGCTGGCTCCGCGTCCCCCCCTATGACAGAGCCAACTCCATCCCCATCCCAATGGTGTCCCCGTCCCCACATCGTCCCCATCTCCATGGCGTCCCCGTCCCCACATCGTCCCCATCCCCCCATCATCCCCATCCCCACAGTGTCCCCCTGTCCCTGTGACAGAGCCAACTCCATCTCCAGCCCCACGGTGTCCCCATCCCCACATCGTCTCCAGCCCCACGGCGTCCCATCCCCCCAGTGGCCCCATCCCCATGGCATCCCCATCCCCACGTCGTCTCCGTCCCCACATCGGCCTCGGCCTCCCACATCGCCTCCGCGCTCCCGCCCACCACGCGCTCCGCGGAGATCCGCCCGGCGCCCGGGGGCGTCACCGCTGCCGTGCCTCGCCATTGGCGGGCGGCCGCCGGCGGGGCCAATGGCCGTGCGACAAGGCGGAGCGGGAGCCGCGGCTCGGCGCTGCGCAGCGCCCTCCGCAAGCGCCCTCGCTGTCGCTTCTCCCAACCCGCCGCGCCGGGATCAGCCCAGCGCCTGGGGACGCCTCAGCCGACGAGAGCCGCTATTGGCGGGCGGGGCAGCCAATGGCGGTGCGCCGCAGCGGAGCCAATGGTGGCGCGGGGGCGTGGCCGCCGTGGGCTTCGGCGCCGGGTGAGGGCGAGGGCGCTGGCAGCGAGGAGGCGGTAGCGGGGCGGGCGCTGGGGCCGGGGCTGCTGCTGCTGGGCGGCGGCGGCGGCGGTGGCGAGCGGTGAGTGCGGGCGGGGCCCCCGGGCCCCCCTCTGCCCCTCCCCCGGCGCCGGGCTCCCCGTCAGCGGCCCCACGGACCGGCCTGCAACCGCCCCCGGGAGGTGCTGCCCCCCCGATCTTCCCCCCGGGACGTGCTGCCCCCCCGGAGCCCCCCGACCTGCCCTCCCGGAATGTGCTGCCCCCCCGACGTGCCCCCCCTGTGTCGTGCTGCCCCCCTGACCTGCCCCCCGGGACGTGCTGCCCCCCCCGACCCCCCCGACTTCTCCCCCCGGGACATCTTGATCCCCCGGATGCCCCCCAACGTGCCCCCCCCGGCCCCTCACCACCCCCCGTGTCCCCGCAGGCCCCCACTCCCTGCGCTACTTCCACACCGCCGTGACGGAGCCCAGCCCGGGGCTGCCCGCCTTCGTCTCCGTGGGCTACGTGGACGGAGAGCTCATCGATGGCTACGACAGCGAGACGCAGAGGGCGGTGCCGGGTGCGGCCTGGATGGAGCAGGAGGGTCAGGACCACTGGGACAGGCAGCCCCAGAACGCATATGGCAATCATTAGTCTTCCAGAGTGGAGCTGGACACACTGCAGAAGCGCTACAACCAGAGCGGGGGTGAGCGCGGGCCGGGGCTCCCAGCGGCAGCTGCTCGCTGTCAGCGCTGGGGGCTGCGGGTCTGGGGTGCCCCCGGCCCTGCGCTGGGTGCCGTGTCCAAGCCCCTGTGCGGGGCCGGGGCTGCCCCTGAGCCCCCGTCTCCCTGCTTGTGTCTCAGGGTATCACACAGTGCAGCGCACGTACGGCTGTGACCTCCTGGAGGACGGTGGGATCTGGGGGTTTCTGCGGGATGCCTACGACGGGAAGGATTTCATCGCCTTTGACAAGGACACGCTGACATTCGTCATGGCGTATGCTGCTGCGCTAATCACCAAGAGGAAGTGGGAGGCAGAGAATGAGCCTGAGAGGCTGAAGCACTACCTGGAGAAGAGCTGCATGGAGTGGCAGTGGAGATACATGGAGTACAGGAGGGCTGCGCTGGAGAGGAGAGGTGAGGGCGAGGCGGGACCCCCCGGACACGGGGACGGGCCCCGGGCTCGGTGTTATGGAAATGAGGCTTGTCAGCCACCATAACAGGGCCCGACCCTAGGTTCCCGCAGAAAAGTTTGGCGCCAAATCAAAGCAAATGAAATAATGAAATTTTAATGACACGCGTGCGGTAATTACAGCTCGAGCTGGGTGTCTCCGAAGAGGGACCCCAAACAAAGAAATGCCTGGGCAATTATACCTTCCAATGTAAGCTCTCCACCCCTCAGGCAGTAGTTTGGACCAATAGTAATATTTGGGCCTGGAGTCTCCTGCTCCTTATTGGGTCTCATCCCTGTGCCTAGGCAGGCTGTTTATCTTTACTGTTATGGTTTTTGTTGACAGATGTGTCTTGGTTCCTCGGGTCCCGCCCTTGTCTCTCCAGGCTCTGACAAAGAGGTGTTGTTCCAGCAATTAGCACTGCCCCAGCAGTGACAATAGGTGTTATCTGCCAAGGTCCTGATGAAGGGATATAATCCAGACCCCGAGATAGTCCAGACCCCCTAATTAACACTGTTTCAGCAATGAGAGGAGGCTTTGTTTCCCAGGGTCCTGGTGCTCAAGTAGGCCTTATTTCAAAGCCTTGACATCCTCCCTCCCAGAGCGTGAAGCACAGGAATGCGAACTGCTTGCAACTCCCTTATCATTCCAGCTTGAACCAGCTCTCAGTCCCTTTTCTTACTGAACTAGGTAAAAGTTCATTATTCCTCATGATTTATAAAACTGACTGATTATGCTTGCCATAAAATGGACACCCCTGTCTGAATCAGTGGCTTCTGGGACTCTGTACCTGGGTATGATTTCTTTCAGTAAGGCTTTTACTACCCGCCCTGTGTCAGCCGTTCTTGTTGGGAAAAGTCCTACCCAGCCATTTTAGGCTAGCATGTGTGCATATTCTTGCTATTTTTCCTTTTAGTGTTCTATTCATTCTTTCTACTTGTCCTGAAGATTGTGGGTGATAAGGGGTTGTAGGTTTCTTTTTATGCCTAATGATTTCTATAACTGAGTGATTATGCTTGCCGTAAAATGGGCACCCCTGTCTGAATCAGTGGCTACTGGGACCCCATACCTGGATATGATTTCCTTCAGTAAGGCTTTTACCACTCCCCGTGTGTCGGCCTTTCTTGTTGGGAAAGCTTCTACCCAGCCTGATAACTGATCTACTATCACTAACAAGTGTTTGTAGCCATTGGCAGATGGCATATCTGCATAATCTATTTGTAGCTTTTGGAAAGGGAAGTAGGCCCATGACCGTCCCCCTAACTCTGAGCTTGGCTTGTTATTTGAAAACTTCTGGCAGGTCGGGCAGCTATTTGTTATTCTTTTTGCAGCCGCGTAGATTCCTGGAGCAGCCCATACTTTCTGTACCTGGTTAGCCACCGCCTCCGCTCCCCCATGAGCTTTATCGTGAAACCACCTAGCTATAGTAATTAAATTTTTTTTTTTTGGTAGAATTGGTTTTCTTCCAAGTGTCCATATTCCATCATCACTTTGTTTTGCTTCCCACTGCTCCCATTGTTTTTTCTCTTCCACTGAGCAGTCTTTTTCATACGTGGTTTTGGGGTCTATTAAAATTGGCCATTCACTCTGGTCCATCCTTGGAACTGCCCCCATACATTCTCTCAGAGGTTGTCGAGCTGCAGCCTTCGCAGCAGCGTCGGCTAAAGCATTTCCTCTGCTAATTTCTGTAGTGTCTTTAGTATGGGCTGGGCAGTGTATTACAGCAATTTCTTTGGGCAGTTGGACTGCTTCCAGCAAATTACGTATTTCTTCTCCATTAGCTAATTTCTTTCCTGATGACGAAAAGAATCCTCGCTCTTTCCATAACATCCCTGTTACATGACCTACTCCAAATGCATATTTAGAATCGGTATAGATATTTACCTGCAGGTTCTTACCAATTTTTACTGCTTGGGTCAATGCTATTAATTCTGCTCCTTGAGCACTTACAGACGGAGACAAAGGATTGGCCTCAAGTACCTCAAAGAGGTTAGTGACAGCATAGCCGGAGTGGTGCCTTCCGTCCAAATACTAGGATGATCCATCTGTAAACGGAACTAAGTCTGGGTTTTCCAAAGGTTTGTCTTTAAGGTCCTCCCGGGGCTTGCTCGAGCTGATGATCACCTGCTCACAGGAATGATGTGGCTCTCCATCCTCAGGTAGAGGCAGTAGTGTTGCTGGATTTAAGATGTTGCATCTCTTTAAGGTCCCATTATCTGCATGCAGTATTATCAGTTCATAGCGGTGAGCTCTCTGTGGGGATAGTGCTTGAGTCACGTATTGTTTCATTGACAGTTCTACTTCATGTGGCACATACACAGTCAATGAGTGACCCAAAACTACAGGTCATGTTTTTTTCAGTAAGAGCTGCCGTAGCTGCTATTGCTCTGATGCATCCTGGAGTGCCTTTAGCTACCTCATCTAGCTGCGTGGAGTAATAGGCCACTGGTCTATGGTGAGGACCTAGTTTTTGGGTGAGTACCCCACTTGCTACTCCCTGTCGTTCATGGACAAATAATTCCAATGGTTTGCTATAATCTGGTAACCCTAGAGCAGGGGCTAAAACCAACGCTTTTTTCACAGATGTAAAAGCTTTCTCCCTTTCTGGGCCCCAGGCCACAGGCTCTATCTCCTCCTTTTTTGTTGCCTGCACTAGAGGCTTAGTAAGTTCTGCTAACCCAGGAATCCACGGTTGGCAAAATCCTACAGCTCCTAAAAATCCCGTGTTGTTTTTTTGTTACAGGACGAGGCATATCAAGAATTGTCTTTACTCGTTCTGGATCAACTAACCTGTGTCCTTCTTTTAAGATAAAACCCAAATATTTTACCTCTCTTTGACACAGCTGGAGTTTAGACAGAGATGCCTGATGCCCTTTTTCTGCAAGAGCGTTACATGGAGAAACAGTGTCTTTTAAAAATGTCTCATAATCTTTACTTGCTAATAACATATCATCTACATATTGTATTAATACAGAATGTCCTGGAAGTTCGATATCTGAGAGGTCATTTTTGAGTATACGCGAAAGAATAGTCAGAGACCCAGTAAATCCCTGTGGCAGCCTTGTCCAAGTTAATTGTTGTCCCTTCCAAGTGAAAGCCAAGAGATCTTGGCTATCTTCAGCTATCGGTATACTAAAAAAAGCTGCCGTTAGGTCAATCACAGTAAAATAAGTTGCCCAAAGGGGTATCTGTAGTAAAATGGTTGATGGGTTAGGGACTACTGGATGTGGAGCAACTACCTGTTGGTTTATAGCCCTCAAGTCTTGTACAAAGCGATACTCTGGATCACCATCAGAATCTTGCCTGTTCTTTTTAACTGGCAGAATTGGGGTGTTGTACGGGGATTCACAGACTCTAAGGATACCCAGTTTCAAATAATGATTGATTTGTTTTTGGATGCTCTTCTCTGCTTCCTTTGGGATAGGGTATTGCTTAACTGCAGGAGGCAATCCCCCCTTTGTTTTTATCGAGACTGGACTAGCTGATTTCAGTAGTCCCACATCCATTCCTGAAGAGCTCCATAACCGTTTAGGAACTGATTCTAACCTTGTTGGAATTTGCAGATTAGTCGACTCTGGTTCTGGTGTCTTAGCCAGAACACATGAGCCCATAATTATTAATTCCACCTCTTCTGGCTGTAAGCAGATCTGAGTATCCAAGGCTTGCAGGAGATCTCTCCCTAAAAGGCACATGGGCGCGTCTGTGGAAATTATAATACATCCCCACGCTCTTTTACCTCCAATAGTAAGCAATAAGGGCTTAGATAACATTCGTTCGCCTTTTCCCGCTATTCCTTGCATCATTATTTTATCTGGTGACTTGCATCCTTTAGGCTCAAACTTTAAAAGGGAAAGGGTGGCTCCAGTATCCACTAGAAAGGGAACTTCTAAGCCTTCTATATTTGCCATTACCTGCCCTTCAAATCCAAATCTACATCCCATAAATTTACCCCCATTTCCACAGTATTTTCTGAGTCTCCTATCTCCTGTCATTGTGGACTGCCTGGGAATTGCCTGGTCTCCTTCTCAATATTTGATTGCCTCATGCTGGCCCCTCTATTCCCAAGTGCACAGGGCCTCACTGGGCATTCCTGCTTCCAGTGTCCTTGTTCCCCCCAAGAATGACAAACATCATTAACTCTTAATTGTACACCCCCTTCACTTTGATTCCATCTATCTCCCCTGGTTCTTCCGCGCCCCTCCCCTTGCCAGCCTGCCATATGCTCTTTAAAATACTTTTGTGTATCAGGGGCTGCTTGATCTATAAAAACACTAATTGCGAGAGCATCATTGAAGTTTTGTGGGGTCATTCCTCCCTATTTTAGCGGGGCTTACCGCAAAAGTCCCCAGAAGTCTTGGGGGTGTTCATCTAATCACTGTCTGCATTCTTGCACTCTAGTCCAATTTACTCCTAACTCTCTGCATGCTCTAATTACTTCTACTAAATTTCAAAGTCCTGTTGGACACACAGCTCTATCTCCTGCATTATTACAATCCCAATTTGGACCATTTGCTAGCCAGAGGTTTCTATTTCCCCCGGCTTGCTGCGCTTCTTCTGCATCTTTAATTATCTTATCCCCTTCATTTGGTTGAAATAATTCCCTCAAAAGAATTTGGGTATCACTCCAGTTTGGGTTGTGCCCAGTGCAGATATTAGAAAATAACTGGACACATCGCCCTGCATCTTTTCTTAATCTCTGCATTTTCCCCCCCCATAAGGCGAGATGGCCAGGGTGCCAGGGCTGATTAGTAAATACCCGCAGCACAGGAGGAGGGGGACTGGCCCCTCCCTTTCCCCCCGGCTGTATAGCGGCAGGGTTAGTCAGCACGTTGGGGATCATAGGATAGAGTCCGGCAGCCAATGGAGTAGAGGGAGAAGGAGGAGGAGAAGGAGAAGTAATGACAGAGAGATCATCAGGTATATCAGGTGGAGCAGAAACTTTTGGAGCACAGTCCGGGGTACTAGTATCTGCTAGCACAAGTGTTACGTTCGGCAGGTTTCTTTCCTCCCTCCCTCCTGGCTCAAATGCTCCCGCGCCCATGCCCAGTTATTGTTATGGAAATTATATGGAAATTAGGCTTGTTGGCCACCATAAGAGGGCTCGACCCTAGGTTTCCGCAGAAAAATTCAGAGCCAAATCAAAACAAATTAAAGAATTAAATATTAATGACGTGCGTGCAGTAATTACAGCTCGAGCTGGGTGCCTCCGAAGAGGGACCCTAACATAAACAAATCCTGGGCAATTATAGTTTTTTCAACGTACATTTCCCACCCTTCACGTGGTAGTTAGACCAATAGTAATTTTTTGGTCTGGGGTCTCCTGCTCCTCATTGTGTCTCATTGTCATTCTGAGGTAAGCTGTTTTTCTCCTTATTTTTGTTTTTTGCAGTCTCTGCTGACGGTTGTACCTCTGTTTTTGTGGGGTCTTACTGTTGTGTCTCAAGGTCCTGAGGAGGAGGTGATTCTAAATCATAACAATGAACACTGCCCCAGCAGTGAGCTAAGGCTTTGCCCCTCAAGGTCCTAATGCCCTGCACTGGTCTTACTTCAAAGCCTTGACACCCTCCCTTTGGGAGTGTGAGACGCATTCCTGCAGACACCCTCCCTTTGGGAGTGTGAGATGCAGGAATGCAGACTGCTTGTAACTTCCTTATCTTCCCAGCTGGAACCAGCTCTGAGGCCCTTTTCTTACTGGACTAAGTAAAAGTTCATTGTTTTCGCTAAGTGCGGCCTAAGGCTTCAGCAAATTTAGCTCCTCATGCTAAGCAAGTTTTAGAGAAGTTGTGCTAAGTGGCTACCTCTAGACAGTTTCAGTTCGCTATTCTTTAACAGTTCCCCGCTTTGTTTTTATGAAGCATCCCTGCTAATACTTGAAACAGAGTTCTCGAAGCCTTTCAAGGCGTGCTATCACGTTCCATAATCTTATGCATAATATGATCGTAAGCAATAGGCATAACACAGTTAAAGTTAACACAACTACTAGTGGGTGCAACACGTGATTATAAATCGCTGTTGTAGTTGGTGACCACCCTAGAAGAGTTTCCCAGCCATGATGTTCTCCATCCCTTTTTATCCTTTCCAAGACGTGGTGCATCTCTTCTGCTTCATGATGAATGGTGATTAGAGGGTTTTTTGTCCATTGTTTCGGGTACGTTCTAGCAGTCGACGCAGGTTGTCATGTTGTAGTAGTTTCTTCACTAGTGTGAGATTCTTTCCAATGGGGTTAGGTAGTAAATTTTGAATTAGTGTATAATTAGATTGTAACAATTGATAAGATCTAATAGGAGCTGAATGATTAAAGTCGCATCCCATAATTTTGGGTAATGTTACAAATACAAATATTTGAGTAATTAATTACTTGTATCTACAACAATGCCATCTATGAATGTAAGATTACAAAGTGTTCTTACACATACACATTCTTTTTTTAACATGTACAAGTACAGTTCAACTTGAACAGCAAAATAAGAACACAGTATGATAGTATATGGCCCGTTCCATTTAGGTTTTAACCTGGATTTTTTGTGAAAATACTTTAACTAAAACTTCATCCCCAGGCTGTATACCAGGCACTTGTATTTCAGGTGGTGTGGATTGATATCATTGAGCATATATTTATTTATTTCAAAGATTTTCAAACCTTTTTTGCATACTTAGAACATACTGGGTTAGTCATTCATCCCCGTCTAACAGGCTAGTCTTAGCTGGCATAACAAGTCCCTAGTACAGCTAAATGTTTCCCAAAGAGAATTTCTGCTGGTGTTAGTCCTATGGGTTGCCATGGGACATTTCAAACATCCCATAGAGCTAAGTTTAATGCTTCTGGCCATTTGAGGCTAGCATGTGTGCATTTCTTGCTATTTTTTCTTTTAATGTGCTGTTCATTCTTTCTACTTGTCCTGAAGATTGTGGGTGATAAGGGGTACATAGATTTCCTTTTATTCCTCATGATTTATAGAACTGACTGATTATGCTTGCCATAAAATGGGCACCCCTGTCTGAATCCATGGCTTCTGGGACTCTATACCTGGGTATGATTTCTTTCAGTAAGGCTTTTACTACCCGCCCTGCGTCAGCCGTTCTTGTTGGGAAAGGTCCTACCCAGCCATTTTAGGCTAGCATGTGCGCATATTCTTGCTATTTTTCCTTTTAGTGTTCTATTCATTCTTTCTACTTGTCCTGAAGATTGTGGGTGATAAGGGGTTGTAGGTTTCTTTTTATGCCTAATGATTTCTATAACTGAGTGATTATGCTTGCTGTAAAATGGGCACCCCTGTCTGAATCAGTGGCTTCTGGGACCCCATACCTGGGTATGATTTCTTTCAGTAAGGCTTTTACCACTCCCCGTGTGTCGGCCTTTCTTGTTGGGAAAGCTTCTACCCAGCCTGATAACTGATCTACTATCACTAACAAGTGTTTGTAGCCATTGGCAGATGGCATATCCGCATAATCTATTTGTAGCTTCTGGAAAGGGAAGTAGGCCCATGACCGTCCCCCTAACTCTGAGCTTGGCTTGTTATTTGAAAACTTCTGGCAGGTCGGGCAGCTATTTGTTATTCTTTTAGCAGCCGCGTAGATTCCTGGAGCGGCCCATACTTTCTGTACCTGCTTAGCTATTGCCTCCGCTCCCCCAAGAGCTTTATCGTGAAACCACCTAGCTATAGTAATTAAATATTTTTTTTTTTGGTAGAATTGGTTTTCTTCCAAGTGTCCATATTCCATCATCACTTTGTTTTGCTTCCCACTGCTCCCATTGTTTTTTCTCTTCCACTGAGCAGTCTTTTTCATACATGGTTTTGGGGTCTATTAAAATTGGCCGTTCACTCTGGTCCATCCTTGGAACTACACCCATACATTCTCTCAGAGGTTGTCGAGCTGCAGCTTTTGCAGCAGCGTCGGCTAAAGCATTTCCTCTGCTAATTTCTGTAGTGTCTTTAGTATGGGCTGGGCAGTGTATTACAGCAATTTCTTTGGGCAGTTGGACTGCTTCCAGCAAATTACGTATTTCTTCTCCATTAGCTAATTTCTTTCCTGATGACGAAAAGAATCCTCGCTCTTTCCATAACATCCCTGTTACATGACCTACTCCAAATGCATATTTAGACTCGGTATAGATATTTACCTGCAGGTTCTTACCAATTTTTGCTGCTTGGGTCAATGCTATTAATTCTGCTGCTTGAGCACTTACAGACGGAGACAAAGGATTGGCCTCAAGTACCTCAAAGAGGTTAGTGACAGCATAGCCAGAGTGGTGCCTTCCGTCCAAATAATAGGATGATCCATCTGTAAACGGAACTAAGTCTGGGTTTTCCAAAGGTTTGTCTTTAAGGTCCTCCCGGGGCTTGCTCGAGCTGATGATCACCTGCTCACAGGAATGATGTGGCTCTCCATCCTCAGGTAGAGGCAGTAGTGTTGCTGGATTTAAGATGTTGCATCTCTTTAAGGTCCCATTATCTGCATGCAGTATTATCAGTTCATAGCGGTGAGCTCTCTGTGGGGATAGTGCTTGAGTCACGTATTGTTTCATTGACAGTTCTACTTCATGTGGCACATACACAGTCAATGAGTGACCCAAAACTACAGGTCATGTTTTTTTCAGTAAGAGCTGCCGTAGCTGCTATTGCTCTGATGCATCCTGGAGTGCCTTTAGCTACCTCATCTAGCTGCGTGGAGTAATAGGCCACTGGTCTATGGTGAGGACCTAGTTTTTGGGTGAGTACCCCACTTGCTACTCCCTGTCGTTCATGGACAAATAATTCCAATGGTTTGCTATAATCTGGTAACCCTAGAGCAGGGGCTAAAACCAACGCTTTTTTCACAGATGTAAAAGCTTTCTCCCTTTCTGGGCCCCAGGCCACAGGCTCTATCTCCTCCTTTTTTGTTGCCTGCACTAGAGGCTTAGTAAGTTCTGCTAACCCAGGAATCCACGGTTGGCAAAATCCTACAGCTCCTAAAAATCCCGTGTTGTTTTTTTGTTACAGGACGAGGCATATCAAGAGTTGTCTTTACTCGTTCTGGATCAACTAACCTGTGTCCTTCTTTTAAGATAAAACCCAAATATTTTACCTCTCTTTGACACAGCTGGAGTTTAGACAGAGATGCCTGATGCCCTTTTTCTGCAAGAGCGTTACATGGAGAAACAGTGTCTTTTAAAAATGTCTCATAATCTTTACTTGCTAATAACATATCATCTACATATTGTATTAATACAGAATGTCCTGGAAGTTCGATATCTGAGAGGTCATTTTTGAGTATACGCGAAAGAATAGTCAGAGATCCAGTAAATCCCTGTGGCAGCCTTGTCCAAGTTAATTGTTGTCCCTTCCAAGTGAAAGCCAAGAGATCTTGGCTATCTTCAGCTATCGGTATACTAAAAAAAGCTGCCGTTAGGTCAATCACAGTAAAATAAGTTGCCCAAAGGGGTATCTGTAGTAAAATGGTTGATGGGTTAGGGACTACTGGATGTGGAGCAACTACCTGTTGGTTTATAGCCCTTAAGTCTTGTATAAACTGATACTCTGGATCACCATCAGAATCTTGCCTGTTCTTTTTAACTGGCAGAATTGGGGTGTTGTACGGGGATTCACAGACTCTAAGGATACCCAGTTTCAAATAATGATTGATTTGTTTTTGGATGCTCTTCTCTGCTTCCTTTGGGATAGGGTATTGCTTAACTGCAGGAGGCAATCCCCCCTTTGTTTTTATCGAGACTGGACTAGCTGATTTCAGTAGTCCCACATCCATTCCTGAAGAGCTCCATAACCGTTTAGGAACTGATTCTAACCTTGTTGGAATTTGCAGATTAGTCGACTCTGGTTCTGGTGTCTTAGCCAGAACACATGAGCCCATAATTATTAATTCCACCTCTTCTGGCTGTAAACAGATCTGAGTATCCAAGGCTTGCAGGAGATCTCTCCCTAAAAGGCACATGGGCGCGTCTGTGGAAATTATAATACATCCCCACGCTCTTTTACCTCCAATAGTAAGCAATAAGGGCTTAGATAACATTCGTTCGCCTTTTCCCGCTATTCCTTGCATCATTATTTTATCTGGTGACTTGCATCCTTTAGGCTCAAACTTTAAAAGGGAAAGGGTGGCTCCAGTATCCACTAGAAAGGGAACTTCTAAGCCTTCTATATTTGCCATTACCTGCCCTTCAAATCCAAATCTACATCCCATAAATTTACCCCCATTTCCACAGTATTTTCTGAGTCTCCTATCTCCTGTCATTGTGGACTGCCTGGGAATTGCCTGGTCTCCTTCTCAATATTTGATTGCCTCATGCTGGCCCCTCTATTCCCAAGTGCACAGGGCCTCACTGGGCATTCCTGCTTCCAGTGTCCTTGTTCCCCCCAAGAATGACAAACATCATTAACTCTTAATTGTACACCCCCTTCACTTTGATTCCATCTATCTCCCCTGGTTCTTCCGCGCCCCTCCCCTTGCCAGCCTGCCATATGCTCTTTAAAATACTTTTGTGTATCAGGGGCTGCTTGATCTATAAAAACACTAATTGCGAGAGCATCATTGAAGTTTTGTGGGGTCATTCCTCCCTATTTTAGCGGGGCTTACCGCAAAAGTCCCCAGAAGTCTTGGGGGTGTTCATCTAATCACTGTCTGCATTCTTGCACTCTAGTCCAATTTACTCCTAACTCTCTGCATGCTCTAATTACTTCTACTAAATTTCAAAGTCCTGTTGGACACACAGCTCTATCTCCTGCATTATTACAATCCCAATTTGGACCATTTGCTAGCCAGAGGTTTCTATTTCCCCCGGCTTGCTGCGCTTCTTCTGCATCTTTAATTATCTTATCCCCTTCATTTGGTTGAAATAATTCCCTCAAAAGAATTTAGGTATCACTCCAGTTTGGGTTGTGCCCAGTGCAGATATTAGAAAATAATTGGACACATCGCCCTGCATCTTTTCTTAATCTCTGCATTTTACCCCCCCATAAGGCGAGATGGCCGGGGTGCCAGGGCTGATTAGTAAATACCCGCAGCACAGGAGGAGGGGGACTGGCCCCTCCCTTTCCCCCTGGCTGTAAAGCGGCAGGGTTAGTCAGCACGTTGGGGATCATAGGATAGAGTCCGGCAGCCAATGGAGTAGAGGGAGAAGGAGGAGGAGAAGGAGAAGTAATGACAGAGAGATCATCAGGTATATCAGGTGGAGCAGAAACTTTTGGAGCACAGTCCGGGGTACTAGTATCTGCTAGCACAAGTGTTACGTTCGGCAGGTTTCTTTCCTCCCTCCCTCCTGGCTCAAATGCTCCCGCGCCCATGCCCAGTTATTGTTATGGAAATTATATGGAAATTAGGCTTGTTGGCCACCATAAGAGGGCTCGACCCTAGGTTTCCGCAGAAAAATTCAGAGCCAAATCAAAACAAATTAAAGAATTAAATATTAATGACGTGCGTGCAGTAATTACAGCTCGAGCTGGGTGCCTCCGAAGAGGGACCCTAACATAAACAAATCCTGGGCAATTATAGTTTTTTCAACGTACATTTCCCACCCTTCACGTGGTAGTTAGACCAATAGTAATTTTTTGGTCTGGGGTCTCCTGCTCCTCATTGTGTCTCATTGTCATTCTGAGGTAAGCTGTTTTTCTCCTTATTTTTGTTTTTTGCAGTCTCTGCTGACGGTTGTACCTCTGTTTTTGTGGGGTCTTACTGTTGTGTCTCAAGGTCCTGAGGAGGAGGTGATTCTAAATCATAACAATGAACACTGCCCCAGCAGTGAGCTAAGGCTTTGCCCCTCAAGGTCCTAATGCCCTGCACTGGTCTTACTTCAAAGCCTTGACACCCTCCCTTTGGGAGTGTGAGACGCATTCCTGCAGACACCCTCCCTTTGGGAGTGTGAGATGCAGGAATGCAGACTGCTTGTAACTTCCTTATCTTCCCAGCTGGAACCAGCTCTGAGGCCCTTTTCTTACTGGACTAAGTAAAAGTTCATTGTTTTCGCTAAGTGCGGCCTAAGGCTTCAGCAAATTTAGCTCCTCATGCTAAGCAAGTTTTAGAGAAGTTGTGCTAAGTGGCTACCTCTAGACAGTTTCAGTTCGCTATTCTTTAACAGTTCCCCGCTTTGTTTTTATGAAGCATCCCTGCTAATACTTGAAACAGAGTTCTCGAAGCCTTTCAAGGCGTGCTATCACGTTCCATAATCTTATGCATAATATGATCGTAAGCAATAGGCATAACACAGTTAAAGTTAACACAACTACTAGTGGGTGCAACACGTGATTATAAATCGCTGTTGTAGTTGGTGACCACCCTAGAAGAGTTTCCCAGCCATGATGTTCTCCATCCCTTTTTATCCTTTCCAAGACGTGGTGCATCTCTTCTGCTTCATGATGAATGGTGATTAGAGGGTTTTTTGTCCATTGTTTCGGGTACGTTCTAGCAGTCGACGCAGGTTGTCATGTTGTAGTAGTTTCTTCACTAGTGTGAGATTCTTTCCAATGGGGTTAGGTAGTAAATTTTGAATTAGTGTATAATTAGATTGTAACAATTGATAAGATCTAATAGGAGCTGAATGATTAAAGTCGCATTCCATAATTTTGGGTAATGTTACAAATACAAATATTTGAGTAATTAATTACTTGTATCTACAACAATGCCATCTATGAATGTAAGATTACAAAGTGTTCTTACACATACACATTCTTTTTTTAACATGTACAAGTACAGTTCAACTTGAACAGCAAAATAAGAACACAGCATGATAGTATATGGCCCGTTCCATTTAGGTTTTAACCTGGATTTTTTGTGAAAATACTTTAACTAAAACTTCATCCCCAGGCTGTATACCAGGCACTTGTATTTCAGGTGGTGTGGATTGATATCATTGAGCATATATTTATTTATTTCAAAGATTTTCAAACCTTTTTTGCATACTTAGAACATACTGGGTTAGTCATTCATCCCCGTCTAACAGGCTAGTCTTAGCTGGCATAACAAGTCCCTAGTACAGCTAAATGTTTCCCAAAGAGAATTTCTGCTGGTGTTAGTCCTATGGGTTGCCATGGGACATTTCAAACATCCCATAGAGCTAAGTTTAATGCTTCTGGCCATTTGAGGCTAGCATGTGTGCATTTCTTGCTATTTTTTCTTTTAATGTGCTGTTCATTCTTTCTACTTGTCCTGAAGATTGTGGGTGATAAGGGGTACATAGATTTCCTTTTATTCCTCATGATTTATAGAACTGACTGATTATGCTTGCCATAAAATGGGCACCCCTGTCTGAATCCATGGCTTCTGGGACTCTATACCTGGGTATGATTTCTTTCAGTAAGGCTTTTACTACCCGCCCTGCATCAGCCGTTCTTGTTGGGAAAGGTCCTACCCAGCCATTTTAGGCTAGCATGTGCGCATATTCTTGCTATTTTTCCTTTTAGTGTTCTATTCATTCTTTCTACTTGTCCTGAAGATTGTGGGTGATAAGGGGTTGTAGGTTTCTTTTTATGCCTAATGATTTCTATAACTGAGTGATTATGCTTGCTGTAAAATGGGCACCCCTGTCTGAATCAGTGGCTTCTGGGACCCCATACCTGGGTATGATTTCTTTCAGTAAGGCTTTTACCACTCCCCGTGTGTCGGCCTTTCTTGTTGGGAAAGCTTCTACCCAGCCTGATAACTGATCTACTATCACTAACAAGTGTTTGTAGCCATTGGCAGATGGCATATCCGCATAATCTATTTGTAGCTTCTGGAAAGGGAAGTAGGCCCATGACCGTCCCCCTAACTCTGAGCTTGGCTTGTTATTTGAAAACTTCTGGCAGGTCGGGCAGCTATTTGTTATTCTTTTAGCAGCCGCGTAGATTCCTGGAGCGGCCCATACTTTCTGTACCTGCTTAGCTATTGCCTCCGCTCCCCCAAGAGCTTTATCGTGAAACCACCTAGCTATAGTAATTAAATATTTTTTTTTTTGGTAGAATTGGTTTTCTTCCAAGTGTCCATATTCCATCATCACTTTGTTTTGCTTCCCACTGCTCCCATTGTTTTTTCTCTTCCACTGAGCAGTCTTTTTCATACATGGTTTTGGGGTCTATTAAAATTGGCCGTTCACTCTGGTCCATCCTTGGAACTACACCCATACATTCTCTCAGAGGTTGTCGAGCTGCAGCCTTCGCAGCAGCGTCGGCTAAAGCATTTCCTCTGCTAATTTCTGTAGTGTCTTTAGTATGGGCTGGGCAGTGTATTACAGCAATTTCTTTGGGCAGTTGGACTGCTTCCAGCAAATTACGTATTTCTTCTCCATTAGCTAATTTCTTTCCTGATGACGAAAAGAATCCTCGCTCTTTCCATAACATCCCTGTTACATGACCTACTCCAAATGCATATTTAGACTCGGTATAGATATTTACCTGCAGGTTCTTACCAATTTTTGCTGCTTGGGTCAATGCTATTAATTCTGCTCCTTGAGCACTTACAGACGGAGACAAAGGATTGGCCTCAAGTACCTCAAAGAGGTTAGTGACAGCATAGCCGGAGTGGTGCCTTCCGTCCAAATAATAGGATGATCCATCTGTAAACGGAACTAAGTCTGGGTTTTCCAAAGGTTTGTCTTTAAGGTCCTCCCGGGGCTTGCTCGAGCTGATGATCACCTGCTCACAGGAATGATGTGGCTCTCCATCCTCAGGTAGAGGCAGTAGTGTTGCTGGATTTAAGATGTTGCATCTCTTTAAGGTCCCATTATCTGCATGCAGTATTATCAGTTCATAGCGGTGAGCTCTCTGTGGGGATAGTGCTTGAGTCACGTATTGTTTCATTGACAGTTCTACTTCATGTGGCACATACACAGTCAATGAGTGACCCAAAACTACAGGTCATGTTTTTTTCAGTAAGAGCTGCCGTAGCTGCTATTGCTCTGATGCATCCTGGAGTGCCTTTAGCTACCTCATCTAGCTGCGTGGAGTAATAGGCCACTGGTCTATGGTGAGGACCTAGTTTTTGGGTGAGTACCCCACTTGCTACTCCCTGTCGTTCATGGACAAATAATTCCAATGGTTTGCTATAATCTGGTAACCCTAGAGCAGGGGCTAAAACCAACGCTTTTTTCACAGATGTAAAAGCTTTCTCCCTTTCTGGGCCCCAGGCCACAGGCTCTATCTCCTCCTTTTTTGTTGCCTGCACTAGAGGCTTAGTAAGTTCTGCTAACCCAGGAATCCACGGTTGGCAAAATCCTACAGCTCCTAAAAATCCCGTGTTGTTTTTTTGTTACAGGACGAGGCATATCAAGAATTGTCTTTACTCGTTCTGGATCAACTAACCTGTGTCCTTCTTTTAAGATAAAACCCAAATATTTTACCTCTCTTTGACACAGCTGGAGTTTAGACAGAGATGCCTGATGCCCTTTTTCTGCAAGAGCGTTACATGGAGAAACAGTGTCTTTTAAAAATGTCTCATAATCTTTACTTGCTAATAACATATCATCTACATATTGTATTAATACAGAATGTCCTGGAAGTTCGATATCTGAGAGGTCATTTTTGAGTATACGCGAAAGAATAGTCAGAGATCCAGTAAATCCCTGTGGCAGCCTTGTCCAAGTTAATTGTTGTCCCTTCCAAGTGAAAGCCAAGAGATCTTGGCTATCTTCAGCTATCGGTATACTAAAAAAAGCTGCCGTTAGGTCAATCACAGTAAAATAAGTTGCCCAAAGGGGTATCTGTAGTAAAATGGTTGATGGGTTAGGGACTACTGGATGTGGAGCAACTACATGTTGGTTTATAGCCCTTAAGTCTTGTATAAACTGATACTCTGGATCACCATCAGAATCTTGCCTGTTCTTTTTAACTGGCAGAATTGGGGTGTTGTACGGGGATTCACAGACTCTAAGGATACCCAGTTTCAAATAATGATTGATTTGTTTTTGGATGCTCTTCTCTGCTTCCTTTGGGATAGGGTATTGCTTAACTGCAGGAGGCAATCCCCCCTTTGTTTTTATCCAGACTGGACTAGCTGATTTCAGTAGTCCCACATCCATTCCTGAAGAGCTCCATAACCGTTTAGGAACTGATTCTAACCTTGTTGGAATTTGCAGATTAGTCGACTCTGGTTCTGGTGTCTTAGCCAGAACACATGAGCCCATAATTATTAATTCCACCTCTTCTGGCTGTAAGCAGATCTGAGTATCCAAGGCTTGCAGGAGATCTCTCCCTAAAAGGCACATGGGCGCGTCTGTGGAAATTATAATACATCCCCACGCTCTTTTACCTCCAATAGTAAGCAATAAGGGCTTAGATAACATTCGTTCGCCTTTTCCCGCTATTCCTTGCATCATTATTTTATCTGGTGACTTGCATCCTTTAGGCTCAAACTTTAAAAGGGAAAGGGTGGCTCCAGTATCCACTAGAAAGGGAACTTCTAAGCCTTCTATATTTGCCATTACCTGCCCTTCAAATCCAAATCTACATCCCATAAATTTACCCCCATTTCCACAGTATTTTCTGAGTCTCCTATCTCCTGTCATTGTGGACTGCCTGGGAATTGCCTGGTCTCCTTCTCAATATTTGATTGCCTCATGCTGGCCCCTCTATTCCCAAGTGCACAGGGCCTCACTGGGCATTCCTGCTTCCAGTGTCCTTGTTCCCCCCAAGAATGACAAACATCATTAACTCTTAATTGTACACCCCCTTCACTTTGATTCCATCTATCTCCCCTGGTTCTTCCGCGCCCCTCCCCTTGCCAGCCTGCCATATGCTCTTTAAAATACTTTTGTGTATCAGGGGCTGCTTGATCTATAAAAACACTAATTGCGAGAGCATCATTGAAGTTTTGTGGGGTCATTCCTCCCTATTTTAGCGGGGCTTACCGCAAAAGTCCCCAGAAGTCTTGGGGGTGTTCATCTAATCACTGTCTGCATTCTTGCACTCTAGTCCAATTTACTCCTAACTCTCTGCATGCTCTAATTACTTCTACTAAATTTCAAAGTCCTGTTGGACACACAGCTCTATCTCCTGCATTATTACAATCCCAATTTGGACCATTTGCTAGCCAGAGGTTTCTATTTCCCCCGGCTTGCTGCGCTTCTTCTGCATCTTTAATTATCTTATCCCCTTCATTTGGTTGAAATAATTCCCTCAAAAGAATTTAGGTATCACTCCAGTTTGGGTTGTGCCCAGTGCAGATATTAGAAAATAATTGGACACATCGCCCTGCATCTTTTCTTAATCTCTGCATTTTACCCCCCCATAAGGCGAGATGGCCGGGGTGCCAGGGCTGATTAGTAAATACCCGCAGCACAGGAGGAGGGGGACTGGCCCCTCCCTTTCCCCCTGGCTGTAAAGCGGCAGGGTTAGTCAGCACGTTGGGGATCATAGGATAGAGTCCGGCAGCCAATGGAGTAGAGGGAGAAGGAGGAGGAGAAGGAGAAGTAATGACAGAGAGATCATCAGGTATATCAGGTGGAGCAGAAACTTTTGGAGCACAGTCCGGGGTACTAGTATCTGCTAGCACAAGTGTTACGTTCGGCAGGTTTCTTTCCTCCCTCCCTCCTGGCTCAAATGCTCCCGCGCCCATGCCCAGTTATTGTTATGGAAATTATATGGAAATTAGGCTTGTTGGCCACCATAAGAGGGCTCGACGCTAGGTTTCCGCAGAAAAATTCAGAGCCAAATCAAAACAAATTAAAGAATTAAATATTAATGACGTGCGTGCAGTAATTACAGCTCGAGCTGGGTGCCTCCGAAGAGGGACCCTAACATAAACAAATCCTGGGCAATTATAGTTTTTTCAACGTACATTTCCCACCCTTCACGTGGTAGTTAGACCAATAGTAATTTTTTGGTCTGGGGTCTCCTGCTCCTCATTGTGTCTCATTGTCATTCTGAGGTAAGCTGTTTTTCTCCTTATTTTTGTTTTTTGCAGTCTCTGCTGACGGTTGTACCTCTGTTTTTGTGGGGTCTTACTGTTGTGTCTCAAGGTCCTGAGGAGGAGGTGATTCTAAATCATAACAATGAACACTGCCCCAGCAGTGAGCTAAGGCTTTGCCCCTCAAGGTCCTAATGCCCTGCACTGGTCTTACTTCAAAGCCTTGACACCCTCCCTTTGGGAGTGTGAGACGCATTCCTGCAGACACCCTCCCTTTGGGAGTGTGAGATGCAGGAATGCAGACTGCTTGTAACTTCCTTATCTTCCCAGCTGGAACCAGCTCTGAGGCCCTTTTCTTACTGGACTAAGTAAAAGTTCATTGTTTTCGCTAAGTGCGGCCTAAGGCTTCAGCAAATTTAGCTCCTCATGCTAAGCAAGTTTTAGAGAAGTTGTGCTAAGTGGCTACCTCTAGACAGTTTCAGTTCGCTATTCTTTAACAGTTCCCCGCTTTGTTTTTATGAAGCATCCCTGCTAATACTTGAAACAGAGTTCTCGAAGCCTTTCAAGGCGTGCTATCACGTTCCATAATCTTATGCATAATATGATCGTAAGCAATAGGCATAACACAGTTAAAGTTAACACAACTACTAGTGGGTGCAACACGTGATTATAAATCGCTGTTGTAGTTGGTGACCACCCTAGAAGAGTTTCCCAGCCATGATGTTCTCCATCCCTTTTTATCCTTTCCAAGACGTGGTGCATCTCTTCTGCTTCATGATGAATGGTGATTAGAGGGTTTTTTGTCCATTGTTTCGGGTACGTTCTAGCAGTCGACGCAGGTTGTCATGTTGTAGTAGTTTCTTCACTAGTGTGAGATTCTTTCCAATGGGGTTAGGTAGTAAATTTTGAATTAGTGTATAATTAGATTGTAACAATTGATAAGATCTAATAGGAGCTGAATGATTAAAGTCGCATCCCATAATTTTGGGTAATGTTACAAATACAAATATTTGAGTAATTAATTACTTGTATCTACAACAATGCCATCTATGAATGTAAGATTACAAAGTGTTCTTACACATACACATTCTTTTTTTAAAATGTACAAGTACAGTTCAACTTGAACAGCAAAATAAGAACACAGCATGATAGTATATGGCCCGTTCCATTTAGGTTTTAACCTGGATTTTTTGTGAAAATACTTTAACTAAAACTTCATCCCCAGGCTGTATACCAGGCACTTGTATTTCAGGTGGTGTGGATTGATATCATTGAGCATATATTTATTTATTTCAAAGATTTTCAAACCTTTTTTGCATACTTAGAACATACTGGGTTAGTCATTCATCCCCGTCTAACAGGCTAGTCTTAGCTGGCATAACAAGTCCCTAGTACAGCTAAATGTTTCCCAAAGAGAATTTCTGCTGGTGTTAGTCCTATGGGTTGCCATGGGACATTTCAAACATCCCATAGAGCTAAGTTTAATGCTTCTGGCCATTTGAGGCTAGCATGTGTGCATTTCTTGCTATTTTTTCTTTTAATGTGCTGTTCATTCTTTCTACTTGTCCTGAAGATTGTGGGTGATAAGGGGTACATAGATTTCCTTTTATTCCTCATGATTTATAGAACTGACTGATTATGCTTGCCATAAAATGGGCACCCCTGTCTGAATCCATGGCTTCTGGGACTCTATACCTGGGTATGATTTCTTTCAGTAAGGCTTTTACTACCCGCCCTGCGTCAGCCGTTCTTGTTGGGAAAGGTCCTACCCAGCCATTTTAGGCTAGCATGTGCGCATATTCTTGCTATTTTTCCTTTTAGTGTTCTATTCATTCTTTCTACTTGTCCTGAAGATTGTGGGTGATAAGGGGTTGTAGGTTTCTTTTTATGCCTAATGATTTCTATAACTGAGTGATTATGCTTGCTGTAAAATGGGCACCCCTGTCTGAATCAGTGGCTTCTGGGACCCCATACCTGGGTATGATTTCTTTCAGTAAGGCTTTTACCACTCCCCGTGTGTCGGCCTTTCTTGTTGGGAAAGCTTCTACCCAGCCTGATAACTGATCTACTATCACTAACAAGTGTTTGTAGCCATTGGCAGATGGCATATCCGCATAATCTATTTGTAGCTTCTGGAAAGGGAAGTAGGCCCATGACCGTCCCCCTAACTCTGAGCTTGGCTTGTTATTTGAAAACTTCTGGCAGGTCGGGCAGCTATTTGTTATTCTTTTAGCAGCCGCGTAGATTCCTGGAGCGGCCCATACTTTCTGTACCTGCTTAGCTATTGCCTCCGCTCCCCCAAGAGCTTTATCGTGAAACCACCTAGCTATAGTAATTAAATATTTTTTTTTTTGGTAGAATTGGTTTTCTTCCAAGTGTCCATATTCCATCATCACTTTGTTTTGCTTCCCACTGCTCCCATTGTTTTTTCTCTTCCACTGAGCAGTCTTTTTCATACATGGTTTTGGGGTCTATTAAAATTGGCCGTTCACTCTGGTCCATCCTTGGAACTACACCCATACATTCTCTCAGAGGTTGTCGAGCTGCAGCCTTCGCAGCAGCGTCGGCTAAAGCATTTCCTCTGCTAATTTCTGTAGTGTCTTTAGTATGGGCTGGGCAGTGTATTACAGCAATTTCTTTGGGCAGTTGGACTGCTTCCAGCAAATTACGTATTTCTTCTCCATTAGCTAATTTCTTTCCTGATGACGAAAAGAATCCTCGCTCTTTCCATAACATCCCTGTTACATGACCTACTCCAAATGCATATTTAGACTCGGTATAGATATTTACCTGCAGGTTCTTACCAATTTTTGCTGCTTGGGTCAATGCTATTAATTCTGCTGCTTGAGCACTTACAGACGGAGACAAAGGATTGGCCTCAAGTACCTCAAAGAGGTTAGTGACAGCATAGCCGGAGTGGTGCCTTCCGTCCAAATAATAGGATGATCCATCTGTAAACGGAACTAAGTCTGGGTTTTCCAAAGGTTTGTCTTTAAGGTCCTCCCGGGGCTTGCTCGAGCTGATGATCACCTGCTCACAGGAATGATGTGGCTCTCCATCCTCAGGTAGAGGCAGTAGTGTTGCTGGATTTAAGATGTTGCATCTCTTTAAGGTCCCATTATCTGCATGCAGTATTATCAGTTCATAGCGGTGAGCTCTCTGTGGGGATAGTGCTTGAGTCACGTATTGTTTCATTGACAGTTCTACTTCATGTGGCACATACACAGTCAATGAGTGACCCAAAACTACAGGTCATGTTTTTTTCAGTAAGAGCTGCCGTAGCTGCTATTGCTCTGATGCATCCTGGAGTGCCTTTAGCTACCTCATCTAGCTGCGTGGAGTAATAGGCCACTGGTCTATGGTGAGGACCTAGTTTTTGGGTGAGTACCCCACTTGCTACTCCCTGTCGTTCATGGACAAATAATTCCAATGGTTTGCTATAATCTGGTAACCCTAGAGCAGGGGCTAAAACCAACGCTTTTTTCACAGATGTAAAAGCTTTCTCCCTTTCTGGGCCCCAGGCCACAGGCTCTATCTCCTCCTTTTTTGTTGCCTGCACTAGAGGCTTAGTAAGTTCTGCTAACCCAGGAATCCACGGTTGGCAAAATCCTACAGCTCCTAAAAATCCCGTGTTGTTTTTTTGTTACAGGACGAGGCATATCAAGAATTGTCTTTACTCGTTCTGGATCAACTAACCTGTGTCCTTCTTTTAAGATAAAACCCAAATATTTTACCTCTCTTTGACACAGCTGGAGTTTAGACAGAGATGCCTGATGCCCTTTTTCTGCAAGAGCGTTACATGGAGAAACAGTGTCTTTTAAAAATGTCTCATAATCTTTACTTGCTAATAACATATCATCTACATATTGTATTAATACAGAATGTCCTGGAAGTTCGATATCTGAGAGGTCATTTTTGAGTATACGCGAAAGAATAGTCAGAGATCCAGTAAATCCCTGTGGCAGCCTTGTCCAAGTTAATTGTTGTCCCTTCCAAGTGAAAGCCAAGAGATCTTGGCTATCTTCAGCTATCGGTATACTAAAAAAAGCTGCCGTTAGGTCAATCACAGTAAAATAAGTTGCCCAAAGGGGTATCTGTAGTAAAATGGTTGATGGGTTAGGGACTACTGGATGTGGAGCAACTACCTGTTGGTTTATAGCCCTTAAGTCTTGTATAAACTGATACTCTGGATCACCATCAGAATCTTGCCTGTTCTTTTTAACTGGCAGAATTGGGGTGTTGTACGGGGATTCACAGACTCTAAGGATACCCAGTTTCAAATAATGATTGATTTGTTTTTGGATGCTCTTCTCTGCTTCCTTTGGGATAGGGTATTGCTTAACTGCAGGAGGCAATCCCCCCTTTGTTTTTATCGAGACTGGACTAGCTGATTTCAGTAGTCCCACATCCATTCCTGAAGAGCTCCATAACCGTTTAGGAACTGATTCTAACCTTGTTGGAATTTGCAGATTAGTCGACTCTGGTTCTGGTGTCTTAGCCAGAACACATGAGCCCATAATTATTAATTCCACCTCTTCTGGCTGTAAGCAGATCTGAGTATCCAAGGCTTGCAGGAGATCTCTCCCTAAAAGGCACATGGGCGCGTCTGTGGAAATTATAATACATCCCCACGCTCTTTTACCTCCAATAGTAAGCAATAAGGGCTTAGATAACATTCGTTCGCCTTTTCCCGCTATTCCTTGCATCATTATTTTATCTGGTGACTTGCATCCTTTAGGCTCAAACTTTAAAAGGGAAAGGGTGGCTCCAGTATCCACTAGAAAGGGAACTTCTAAGCCTTCTATATTTGCCATTACCTGCCCTTCAAATCCAAATCTACATCCCATAAATTTACCCCCATTTCCACAGTATTTTCTGAGTCTCCTATCTCCTGTCATTGTGGACTGCCTGGGAATTGCCTGGTCTCCTTCTCAATATTTGATTGCCTCATGCTGGCCCCTCTATTCCCAAGTGCACAGGGCCTCACTGGGCATTCCTGCTTCCAGTGTCCTTGTTCCCCCCAAGAATGACAAACATCATTAACTCTTAATTGTACACCCCCTTCACTTTGATTCCATCTATCTCCCCTGGTTCTTCCGCGCCCCTCCCCTTGCCAGCCTGCCATATGCTCTTTAAAATACTTTTGTGTATCAGGGGCTGCTTGATCTATAAAAACACTAATTGCGAGAGCATCATTGAAGTTTTGTGGGGTCATTCCTCCCTATTTTAGCGGGGCTTACCGCAAAAGTCCCCAGAAGTCTTGGGGGTGTTCATCTAATCACTGTCTGCATTCTTGCACTCTAGTCCAATTTACTCCTAACTCTCTGCATGCTCTAATTACTTCTACTAAATTTCAAAGTCCTGTTGGACACACAGCTCTATCTCCTGCATTATTACAATCCCAATTTGGACCATTTGCTAGCCAGAGGTTTCTATTTCCCCCGGCTTGCTGCGCTTCTTCTGCATCTTTAATTATCTTATCCCCTTCATTTGGTTGAAATAATTCCCTCAAAAGAATTTAGGTATCACTCCAGTTTGGGTTGTGCCCAGTGCAGATATTAGAAAATAATTGGACACATCGCCCTGCATCTTTTCTTAATCTCTGCATTTTACCCCCCCATAAGGCGAGATGGCCGGGGTGCCAGGGCTGATTAGTAAATACCCGCAGCACAGGAGGAGGGGGACTGGCCCCTCCCTTTCCCCCTGGCTGTAAAGCGGCAGGGTTAGTCAGCACGTTGGGGATCATAGGATAGAGTCCGGCAGCCAATGGAGTAGAGGGAGAAGGAGGAGGAGAAGGAGAAGTAATGACAGAGAGATCATCAGGTATATCAGGTGGAGCAGAAACTTTTGGAGCACAGTCCGGGGTACTAGTATCTGCTAGCACAAGTGTTACGTTCGGCAGGTTTCTTTCCTCCCTCCCTCCTGGCTCAAATGCTCCCGCGCCCATGCCCAGTTATTGTTATGGAAATTATATGGAAATTAGGCTTGTTGGCCACCATAAGAGGGCTCGACGCTAGGTTTCCGCAGAAAAATTCAGAGCCAAATCAAAACAAATTAAAGAATTAAATATTAATGACGTGCGTGCAGTAATTACAGCTCGAGCTGGGTGCCTCCGAAGAGGGACCCTAACATAAACAAATCCTGGGCAATTATAGTTTTTTCAACGTACATTTCCCACCCTTCACGTGGTAGTTAGACCAATAGTAATTTTTTGGTCTGGGGTCTCCTGCTCCTCATTGTGTCTCATTGTCATTCTGAGGTAAGCTGTTTTTCTCCTTATTTTTGTTTTTTGCAGTCTCTGCTGACGGTTGTACCTCTGTTTTTGTGGGGTCTTACTGTTGTGTCTCAAGGTCCTGAGGAGGAGGTGATTCTAAATCATAACAATGAACACTGCCCCAGCAGTGAGCTAAGGCTTTGCCCCTCAAGGTCCTAATGCCCTGCACTGGTCTTACTTCAAAGCCTTGACACCCTCCCTTTGGGAGTGTGAGACGCATTCCTGCAGACACCCTCCCTTTGGGAGTGTGAGATGCAGGAATGCAGACTGCTTGTAACTTCCTTATCTTCCCAGCTGGAACCAGCTCTGAGGCCCTTTTCTTACTGGACTAAGTAAAAGTTCATTGTTTTCGCTAAGTGCGGCCTAAGGCTTCAGCAAATTTAGCTCCTCATGCTAAGCAAGTTTTAGAGAAGTTGTGCTAAGTGGCTACCTCTAGACAGTTTCAGTTCGCTATTCTTTAACAGTTCCCCGCTTTGTTTTTATGAAGCATCCCTGCTAATACTTGAAACAGAGTTCTCGAAGCCTTTCAAGGCGTGCTATCACGTTCCATAATCTTATGCATAATATGATCGTAAGCAATAGGCATAACACAGTTAAAGTTAACACAACTACTAGTGGGTGCAACACGTGATTATAAATCGCTGTTGTAGTTGGTGACCACCCTAGAAGAGTTTCCCAGCCATGATGTTCTCCATCCCTTTTTATCCTTTCCAAGACGTGGTGCATCTCTTCTGCTTCATGATGAATGGTGATTAGAGGGTTTTTTGTCCATTGTTTCGGGTACGTTCTAGCAGTCGACGCAGGTTGTCATGTTGTAGTAGTTTCTTCACTAGTGTGAGATTCTTTCCAATGGGGTTAGGTAGTAAATTTTGAATTAGTGTATAATTAGATTGTAACAATTGATAAGATCTAATAGGAGCTGAATGATTAAAGTCGCATCCCATAATTTTGGGTAATGTTACAAATACAAATATTTGAGTAATTAATTACTTGTATCTACAACAATGCCATCTATGAATGTAAGATTACAAAGTGTTCTTACACATACACATTCTTTTTTTAACATGTACAAGTACAGTTCAACTTGAACAGCAAAATAAGAACACAGCATGATAGTATATGGCCCGTTCCATTTAGGTTTTAACCTGGATTTTTTGTGAAAATACTTTAACTAAAACTTCATCCCCAGGCTGTATACCAGGCACTTGTATTTCAGGTGGTGTGGATTGATATCATTGAGCATATATTTATTTATTTCAAAGATTTTCAAACCTTTTTTGCATACTTAGAACATACTGGGTTAGTCATTCATCCCCGTCTAACAGGCTAGTCTTAGCTGGCATAACAAGTCCCTAGTACAGCTAAATGTTTCCCAAAGAGAATTTCTGCTGGTGTTAGTCCTATGGGTTGCCATGGGACATTTCAAACATCCCATAGAGCTAAGTTTAATGCTTCTGGCCATTTGAGGCTAGCATGTGTGCATTTCTTGCTATTTTTTCTTTTAATGTGCTGTTCATTCTTTCTACTTGTCCTGAAGATTGTGGGTGATAAGGGGTACATAGATTTCCTTTTATTCCTCATGATTTATAGAACTGACTGATTATGCTTGCCATAAAATGGGCACCCCTGTCTGAATCCATGGCTTCTGGGACTCTATACCTGGGTATGATTTCTTTCAGTAAGGCTTTTACTACCCGCCCTGCGTCAGCCGTTCTTGTTGGGAAAGGTCCTACCCAGCCATTTTAGGCTAGCATGTGCGCATATTCTTGCTATTTTTCCTTTTAGTGTTCTATTCATTCTTTCTACTTGTCCTGAAGATTGTGGGTGATAAGGGGTTGTAGGTTTCTTTTTATGCCTAATGATTTCTATAACTGAGTGATTATGCTTGCTGTAAAATGGGCACCCCTGTCTGAATCAGTGGCTTCTGGGACCCCATACCTGGGTATGATTTCTTTCAGTAAGGCTTTTACCACTCCCCGTGTGTCGGCCTTTCTTGTTGGGAAAGCTTCTACCCAGCCTGATAACTGATCTACTATCACTAACAAGTGTTTGTAGCCATTGGCAGATGGCATATCCGCATAATCTATTTGTAGCTTCTGGAAAGGGAAGTAGGCCCATGACCGTCCCCCTAACTCTGAGCTTGGCTTGTTATTTGAAAACTTCTGGCAGGTCGGGCAGCTATTTGTTATTCTTTTAGCAGCCGCGTAGATTCCTGGAGCGGCCCATACTTTCTGTACCTGCTTAGCTATTGCCTCCGCTCCCCCAAGAGCTTTATCGTGAAACCACCTAGCTATAGTAATTAAATATTTTTTTTTTTGGTAGAATTGGTTTTCTTCCAAGTGTCCATATTCCATCATCACTTTGTTTTGCTTCCCACTGCTCCCATTGTTTTTTCTCTTCCACTGAGCAGTCTTTTTCATACATGGTTTTGGGGTCTATTAAAATTGGCCGTTCACTCTGGTCCATCCTTGGAACTACACCCATACATTCTCTCAGAGGTTGTCGAGCTGCAGCCTTCGCAGCAGCGTCGGCTAAAGCATTTCCTCTGCTAATTTCTGTAGTGTCTTTAGTATGGGCTGGGCAGTGTATTACAGCAATTTCTTTGGGCAGTTGGACTGCTTCCAGCAAATTACGTATTTCTTCTCCATTAGCTAATTTCTTTCCTGATGACGAAAAGAATCCTCGCTCTTTCCATAACATCCCTGTTACATGACCTACTCCAAATGCATATTTAGACTCGGTATAGATATTTACCTGCAGGTTCTTACCAATTTTTGCTGCTTGGGTCAATGCTATTAATTCTGCTCCTTGAGCACTTACAGACGGAGACAAAGGATTGGCCTCAAGTACCTCAAAGAGGTTAGTGACAGCATAGCCGGAGTGGTGCCTTCCGTCCAAATAATAGGATGATCCATCTGTAAACGGAACTAAGTCTGGGTTTTCCAAAGGTTTGTCTTTAAGGTCCTCCCGGGGCTTGCTCGAGCTGATGATCACCTGCTCACAGGAATGATGTGGCTCTCCATCCTCAGGTAGAGGCAGTAGTGTTGCTGGATTTAAGATGTTGCATCTCTTTAAGGTCCCATTATCTGCATGCAGTATTATCAGTTCATAGCGGTGAGCTCTCTGTGGGGATAGTGCTTGAGTCACGTATTGTTTCATTGACAGTTCTACTTCATGTGGCACATACACAGTCAATGAGTGACCCAAAACTACAGGTCATGTTTTTTTCAGTAAGAGCTGCCGTAGCTGCTATTGCTCTGATGCATCCTGGAGTGCCTTTAGCTACCTCATCTAGCTGCGTGGAGTAATAGGCCACTGGTCTATGGTGAGGACCTAGTTTTTGGGTGAGTACCCCACTTGCTACTCCCTGTCGTTCATGGACAAATAATTCCAATGGTTTGCTATAATCTGGTAACCCTAGAGCAGGGGCTAAAACCAACGCTTTTTTCACAGATGTAAAAGCTTTCTCCCTTTCTGGGCCCCAGGCCACAGGCTCTATCTCCTCCTTTTTTGTTGCCTGCACTAGAGGCTTAGTAAGTTCTGCTAACCCAGGAATCCACGGTTGGCAAAATCCTACAGCTCCTAAAAATCCCGTGTTGTTTTTTTGTTACAGGACGAGGCATATCAAGAATTGTCTTTACTCGTTCTGGATCAACTAACCTGTGTCCTTCTTTTAAGATAAAACCCAAATATTTTACCTCTCTTTGACACAGCTGGAGTTTAGACAGAGATGCCTGATGCCCTTTTTCTGCAAGAGCGTTACATGGAGAAACAGTGTCTTTTAAAAATGTCTCATAATCTTTACTTGCTAATAACATATCATCTACATATTGTATTAATACAGAATGTCCTGGAAGTTCGATATCTGAGAGGTCATTTTTGAGTATACGCGAAAGAATAGTCAGAGATCCAGTAAATCCCTGTGGCAGCCTTGTCCAAGTTAATTGTTGTCCCTTCCAAGTGAAAGCCAAGAGATCTTGGCTATCTTCAGCTATCGGTATACTAAAAAAAGCTGCCGTTAGGTCAATCACAGTAAAATAAGTTGCCCAAAGGGGTATCTGTAGTAAAATGGTTGATGGGTTAGGGACTACTGGATGTGGAGCAACTACCTGTTGGTTTATAGCCCTTAAGTCTTGTATAAACTGATACTCTGGATCACCATCAGAATCTTGCCTGTTCTTTTTAACTGGCAGAATTGGGGTGTTGTACGGGGATTCACAGACTCTAAGGATACCCAGTTTCAAATAATGATTGATTTGTTTTTGGATGCTCTTCTCTGCTTCCTTTGGGATAGGGTATTGCTTAACTGCAGGAGGCAATCCCCCCTTTGTTTTTATCGAGACTGGACTAGCTGATTTCAGTAGTCCCACATCCATTCCTGAAGAGCTCCATAACCGTTTAGGAACTGATTCTAACCTTGTTGGAATTTGCAGATTAGTCGACTCTGGTTCTGGTGTCTTAGCCAGAACACATGAGCCCATAATTATTAATTCCACCTCTTCTGGCTGTAAGCAGATCTGAGTATCCAAGGCTTGCAGGAGATCTCTCCCTAAAAGGCACATGGGCGCGTCTGTGGAAATTATAATACATCCCCACGCTCTTTTACCTCCAATAGTAAGCAATAAGGGCTTAGATAACATTCGTTCGCCTTTTCCCGCTATTCCTTGCATCATTATTTTATCTGGTGACTTGCATCCTTTAGGCTCAAACTTTAAAAGGGAAAGGGTGGCTCCAGTATCCACTAGAAAGGGAACTTCTAAGCCTTCTATATTTGCCATTACCTGCCCTTCAAATCCAAATCTACATCCCATAAATTTACCCCCATTTCCACAGTATTTTCTGAGTCTCCTATCTCCTGTCATTGTGGACTGCCTGGGAATTGCCTGGTCTCCTTCTCAATATTTGATTGCCTCATGCTGGCCCCTCTATTCCCAAGTGCACAGGGCCTCACTGGGCATTCCTGCTTCCAGTGTCCTTGTTCCCCCCAAGAATGACAAACATCATTAACTCTTAATTGTACACCCCCTTCACTTTGATTCCATCTATCTCCCCTGGTTCTTCCGCGCCCCTCCCCTTGCCAGCCTGCCATATGCTCTTTAAAATACTTTTGTGTATCAGGGGCTGCTTGATCTATAAAAACACTAATTGCGAGAGCATCATTGAAGTTTTGTGGGGTCATTCCTCCCTATTTTAGCGGGGCTTACCGCAAAAGTCCCCAGAAGTCTTGGGGGTGTTCATCTAATCACTGTCTGCATTCTTGCACTCTAGTCCAATTTACTCCTAACTCTCTGCATGCTCTAATTACTTCTACTAAATTTCAAAGTCCTGTTGGACACACAGCTCTATCTCCTGCATTATTACAATCCCAATTTGGACCATTTGCTAGCCAGAGGTTTCTATTTCCCCCGGCTTGCTGCGCTTCTTCTGCATCTTTAATTATCTTATCCCCTTCATTTGGTTGAAATAATTCCCTCAAAAGAATTTAGGTATCACTCCAGTTTGGGTTGTGCCCAGTGCAGATATTAGAAAATAATTGGACACATCGCCCTGCATCTTTTCTTAATCTCTGCATTTTACCCCCCCATAAGGCGAGATGGCCGGGGTGCCAGGGCTGATTAGTAAATACCCGCAGCACAGGAGGAGGGGGACTGGCCCCTCCCTTTCCCCCTGGCTGTAAAGCGGCAGGGTTAGTCAGCACGTTGGGGATCATAGGATAGAGTCCGGCAGCCAATGGAGTAGAGGGAGAAGGAGGAGGAGAAGGAGAAGTAATGACAGAGAGATCATCAGGTATATCAGGTGGAGCAGAAACTTTTGGAGCACAGTCCGGGGTACTAGTATCTGCTAGCACAAGTGTTACGTTCGGCAGGTTTCTTTCCTCCCTCCCTCCTGGCTCAAATGCTCCCGCGCCCATGCCCAGTTATTGTTATGGAAATTATATGGAAATTAGGCTTGTTGGCCACCATAAGAGGGCTCGACGCTAGGTTTCCGCAGAAAAATTCAGAGCCAAATCAAAACAAATTAAAGAATTAAATATTAATGACGTGCGTGCAGTAATTACAGCTCGAGCTGGGTGCCTCCGAAGAGGGACCCTAACATAAACAAATCCTGGGCAATTATAGTTTTTTCAACGTACATTTCCCACCCTTCACGTGGTAGTTAGACCAATAGTAATTCTTTGGTCTGGGGTCTCCTGCTCCTCATTGTGTCTCATTGTCATTCTGAGGTAAGCTGTTTTTCTCCTTATTTTTGTTTTTTGCAGTCTCTGCTGACGGTTGTACCTCTGTTTTTGTGGGGTCTTACTGTTGTGTCTCAAGGTCCTGAGGAGGAGGTGATTCTAAATCATAACAATGAACACTGCCCCAGCAGTGAGCTAAGGCTTTGCCCCTCAAGGTCCTAATGCCCTGCACTGGTCTTACTTCAAAGCCTTGACACCCTCCCTTTGGGAGTGTGAGACGCATTGCTGCAGACACCCTCCCTTTGGGAGTGTGAGATGCAGGAATGCAGACTGCTTGTAACTTCCTTATCTTCCCAGCTGGAACCAGCTCTGAGGCCCTTTTCTTACTGGACTAAGTAAAAGTTCATTGTTTTCGCTAAGTGCGGCCTAAGGCTTCAGCAAATTTAGCTCCTCATGCTAAGCAAGTTTTAGAGAAGTTGTGCTAAGTGGCTACCTCTAGACAGTTTCAGTTCGCTATTCTTTAACAGTTCCCCGCTTTGTTTTTATGAAGCATCCCTGCTAATACTTGAAACAGAGTTCTCGAAGCCTTTCAAGGCGTGCTATCACGTTCCATAATCTTATGCATAATATGATCGTAAGCAATAGGCATAACACAGTTAAAGTTAACACAACTACTAGTGGGTGCAACACGTGATTATAAATCGCTGTTGTAGTTGGTGACCACCCTAGAAGAGTTTCCCAGCCATGATGTTCTCCATCCCTTTTTATCCTTTCCAAGACGTGGTGCATCTCTTCCGCTTCATGATGAATGGTGATTAGAGGGTTTTTTGTCCATTGTTTCGGGTACGTTCTAGCAGTCGACGCAGGTTGTCATGTTGTAGTAGTTTCTTCACTAGTGTGAGATTCTTTCCAATGGGGTTAGGTAGTAAATTTTGAATTAGTGTATAATTAGATTGTAACAATTGATAAGATCTAATAGGAGCTGAATGATTAAAGTCGCATCCCATAATTTTGGGTAATGTTACAAATACAAATATTTGAGTAATTAATTACTTGTATCTACAACAATGCCATCTATGAATGTAAGATTACAAAGTGTTCTTACACATACACATTCTTTTTTTAACATGTACAAGTACAGTTCAACTTGAACAGCAAAATAAGAACACAGCATGATAGTATATGGCCCGTTCCATTTAGGTTTTAACCTGGATTTTTTGTGAAAATACTTTAACTAAAACTTCATCCCCAGGCTGTATACCAGGCACTTGTATTTCAGGTGGTGTGGATTGATATCATTGAGCATATATTTATTTATTTCAAAGATTTTCAAACCTTTTTTGCATACTTAGAACATACTGGGTTAGTCATTCATCCCCGTCTAACAGGCTAGTCTTAGCTGGCATAACAAGTCCCTAGTACAGCTAAATGTTTCCCAAAGAGAATTTCTGCTGGTGTTAGTCCTATGGGTTGCCATGGGACATTTCAAACATCCCATAGAGCTAAGTTTAATGCTTCTGGCCATTTGAGGCTAGCATGTGTGCATTTCTTGCTATTTTTTCTTTTAATGTGCTGTTCATTCTTTCTACTTGTCCTGAAGATTGTGGGTGATAAGGGGTACATAGATTTCCTTTTATTCCTCATGATTTATAGAACTGACTGATTATGCTTGCCATAAAATGGGCACCCCTGTCTGAATCCATGGCTTCTGGGACTCTATACCTGGGTATGATTTCTTTCAGTAAGGCTTTTACTACCCGCCCTGCGTCAGCCGTTCTTGTTGGGAAAGGTCCTACCCAGCCATTTTAGGCTAGCATGTGCGCATATTCTTGCTATTTTTCCTTTTAGTGTTCTATTCATTCTTTCTACTTGTCCTGAAGATTGTGGGTGATAAGGGGTTGTAGGTTTCTTTTTATGCCTAATGATTTCTATAACTGAGTGATTATGCTTGCTGTAAAATGGGCACCCCTGTCTGAATCAGTGGCTTCTGGGACCCCATACCTGGGTATGATTTCTTTCAGTAAGGCTTTTACCACTCCCCGTGTGTCGGCCTTTCTTGTTGGGAAAGCTTCTACCCAGCCTGATAACTGATCTACTATCACTAACAAGTGTTTGTAGCCATTGGCAGATGGCATATCCGCATAATCTATTTGTAGCTTCTGGAAAGGGAAGTAGGCCCATGACCGTCCCCCTAACTCTGAGCTTGGCTTGTTATTTGAAAACTTCTGGCAGGTCGGGCAGCTATTTGTTATTCTTTTAGCAGCCGCGTAGATTCCTGGAGCGGCCCATACTTTCTGTACCTGCTTAGCTATTGCCTCCGCTCCCCCAAGAGCTTTATCGTGAAACCACCTAGCTATAGTAATTAAATATTTTTTTTTTTGGTAGAATTGGTTTTCTTCCAAGTGTCCATATTCCATCATCACTTTGTTTTGCTTCCCACTGCTCCCATTGTTTTTTCTCTTCCACTGAGCAGTCTTTTTCATACATGGTTTTGGGGTCTATTAAAATTGGCCGTTCACTCTGGTCCATCCTTGGAACTACACCCATACATTCTCTCAGAGGTTGTCGAGCTGCAGCCTTCGCAGCAGCGTCGGCTAAAGCATTTCCTCTGCTAATTTCTGTAGTGTCTTTAGTATGGGCTGGGCAGTGTATTACAGCAATTTCTTTGGGCAGTTGGACTGCTTCCAGCAAATTACGTATTTCTTCTCCATTAGCTAATTTCTTTCCTGATGACGAAAAGAATCCTCGCTCTTTCCATAACATCCCTGTTACATGACCTACTCCAAATGCATATTTAGACTCGGTATAGATATTTACCTGCAGGTTCTTACCAATTTTTGCTGCTTGGGTCAATGCTATTAATTCTGCTGCTTGAGCACTTACAGACGGAGACAAAGGATTGGCCTCAAGTACCTCAAAGAGGTTAGTGACAGCATAGCCGGAGTGGTGCCTTCCGTCCAAATACTAGGATGATCCATCTGTAAACGGAACTAAGTCTGGGTTTTCCAAAGGTTTGTCTTTAAGGTCCTCCCGGGGCTTGCTCGAGCTGATGATCACCTGCTCACAGGAATGATGTGGCTCTCCATCCTCAGGTAGAGGCAGTAGTGTTGCTGGATTTAAGATGTTGCATCTCTTTAAGGTCCCATTATCTGCATGCAGTATTATCAGTTCATAGCGGTGAGCTCTCTGTGGGGATAGTGCTTGAGTCACGTATTGTTTCATTGACAGTTCTACTTCATGTGGCACATACACAGTCAATGAGTGACCCAAAACTACAGGTCATGTTTTTTTCAGTAAGAGCTGCCGTAGCTGCTATTGCTCTGATGCATCCTGGAGTGCCTTTAGCTACCTCATCTAGCTGCGTGGAGTAATAGGCCACTGGTCTATGGTGAGGACCTAGTTTTTGGGTGAGTACCCCACTTGCTACTCCCTGTCGTTCATGGACAAATAATTCCAATGGTTTGCTATAATCTGGTAACCCTAGAGCAGGGGCTAAAACCAACGCTTTTTTCACAGATGTAAAAGCTTTCTCCCTTTCTGGGCCCCAGGCCACAGGCTCTATCTCCTCCTTTTTTGTTGCCTGCACTAGAGGCTTAGTAAGTTCTGCTAACCCAGGAATCCACGGTTGGCAAAATCCTACAGCTCCTAAAAATCCCGTGTTGTTTTTTTGTTACAGGACGAGGCATATCAAGAATTGTCTTTACTCGTTCTGGATCAACTAACCTGTGTCCTTCTTTTAAGATAAAACCCAAATATTTTACCTCTCTTTGACACAGCTGGAGTTTAGACAGAGATGCCTGATGCCCTTTTTCTGCAAGAGCGTTACATGGAGAAACAGTGTCTTTTAAAAATGTCTCATAATCTTTACTTGCTAATAACATATCATCTACATATTGTATTAATACAGAATGTCCTGGAAGTTCGATATCTGAGAGGTCATTTTTGAGTATACGCGAAAGAATAGTCAGAGATCCAGTAAATCCCTGTGGCAGCCTTGTCCAAGTTAATTGTTGTCCCTTCCAAGTGAAAGCCAAGAGATCTTGGCTATCTTCAGCTATCGGTATACTAAAAAAAGCTGCCGTTAGGTCAATCACAGTAAAATAAGTTGCCCAAAGGGGTATCTGTAGTAAAATGGTTGATGGGTTAGGGACTACTGGATGTGGAGCAACTACCTGTTGGTTTATAGCCCTTAAGTCTTGTATAAACTGATACTCTGGATCACCATCAGAATCTTGCCTGTTCTTTTTAACTGGCAGAATTGGGGTGTTGTACGGGGATTCACAGACTCTAAGGATACCCAGTTTCAAATAATGATTGATTTGTTTTTGGATGCTCTTCTCTGCTTCCTTTGGGATAGGGTATTGCTTAACTGCAGGAGGCAATCCCCCCTTTGTTTTTATCGAGACTGGACTAGCTGATTTCAGTAGTCCCACATCCATTCCTGAAGAGCTCCATAACCGTTTAGGAACTGATTCTAACCTTGTTGGAATTTGCAGATTAGTCGACTCTGGTTCTGGTGTCTTAGCCAGAACACATGAGCCCATAATTATTAATTCCACCTCTTCTGGCTGTAAGCAGATCTGAGTATCCAAGGCTTGCAGGAGATCTCTCCCTAAAAGGCACATGGGCGCGTCTGTGGAAATTATAATACATCCCCACGCTCTTTTACCTCCAATAGTAAGCAATAAGGGCTTAGATAACATTCGTTCGCCTTTTCCCGCTATTCCTTGCATCATTATTTTATCTGGTGACTTGCATCCTTTAGGCTCAAACTTTAAAAGGGAAAGGGTGGCTCCAGTATCCACTAGAAAGGGAACTTCTAAGCCTTCTATATTTGCCATTACCTGCCCTTCAAATCCAAATCTACATCCCATAAATTTACCCCCATTTCCACAGTATTTTCTGAGTCTCCTATCTCCTGTCATTGTGGACTGCCTGGGAATTGCCTGGTCTCCTTCTCAATATTTGATTGCCTCATGCTGGCCCCTCTATTCCCAAGTGCACAGGGCCTCACTGGGCATTCCTGCTTCCAGTGTCCTTGTTCCCCCCAAGAATGACAAACATCATTAACTCTTAATTGTACACCCCCTTCACTTTGATTCCATCTATCTCCCCTGGTTCTTCCGCGCCCCTCCCCTTGCCAGCCTGCCATATGCTCTTTAAAATACTTTTGTGTATCAGGGGCTGCTTGATCTATAAAAACACTAATTGCGAGAGCATCATTGAAGTTTTGTGGGGTCATTCCTCCCTATTTTAGCGGGGCTTACCGCAAAAGTCCCCAGAAGTCTTGGGGGTGTTCATCTAATCACTGTCTGCATTCTTGCACTCTAGTCCAATTTACTCCTAACTCTCTGCATGCTCTAATTACTTCTACTAAATTTCAAAGTCCTGTTGGACACACAGCTCTATCTCCTGCATTATTACAATCCCAATTTGGACCATTTGCTAGCCAGAGGTTTCTATTTCCCCCGGCTTGCTGCGCTTCTTCTGCATCTTTAATTATCTTATCCCCTTCATTTGGTTGAAATAATTCCCTCAAAAGAATTTAGGTATCACTCCAGTTTGGGTTGTGCCCAGTGCAGATATTAGAAAATAATTGGACACATCGCCCTGCATCTTTTCTTAATCTCTGCATTTTACCCCCCCATAAGGCGAGATGGCCGGGGTGCCAGGGCTGATTAGTAAATACCCGCAGCACAGGAGGAGGGGGACTGGCCCCTCCCTTTCCCCCTGGCTGTAAAGCGGCAGGGTTAGTCAGCACGTTGGGGATCATAGGATAGAGTCCGGCAGCCAATGGAGTAGAGGGAGAAGGAGGAGGAGAAGGAGAAGTAATGACAGAGAGATCATCAGGTATATCAGGTGGAGCAGAAACTTTTGGAGCACAGTCCGGGGTACTAGTATCTGCTAGCACAAGTGTTACGTTCGGCAGGTTTCTTTCCTCCCTCCCTCCTGGCTCAAATGCTCCCGCGCCCATGCCCAGTTATTGTTATGGAAATTATATGGAAATTAGGCTTGTTGGCCACCATAAGAGGGCTCGACGCTAGGTTTCCGCAGAAAAATTCAGAGCCAAATCAAAACAAATTAAAGAATTAAATATTAATGACGTGCGTGCAGTAATTACAGCTCGAGCTGGGTGCCTCCGAAGAGGGACCCTAACATAAACAAATCCTGGGCAATTATAGTTTTTTCAACGTACATTTCCCACCCTTCACGTGGTAGTTAGACCAATAGTAATTCTTTGGTCTGGGGTCTCCTGCTCCTCATTGTGTCTCATTGTCATTCTGAGGTAAGCTGTTTTTCTCCTTATTTTTGTTTTTTGCAGTCTCTGCTGACGGTTGTACCTCTGTTTTTGTGGGGTCTTACTGTTGTGTCTCAAGGTCCTGAGGAGGAGGTGATTCTAAATCATAACAATGAACACTGCCCCAGCAGTGAGCTAAGGCTTTGCCCCTCAAGGTCCTAATGCCCTGCACTGGTCTTACTTCAAAGCCTTGACACCCTCCCTTTGGGAGTGTGAGACGCATTCCTGCAGACACCCTCCCTTTGGGAGTGTGAGATGCAGGAATGCAGACTGCTTGTAACTTCCTTATCTTCCCAGCTGGAACCAGCTCTGAGGCCCTTTTCTTACTGGACTAAGTAAAAGTTCATTGTTTTCGCTAAGTGCGGCCTAAGGCTTCAGCAAATTTAGCTCCTCATGCTAAGCAAGTTTTAGAGAAGTTGTGCTAAGTGGCTACCTCTAGACAGTTTCAGTTCGCTATTCTTTAACAGTTCCCCGCTTTGTTTTTATGAAGCATCCCTGCTAATACTTGAAACAGAGTTCTCGAAGCCTTTCAAGGCGTGCTATCACGTTCCATAATCTTATGCATAATATGATCGTAAGCAATAGGCATAACACAGTTAAAGTTAACACAACTACTAGTGGGTGCAACACGTGATTATAAATCGCTGTTGTAGTTGGTGACCACCCTAGAAGAGTTTCCCAGCCATGATGTTCTCCATCCCTTTTTATCCTTTCCAAGACGTGGTGCATCTCTTCCGCTTCATGATGAATGGTGATTAGAGGGTTTTTTGTCCATTGTTTCGGGTACGTTCTAGCAGTCGACGCAGGTTGTCATGTTGTAGTAGTTTCTTCACTAGTGTGAGATTCTTTCCAATGGGGTTAGGTAGTAAATTTTGAATTAGTGTATAATTAGATTGTAACAATTGATAAGATCTAATAGGAGCTGAATGATTAAAGTCGCATCCCATAATTTTGGGTAATGTTACAAATACAAATATTTGAGTAATTAATTACTTGTATCTACAACAATGCCATCTATGAATGTAAGATTACAAAGTGTTCTTACACATACACATTCTTTTTTTAACATGTACAAGTACAGTTCAACTTGAACAGCAAAATAAGAACACAGCATGATAGTATATGGCCCGTTCCATTTAGGTTTTAACCTGGATTTTTTGTGAAAATACTTTAACTAAAACTTCATCCCCAGGCTGTATACCAGGCACTTGTATTTCAGGTGGTGTGGATTGATATCATTGAGCATATATTTATTTATTTCAAAGATTTTCAAACCTTTTTTGCATACTTAGAACATACTGGGTTAGTCATTCATCCCCGTCTAACAGGCTAGTCTTAGCTGGCATAACAAGTCCCTAGTACAGCTAAATGTTTCCCAAAGAGAATTTCTGCTGGTGTTAGTCCTATGGGTTGCCATGGGACATTTCAAACATCCCATAGAGCTAAGTTTAATGCTTCTGGCCATTTGAGGCTAGCATGTGTGCATTTCTTGCTATTTTTTCTTTTAATGTGCTGTTCATTCTTTCTACTTGTCCTGAAGATTGTGGGTGATAAGGGGTACATAGATTTCCTTTTATTCCTCATGATTTATAGAACTGACTGATTATGCTTGCCATAAAATGGGCACCCCTGTCTGAATCCATGGCTTCTGGGACTCTATACCTGGGTATGATTTCTTTCAGTAAGGCTTTTACTACCCGCCCTGCGTCAGCCGTTCTTGTTGGGAAAGGTCCTACCCAGCCATTTTAGGCTAGCATGTGCGCATATTCTTGCTATTTTTCCTTTTAGTGTTCTATTCATTCTTTCTACTTGTCCTGAAGATTGTGGGTGATAAGGGGTTGTAGGTTTCTTTTTATGCCTAATGATTTCTATAACTGAGTGATTATGCTTGCTGTAAAATGGGCACCCCTGTCTGAATCAGTGGCTTCTGGGACCCCATACCTGGGTATGATTTCTTTCAGTAAGGCTTTTACCACTCCCCGTGTGTCGGCCTTTCTTGTTGGGAAAGCTTCTACCCAGCCTGATAACTGATCTACTATCACTAACAAGTGTTTGTAGCCATTGGCAGATGGCATATCCGCATAATCTATTTGTAGCTTCTGGAAAGGGAAGTAGGCCCATGACCGTCCCCCTAACTCTGAGCTTGGCTTGTTATTTGAAAACTTCTGGCAGGTCGGGCAGCTATTTGTTATTCTTTTAGCAGCCGCGTAGATTCCTGGAGCGGCCCATACTTTCTGTACCTGCTTAGCTATTGCCTCCGCTCCCCCAAGAGCTTTATCGTGAAACCACCTAGCTATAGTAATTAAATATTTTTTTTTTTGGTAGAATTGGTTTTCTTCCAAGTGTCCATATTCCATCATCACTTTGTTTTGCTTCCCACTGCTCCCATTGTTTTTTCTCTTCCACTGAGCAGTCTTTTTCATACATGGTTTTGGGGTCTATTAAAATTGGCCGTTCACTCTGGTCCATCCTTGGAACTACACCCATACATTCTCTCAGAGGTTGTCGAGCTGCAGCCTTCGCAGCAGCGTCGGCTAAAGCATTTCCTCTGCTAATTTCTGTAGTGTCTTTAGTATGGGCTGGGCAGTGTATTACAGCAATTTCTTTGGGCAGTTGGACTGCTTCCAGCAAATTACGTATTTCTTCTCCATTAGCTAATTTCTTTCCTGATGACGAAAAGAATCCTCGCTCTTTCCATAACATCCCTGTTACATGACCTACTCCAAATGCATATTTAGACTCGGTATAGATATTTACCTGCAGGTTCTTACCAATTTTTGCTGCTTGGGTCAATGCTATTAATTCTGCTCCTTGAGCACTTACAGACGGAGACAAAGGATTGGCCTCAAGTACCTCAAAGAGGTTAGTGACAGCATAGCCGGAGTGGTGCCTTCCGTCCAAATACTAGGATGATCCATCTGTAAACGGAACTAAGTCTGGGTTTTCCAAAGGTTTGTCTTTAAGGTCCTCCCGGGGCTTGCTCGAGCTGATGATCACCTGCTCACAGGAATGATGTGGCTCTCCATCCTCAGGTAGAGGCAGTAGTGTTGCTGGATTTAAGATGTTGCATCTCTTTAAGGTCCCATTATCTGCATGCAGTATTATCAGTTCATAGCGGTGAGCTCTCTGTGGGGATAGTGCTTGAGTCACGTATTGTTTCATTGACAGTTCTACTTCATGTGGCACATACACAGTCAATGAGTGACCCAAAACTACAGGTCATGTTTTTTTCAGTAAGAGCTGCCGTAGCTGCTATTGCTCTGATGCATCCTGGAGTGCCTTTAGCTACCTCATCTAGCTGCGTGGAGTAATAGGCCACTGGTCTATGGTGAGGACCTAGTTTTTGGGTGAGTACCCCACTTGCTACTCCCTGTCGTTCATGGACAAATAATTCCAATGGTTTGCTATAATCTGGTAACCCTAGAGCAGGGGCTAAAACCAACGCTTTTTTCACAGATGTAAAAGCTTTCTCCCTTTCTGGGCCCCAGGCCACAGGCTCTATCTCCTCCTTTTTTGTTGCCTGCACTAGAGGCTTAGTAAGTTCTGCTAACCCAGGAATCCACGGTTGGCAAAATCCTACAGCTCCTAAAAATCCCGTGTTGTTTTTTTGTTACAGGACGAGGCATATCAAGAATTGTCTTTACTCGTTCTGGATCAACTAACCTGTGTCCTTCTTTTAAGATAAAACCCAAATATTTTACCTCTCTTTGACACAGCTGGAGTTTAGACAGAGATGCCTGATGCCCTTTTTCTGCAAGAGCGTTACATGGAGAAACAGTGTCTTTTAAAAATGTCTCATAATCTTTACTTGCTAATAACATATCATCTACATATTGTATTAATACAGAATGTCCTGGAAGTTCGATATCTGAGAGGTCATTTTTGAGTATACGCGAAAGAATAGTCAGAGATCCAGTAAATCCCTGTGGCAGCCTTGTCCAAGTTAATTGTTGTCCCTTCCAAGTGAAAGCCAAGAGATCTTGGCTATCTTCAGCTATCGGTATACTAAAAAAAGCTGCCGTTAGGTCAATCACAGTAAAATAAGTTGCCCAAAGGGGTATCTGTAGTAAAATGGTTGATGGGTTAGGGACTACTGGATGTGGAGCAACTACCTGTTGGTTTATAGCCCTTAAGTCTTGTATAAACTGATACTCTGGATCACCATCAGAATCTTGCCTGTTCTTTTTAACTGGCAGAATTGGGGTGTTGTACGGGGATTCACAGACTCTAAGGATACCCAGTTTCAAATAATGATTGATTTGTTTTTGGATGCTCTTCTCTGCTTCCTTTGGGATAGGGTATTGCTTAACTGCAGGAGGCAATCCCCCCTTTGTTTTTATCGAGACTGGACTAGCTGATTTCAGTAGTCCCACATCCATTCCTGAAGAGCTCCATAACCGTTTAGGAACTGATTCTAACCTTGTTGGAATTTGCAGATTAGTCGACTCTGGTTCTGGTGTCTTAGCCAGAACACATGAGCCCATAATTATTAATTCCACCTCTTCTGGCTGTAAGCAGATCTGAGTATCCAAGGCTTGCAGGAGATCTCTCCCTAAAAGGCACATGGGCGCGTCTGTGGAAATTATAATACATCCCCACGCTCTTTTACCTCCAATAGTAAGCAATAAGGGCTTAGATAACATTCGTTCGCCTTTTCCCGCTATTCCTTGCATCATTATTTTATCTGGTGACTTGCATCCTTTAGGCTCAAACTTTAAAAGGGAAAGGGTGGCTCCAGTATCCACTAGAAAGGGAACTTCTAAGCCTTCTATATTTGCCATTACCTGCCCTTCAAATCCAAATCTACATCCCATAAATTTACCCCCATTTCCACAGTATTTTCTGAGTCTCCTATCTCCTGTCATTGTGGACTGCCTGGGAATTGCCTGGTCTCCTTCTCAATATTTGATTGCCTCATGCTGGCCCCTCTATTCCCAAGTGCACAGGGCCTCACTGGGCATTCCTGCTTCCAGTGTCCTTGTTCCCCCCAAGAATGACAAACATCATTAACTCTTAATTGTACACCCCCTTCACTTTGATTCCATCTATCTCCCCTGGTTCTTCCGCGCCCCTCCCCTTGCCAGCCTGCCATATGCTCTTTAAAATACTTTTGTGTATCAGGGGCTGCTTGATCTATAAAAACACTAATTGCGAGAGCATCATTGAAGTTTTGTGGGGTCATTCCTCCCTATTTTAGCGGGGCTTACCGCAAAAGTCCCCAGAAGTCTTGGGGGTGTTCATCTAATCACTGTCTGCATTCTTGCACTCTAGTCCAATTTACTCCTAACTCTCTGCATGCTCTAATTACTTCTACTAAATTTCAAAGTCCTGTTGGACACACAGCTCTATCTCCTGCATTATTACAATCCCAATTTGGACCATTTGCTAGCCAGAGGTTTCTATTTCCCCCGGCTTGCTGCGCTTCTTCTGCATCTTTAATTATCTTATCCCCTTCATTTGGTTGAAATAATTCCCTCAAAAGAATTTAGGTATCACTCCAGTTTGGGTTGTGCCCAGTGCAGATATTAGAAAATAATTGGACACATCGCCCTGCATCTTTTCTTAATCTCTGCATTTTACCCCCCCATAAGGCGAGATGGCCGGGGTGCCAGGGCTGATTAGTAAATACCCGCAGCACAGGAGGAGGGGGACTGGCCCCTCCCTTTCCCCCCGGCTGTAAAGCGGCAGGGTTAGTCAGCACGTTGGGGATCATAGGATAGAGTCCGGCAGCCAATGGAGTAGAGGGAGAAGGAGGAGGAGAAGGAGAAGTAATGACAGAGAGATCATCAGGTATATCAGGTGGAGCAGAAACTTTTGGAGCACAGTCCGGGGTACTAGTATCTGCTAGCACAAGTGTTACGTTCGGCAGGTTTCTTTCCTCCCTCCCTCCTGGCTCAAATGCTCCCGCGCCCATGCCCAGTTATTGTTATGGAAATTATATGGAAATTAGGCTTGTTGGCCACCATAAGAGGGCTCGACGCTAGGTTTCCGCAGAAAAATTCAGAGCCAAATCAAAACAAATTAAAGAATTAAATATTAATGACGTGCGTGCAGTAATTACAGCTCGAGCTGGGTGCCTCCGAAGAGGGACCCTAACATAAACAAATCCTGGGCAATTATAGTTTTTTCAACGTACATTTCCCACCCTTCACGTGGTAGTTAGACCAATAGTAATTCTTTGGTCTGGGGTCTCCTGCTCCTCATTGTGTCTCATTGTCATTCTGAGGTAAGCTGTTTTTCTCCTTATTTTTGTTTTTTGCAGTCTCTGCTGACGGTTGTACCTCTGTTTTTGTGGGGTCTTACTGTTGTGTCTCAAGGTCCTGAGGAGGAGGTGATTCTAAATCATAACAATGAACACTGCCCCAGCAGTGAGCTAAGGCTTTGCCCCTCAAGGTCCTAATGCCCTGCACTGGTCTTACTTCAAAGCCTTGACACCCTCCCTTTGGGAGTGTGAGACGCATTCCTGCAGACACCCTCCCTTTGGGAGTGTGAGATGCAGGAATGCAGACTGCTTGTAACTTCCTTATCTTCCCAGCTGGAACCAGCTCTGAGGCCCTTTTCTTACTGGACTAAGTAAAAGTTCATTGTTTTCGCTAAGTGCGGCCTAAGGCTTCAGCAAATTTAGCTCCTCATGCTAAGCAAGTTTTAGAGAAGTTGTGCTAAGTGGCTACCTCTAGACAGTTTCAGTTCGCTATTCTTTAACAGTTCCCCGCTTTGTTTTTATGAAGCATCCCTGCTAATACTTGAAACAGAGTTCTCGAAGCCTTTCAAGGCGTGCTATCACGTTCCATAATCTTATGCATAATATGATCGTAAGCAATAGGCATAACACAGTTAAAGTTAACACAACTACTAGTGGGTGCAACACGTGATTATAAATCGCTGTTGTAGTTGGTGACCACCCTAGAAGAGTTTCCCAGCCATGATGTTCTCCATCCCTTTTTATCCTTTCCAAGACGTGGTGCATCTCTTCCGCTTCATGATGAATGGTGATTAGAGGGTTTTTTGTCCATTGTTTCGGGTACGTTCTAGCAGTCGACGCAGGTTGTCATGTTGTAGTAGTTTCTTCACTAGTGTGAGATTCTTTCCAATGGGGTTAGGTAGTAAATTTTGAATTAGTGTATAATTAGATTGTAACAATTGATAAGATCTAATAGGAGCTGAATGATTAAAGTCGCATCCCATAATTTTGGGTAATGTTACAAATACAAATATTTGAGTAATTAATTACTTGTATCTACAACAATGCCATCTATGAATGTAAGATTACAAAGTGTTCTTACACATACACATTCTTTTTTTAACATGTACAAGTACAGTTCAACTTGAACAGCAAAATAAGAACACAGCATGATAGTATATGGCCCGTTCCATTTAGGTTTTAACCTGGATTTTTTGTGAAAATACTTTAACTAAAACTTCATCCCCAGGCTGTATACCAGGCACTTGTATTTCAGGTGGTGTGGATTGATATCATTGAGCATATATTTATTTATTTCAAAGATTTTCAAACCTTTTTTGCATACTTAGAACATACTGGGTTAGTCATTCATCCCCGTCTAACAGGCTAGTCTTAGCTGGCATAACAAGTCCCTAGTACAGCTAAATGTTTCCCAAAGAGAATTTCTGCTGGTGTTAGTCCTATGGGTTGCCATGGGACATTTCAAACATCCCATAGAGCTAAGTTTAATGCTTCTGGCCATTTGAGGCTAGCATGTGTGCATTTCTTGCTATTTTTTCTTTTAATGTGCTGTTCATTCTTTCTACTTGTCCTGAAGATTGTGGGTGATAAGGGGTACATAGATTTCCTTTTATTCCTCATGATTTATAGAACTGACTGATTATGCTTGCCATAAAATGGGCACCCCTGTCTGAATCCATGGCTTCTGGGACTCTATACCTGGGTATGATTTCTTTCAGTAAGGCTTTTACTACCCGCCCTGCGTCAGCCGTTCTTGTTGGGAAAGGTCCTACCCAGCCATTTTAGGCTAGCATGTGCGCATATTCTTGCTATTTTTCCTTTTAGTGTTCTATTCATTCTTTCTACTTGTCCTGAAGATTGTGGGTGATAAGGGGTTGTAGGTTTCTTTTTATGCCTAATGATTTCTATAACTGAGTGATTATGCTTGCTGTAAAATGGGCACCCCTGTCTGAATCAGTGGCTTCTGGGACCCCATACCTGGGTATGATTTCTTTCAGTAAGGCTTTTACCACTCCCCGTGTGTCGGCCTTTCTTGTTGGGAAAGCTTCTACCCAGCCTGATAACTGATCTACTATCACTAACAAGTGTTTGTAGCCATTGGCAGATGGCATATCCGCATAATCTATTTGTAGCTTCTGGAAAGGGAAGTAGGCCCATGACCGTCCCCCTAACTCTGAGCTTGGCTTGTTATTTGAAAACTTCTGGCAGGTCGGGCAGCTATTTGTTATTCTTTTTGCAGCCGCGTAGATTCCTGGAGCGGCCCATACTTTCTGTACCTGCTTAGCTATTGCCTCCGCTCCCCCAAGAGCTTTATCGTGAAACCACCTAGCTATAGTAATTAAATATTTTTTTTTTTGGTAGAATTGGTTTTCTTCCAAGTGTCCATATTCCATCATCACTTTGTTTTGCTTCCCACTGCTCCCATTGTTTTTTCTCTTCCACTGAGCAGTCTTTTTCATACATGGTTTTGGGGTCTATTAAAATTGGCCGTTCACTCTGGTCCATCCTTGGAACTACACCCATACATTCTCTCAGAGGTTGTCGAGCTGCAGCCTTCGCAGCAGCGTCGGCTAAAGCATTTCCTCTGCTAATTTCTGTAGTGTCTTTAGTATGGGCTGGGCAGTGTATTACAGCAATTTCTTTGGGCAGTTGGACTGCTTCCAGCAAATTACGTATTTCTTCTCCATTAGCTAATTTCTTTCCTGATGACGAAAAGAATCCTCGCTCTTTCCATAACATCCCTGTTACATGACCTACTCCAAATGCATATTTAGACTCGGTATAGATATTTACCTGCAGGTTCTTACCAATTTTTGCTGCTTGGGTCAATGCTATTAATTCTGCTCCTTGAGCACTTACAGACGGAGACAAAGGATTGGCCTCAAGTACCTCAAAGAGGTTAGTGACAGCATAGCCGGAGTGGTGCCTTCCGTCCAAATAATAGGATGATCCATCTGTAAACGGAACTAAGTCTGGGTTTTCCAAAGGTTTGTCTTTAAGGTCCTCCCGGGGCTTGCTCGAGCTGATGATCACCTGCTCACAGGAATGATGTGGCTCTCCATCCTCAGGTAGAGGCAGTAGTGTTGCTGGATTTAAGATGTTGCATCTCTTTAAGGTCCCATTATCTGCATGCAGTATTATCAGTTCATAGCGGTGAGCTCTCTGTGGGGATAGTGCTTGAGTCACGTATTGTTTCATTGACAGTTCTACTTCATGTGGCACATACACAGTCAATGAGTGACCCAAAACTACAGGTCATGTTTTTTTCAGTAAGAGCTGCCGTAGCTGCTATTGCTCTGATGCATCCTGGAGTGCCTTTAGCTACCTCATCTAGCTGCGTGGAGTAATAGGCCACTGGTCTATGGTGAGGACCTAGTTTTTGGGTGAGTACCCCACTTGCTACTCCCTGTCGTTCATGGACAAATAATTCCAATGGTTTGCTATAATCTGGTAACCCTAGAGCAGGGGCTAAAACCAACGCTTTTTTCACAGATGTAAAAGCTTTCTCCCTTTCTGGGCCCCAGGCCACAGGCTCTATCTCCTCCTTTTTTGTTGCCTGCACTAGAGGCTTAGTAAGTTCTGCTAACCCAGGAATCCACGGTTGGCAAAATCCTACAGCTCCTAAAAATCCCGTGTTGTTTTTTTGTTACAGGACGAGGCATATCAAGAGTTGTCTTTACTCGTTCTGGATCAACTAACCTGTGTCCTTCTTTTAAGATAAAACCCAAATATTTTACCTCTCTTTGACACAGCTGGAGTTTAGACAGAGATGCTCGATGCCCTTTTTCTGCAAGAGTGTTAATCTTTACTTGCTAATAACAAATCATCTACATATTGTATTACTACAGAATGTCCTGGAAGTTCGATATCTGAGAGGTCATTTTTGAGTTTGTGCGAAAGAATAGTCAGAGACCCAGTAAATCCCTGTGGCAGCCTCGTCCAAGTTAATTGTTGTCCCTTCCAAGTGAAAGCCAGGAGATCTTGGCTATCTTCAGCTATCGGTATACTAAAAAAGGCTGCTGTTAGGTCGATCACAGTAAAATAAGTTGCCCAAAGGGGTATCTGTAGTAAAATGGTTGATGGGTCGGGGACTACTGGATGTGGAGCAACTACCTGTTGGTTTATAGCCCTCAAGTCTTGTACAAAGCGATACTCTGGATCACCATCAGAATCTTGTCTGTTCTTTTTAACTGGCAGAATTGGGGTGTTATATGGGGATTCACAGACTCTAAGGATACCCAGTTTCAGGTAATGATCGGTTTGTTTTTGGATGCTCTTCTCTGCTTCCTTTGGGATAGGGTATTGCTTAACTGCAGGAGGCAATCCCCCCTTTGTTTTTATCCAGACTGGACTAGCTGATTTCAGTAGTCCCACATCCATTCCTGAAGAGCTCCATAACCGTTTAGGAACTGATTCTAACCTTGTTGGAATTTGCAGATTAGTCGACTCTGGTTCTGGTGTCTTAGCCAGAACACATGAGCCCATAATTATTAATTCCACCTCTTCTGGCTGTAAGCAGATCTGAGTATCCAAGGCTTGCAGGAGATCTCTCCCTAAAAGGCACATGGGCGCGTCTGTGGAAATTATAATACATCCCCACACTGTTTTACCCCCAATAGTGAGTACTAAGGGCTTAGATAACATTCGTTTGCCTTTTCCCGCTACTCCTTGCATCATTATTTTATCTGGTGACTTGCATCCTTTAGGCTCAAACTTTAAAAGGGAAAGGGTGGCTCCAGTATCCACTAGAAAGGGAACTTCTAAGCCTTCTATATTTGCCATTACCTGCCCTTCAAATCCAAATCTACATCCCATGAATTTACCCCCATTTCCACAGTATTTTCTGAGTCTCCTATCTCCTGTCATTGTGGACTGCCTGGGAATTGCCTGGTCTCCTTCTCAATATTTGATTGCCTCATGCTGGCCCCTCTATTCCCAAGTGCACAGGGCCTCACTGGGCATTCCTGCTTCCAGTGTCCTTGTTCCCCCCAAGAATGACAAACATCATTAACTCTTAATTGTACACCCCCTTCACTTTGATTCCATCTATCTCCCCTGGTTCTTCCGCGCCCCTCCCCTTGCCAGCCTGCCATATGCTCTTTAAAATACTTTTGTGTATCAGGGGCTGCTTGATCTATAAAAACACTAATTGCGAGAGCATCATTGAAGTTTTGTGGGGTCATTCCTCCCTATTTTAGCGGGGCTTACCGCAAAAGTCCCCAGAAGTCATGGGGGTGTTCATCTAATCACTGTCTGCATTCTTGCACTCTAGTCCAATTTACTCCTAACTCTCTGCATGCTCTAATTACTTCTACTAAATTTCAAAGTCCTGTTGGACACACAGCTCTATCTCCTGCATTATTATAATCCCAATTTGGATCATTTGCTAGCCAGAGGTTTCTATTTCCCCCGGCTTGCTGCGCTTCTTCCGCATCTTTAATTATCTTATCCCCTTCATTTGGTTGAAATAATTCCCTCAAAAGAATTTGGGTATCACTCCAGTTTGGGTTGTGCCCAGTGCAGATATTAGAAAATAACTGGACACATCGCCCTGCATCTTTTCTTAATCTCTGCATTTTACCCCCCCATAAGGCGAGATGGCCAGGGTGCCAGGGCTGATTAGTAAATACCCGCAGCACAGGAGGAGGGGGACTGGCCCCTCCCTTTCCCCCCGGCTGTAAAGCGGCAGGGTTAGTCAGCACGTTGGGGATCATAGGATAGAGTCCGGCAGCCAATGGAGTAGAGGGAGAAGGAGGAGGAGAAGGAGAAGTAATGACAGAGATCATCAGGTATATCAGGTGGAGCAGAAACTTTTGGAGCACAGTCCGGGGTACTAGTATCTGCTAGCACAAGTGTTACGTTCGGCAGGTTTCTTTCCTCCCTCCCTCCTGGCTCAAATGCTCCCGCGCCCATGCCCAGTTATTGTTATGGAAATTATATGGAAATTAGGCTTGTTGGCCACCATAAGAGGGCTTGACGCTAGGTTTCCGCAGAAAAATTCAGAGCCAAATCAAAACAAATTAAAGAATTAAATATTAATGACGCGCGTGCAGTAATTACAGCTCGAGCTGGGTGCCTCCGAAGAGGGACCCTAACATAAACAAATCCTGGGCAATTATAGTTTTTTCAACGTACATTTCCCACCCTTCACGTGGTAGTTAGACCAATAGTAATTTTTTGGTCCTCATTGGGTCTCATTGTCATTCTGAGGTAAGCTGTTTTTCTCCTTATTTTTGTTTTTTGCAGTCTCTGCTGACGGTTGTACCTCTGTTTTTGTGGGGTCTTACTGTTGTGTCTCAAGGTCCTGAGGAGGAGGTGATTCTAAATCATAACAATGAACACTGCCCCAGCAGTGAGCTAAGGCTTTGCCCCTCAAGGTCCTAATGCCCTGCACTGGTCTTACTTCAAAGCCTTGACACCCTCCCTTTGGGAGTGTGAGACGCATTCCTGCAGACACCCTCCCTTTGGGAGTGTGAGACGCAGGAATGCAGACTGCTTGTAACTTCCTTATCTTCCCAGCTGGAACCAGCTCTGAGGCCCTTTTCTTACTGGACTAAGTAAAAGTTCATTAGTTTCGCTAAGTGCGGCCTAAGGCTTCAGCAAATTTAGCTCCTCATGCTAAGCAAGTTTTAGAGAAGTTGTGCTAAGCGGCTACCTCTAGACAGTTTCAGTTCGCTATTCTTTAACAGTTCCCCGCTTTGTTTTTATGAAGCATCCCTGCTAATACTTGAAACAGAGTTCTCGAAGCCTTTCAAGGCGTGCTATCACGTTCCATAATCTTATGCATAATATGATCGTAAGCAATAGGCATAACACAGTTAAAGTTAACACAACTACTAGTGGGTGCAACACGTGATTATAAATCGCTGTTGTAGTTGGTGACCACCCTAGAAGAATTTCCCAGCCATGATGTTCTCCATCCCTTTTTATCCTTTCCGAGACGTGGTGCATCTCTTCCACTTCATGATGAATGGTGATTAGAGGGTTTTTTGTCCATTGTTTCGGGTACGTTCTAGCAGTCGACGCAGGCTGTCATGTTGTAGTAGTTTCTTCACTAGTGTGAGATTCTTTCCAATGGGGTTAGGTAGTAAATTTTGAATTAATGTATAATTAGATTGTAACAATTGATAAGATCTAATAGGAGCTGAATGATTAAAGTCGCATCCCATAATTTTGGGTAATGTTACAAATACAAATATTTGAGTAATTAATTACTTGTATCTACAACAATGCCATCTATGAATGTAAGATTACAAAGTGTTCTTACACATACACATTCTTTTTTTAACATGTACAAGTACAGTTCAACTTGAACAGCAAAATAAGAACACAGTATGACAGTATATGGCCCGTTCCATTTAGGTTTTAACTTGGATTTTTGTGAAAATACCTTAACTAAAACTTCATCCCCAGGCTGTATACCAGGCACTTGTATTTCAGGTGGTGTGGATTGATATCATTGAGCATATATTTATTTATTTCAAAGATTTTCAAACCTTTTTGCATAGTTAGAACATACTGGGTTACTTGTCCATCTCTAACAGGCTAGTCTTAGCTGGCATAACAAGTCCCTAGTACAGCTAAATGTTTCCCAAAGAGAATTTCTGCTGGTGTTAGTCCTATGGGTTGCCGTGGGACATTTCAAACATCCCATAGAGCCAAGTTAAATGCTTCTGGCCATTTTAGGCTAGCACGTTTGCATATTCTTGCTATTTTTTCTTTTAATGTGCTATTCGTTCTTTCTACTTGTCCTGAAGATTGTGGGTGATAAGGGGTACATAGGTTTCTTTTTATTCCTAATGATTTATATAATTGAGTGATTATGCTTGCCATAAAATGGGCACCCCTATCTGAATCCATGGCTTCTGGGACTCTATACCTGGGTATGATTTCCTTCAGTAAGGCTTTTACCCCTGTGGCACATACACAGTTAATGAGTGACCCAAAACTACAGGTCATGTTTTTTTCAGTAAGAGCTGCCGTAGCTGCTATTGCTCTGATGCATCCTGGAGTGCCTTTAGCTACCTCATCTAGTTGCGTGGAATAATAGGCCACTGGTCTATGGTGAGGGCCTAGTTTTTGGGTGAGTACCCCACTTGCTACTCCCTGTCGTTCATGGACAAATAATTCCAATGGTTTGCTATAATCTGGTAACCCTAGAGCAGGGGCTGAAACCAACGCTTTTTTCACAGATGTAAAAGCTTTCTCCCTTTCTGGGCCCCAGGCCACAGGCTCTATCTCCTCCTTTTTTGTTGCCTGCACTAAAGGCTTAGTAAGTTCTGCTAACCCAGGAATCCACGGTTGGCAAAATCCTACAGCTCCTAAAAATCCCGTGTTGTTTTTTTGTTACAGGACGAGGCATATCAAGAATTGTCTTTACTCGTTCTGGATCAACTAACCTGTGTCCTTCTTTTAAGATAAAACCCAAATATTTTACCTCTCTTTGACACAGCTGGAGTTTAGACAGAGATGCCTGATGCCCTTTTTCTGCAAGAGCGTTACATGGAGAAACAGTGTCTTTTAAAAATGTCTCATAATCTTTACTTGCTAATAACATATCATCTACATATTGTATTACTACAGAATGTCCTGGAAGTTCGATATCTGAGAGGTCATTTTTGAGTATACGCAAAAGAATAGTCAGAGACCCAGTAAATCCCTGTGGCAGCCTTGTCCAAGTTAATTGTTGTCCCTTCCAAGTGAAAGCCAAGAGATCTTGGCTATCTTCAGCTATCGGTATACTAAAAAAAGCTGCCGTTAGGTCAATCACAGTAAAATAAGTTGCCCAAAGGGGTATCTGTAGTAAAATGGTTGATGGGTTAGGGACTACTGGATGTGGAGCAACTACCTGTTGGTTTATAGCCCTTAAGTCTTGTATAAACTGATACTCTGGATCACCATCAGAATCTTGCCTGTTCTTTTTAACTGGCAGAATTGGGGTGTTGTACGGGGATTCACAGACTCTAAGGATACCCAGTTTCAAATAATGATTGATTTGTTTTTGGATGCTCTTCTCTGCTTCCTTTGGGATAGGGTATTGCTTAACTGCAGGAGGCAATCCCCCCTTTGTTTTTATCGAGACTGGACTAGCTGATTTCAGTAGTCCCACATCCATTCCTGAAGAGCTCCATAACCGTTTAGGAACTGATTCTAACCTTGTTGGAATTTGCAGATTAGTCGACTCTGGTTCTGGTGTCTTAGCCAGAACACATGAGCCCATAATTATTAATTCCACCTCTTCTGGCTGTAAGCAGATCTGAGTATCCAAGGCTTGCAGGAGATCTCTCCCTAAAAGGCACATGGGCGCGTCTGTGGAAATTATAATACATCCCCACGCTCTTTTACCTCCAATAGTAAGCAATAAGGGCTTAGATAACATTCGTTCGCCTTTTCCCGCTATTCCTTGCATCATTATTTTATCTGGTGACTTGCATCCTTTAGGCTCAAACTTTAAAAGGGAAAGGGTGGCTCCAGTATCCACTAGAAAGGGAACTTCTAAGCCTTCTATATTTGCCATTACCTGCCCTTCAAATCCAAATCTACATCCCATGAATTTACCCCCATTTCCACAGTATTTTCTGAGTCTCCTATCTCCTGTCATTGTGGACTGCCTGGGAATTGCCTGGTCTCCTTCTCAATATTTGATTGCCTCATGCTGGCCCCTCTATTCCCAAGTGCACAGGGCCTCACTGGGCATTCCTGCTTCCAGTGTCCTTGTTCCCCCCAAGAATGACAAACATCATTAACTCTTAATTGTACACCCCCTTCACTTTGATTCCATCTATCTCCCCTGGTTCTTCCGCGCCCCTCCCCTTGCCAGCCTGCCATATGCTCTTTAAAATACTTTTGTGTATCAGGGGCTGCTTGATCTATAAAAACACTAATTGCGAGAGCATCATTGAAGTTTTGTGGGGTCATTCCTCCCTATTTTAGCGGGGCTTACCGCAAAAGTCCCCAGAAGTCATGGGGGTGTTCATCTAATCACTGTCTGCATTCTTGCACTCTAGTCCAATTTACTCCTAACTCTCTGCATGCTCTAATTACTTCTACTAAAGTTCAAAGTCCTGTTGGACACACAGCTCTATCTCCTGCATTATTATAATCCCAATTTGGATCATTTGCTAGCCAGAGGTTTCTATTTCCCCCGGCTTGCTGCGCTTCTTCTGCATCTTTAATTATCTTATCCCCTTCATTTGGTTGAAATAATTCCCTCAAAAGAATTTGGGTATCACTCCAGTTTGGGTTGTGCCCAGTGCAGATATTAGAAAATAATTGGACACATCGCCCTGCATCTTTTCTTAATCTCTGCATTTTACCCCCCCATAAGGCGAGATGGCCAGGGTGCCAGGGCTGATTAGTAAATACCCGCAGCACAGGAGGAGGGGGACTGGCCCCTCCCTTTCCCCCCGGCTGTAAAGCGGCAGGGTTAGTCAGCACGTTGGGGATCATAGGATAGAGTCCGGCAGCCAATGGAGTAGAGGGAGAAGGAGGAGGAGAAGGAGAAGTAATGACAGAGAGATCATCAGGTATATCAGGTGGAGCAGAAACTTTTGGAGCACAGTCCGGGGTACTAGTATCTGCTAGCACAAGTGTTACGTTCGGCAGGTTTCTTTCCTCCCTCCCTCCTGGCTCAAATGCTCCCGCGCCCATGCCCAGTTATTGTTATGGAAATTATATGGAAATTAGGCTTGTTGGCCACCATAAGAGGGCTCGACGCTAGGTTTCCGCAGAAAAATTCAGAGCCAAATCAAAACAAATTAAAGAATTAAATATTAATGACGCGCGTGCAGTAATTACAGCTCGAGCTGGGTGCCTCCGAAGAGGGACCCTAACATAAACAAATCCTGGGCAATTATAGTTTTTTCAACGTACATTTCCCACCCTTCACGCGGTAGTTAGACCAATAGTAATTTTTTGGTCCTCATTGTGTCTCATTGTCATTCTGAGGTAAGCTGTTTTTCTCCTTATTTTTGTTTTTTGCAGTCTCTGCTGACGGTTGTACCTCTGTTTTTGTGGGGTCTTACTGTTGTGTCTCAAGGTCCTGAGGAGGAGGTGATTCTAAATCATAACAATGAACACTGCCCCAGCAGTGAGCTAAGGCTTTGCCCCTCAAGGTCCTAATGCCCTGCACTGGTCTTACTTCAAAGCCTTGACACCCTCCCTTTGGGAGTGTGAGACGCAGGAATGCAGACTGCTTGTAACTTCCTTATCTTCCCAGCTGGAACCAGCTCTGAGGCCCTTTTCTTACTGGACTAAGTAAAAGTTCATTGTTTTCGCTAAGTGCGGCCTAAGGCTTCAGCAAATTTAGCTCCTCATGCTAAGCAAGTTTTAGAGAAGTTGTGCTAAGCGGCTACCTCTAGACAGTTTCAGTTCGCTATTCTTTAACAGTTCCCCGCTTTGTTTTTATGAAGCATCCCTGCTAATACTTGAAACAGAGTTCTCGAAGCCTTTCAAGGCGTGCTATCACGTTCCATAATCTTATGCATAATATGATCGTAAGCAATAGGCATAACACAGTTAAAGTTAACACAACTACTAGTGGGTGCAACACGTGATTATAAATCGCTGTTGTAGTTGGTGACCACCCTAGAAGAGTTTCCCAGCCATGATGTTCTCCATCCCTTTTTATCCTTTCTGAGACGTGGTGCATCTCTCCCGCTTCATGATGAATGGTGATTAAGAGTTTTCTGTCCATTGTTTCGGATGCGTTCTAGCAGTCGACTCAAATCATCATGTTGTAGTAGTTTCCATACCAGGGTGAGATTCATCCCAATGGGGTTAGGTAGTAAATTTTGAATTAATGTATAATTAGATTGTAACAATTGATAAGATCTAATAGGAGCTGAATAATTAAAGTCACATCCCATAATCTTTGGTAAAGTTACAAATACAAATATTTGAGTGATTACTTGTATCTACACCAATGTTATCTATGAATATAAGATTACAAAGTGTTCTTACACATACACATTCTTTTGCAACATATACAAGTACAGTTCAACTTGAACAGCAAAATAAGAACATAGTATGACAGTATATGGCCTGTTGCAGTTAGGTTTTAACTTGGATTTTTGTGAAAATACTTTAACTAAAACTTCATCCCCAGGCTGTATACCAAGCACTTGTATTTCAGGTGGTGTGGATTGATATCACTGAGCGCATATATATATATTTTTTAAGATTTTCAAACCTTTTTTGCATACTTAGAACATACTGGGTTAGTCGTCCATCTCTGTCTAACAGGCTGGTCTTAGCTGGAATAATAAGTCCCTAGTACAGCTAAATGTTTCCCAAAGAGAATTTCTGCTGGTGTTAGTCCTATGGGTTGCCATGGGACATTTCAAACATCCCATAGAGCTAAGTTAAATGTTTCTGGCCGTTTTAGGCCAGGACATGTGCATATTCTTGCTGTTTTTTCTTTTAGTGTTCTATTCATTCTTTCTACTTGTCCTGAAGATTGTGGGTGATAAGGGGTAATAGGTTTCTTTTTATTCCTCATGATTTATATAACTGAGTGATTATGCTTGCCGTAAAATGGGCACCCCTATCTGAATCAGTGGCTTCTGGGACCCCATACCTGGGTATGATTTCCTTCAGTAAGGCTTTTACCACTCCCCGTGTGTCGGCCTTTCTTGTTGGGAAAGCTTCTACCCAGCCTGATAACTGATCTACTATCACTAACAAGTGTTTGTAGCCATTGGCAGATGGCATATCCGCATAATCTATTTGTAGCTTTTGGAAAGGGAAGTAGGCCCATGGTTGTGCCCCCCAACCCGAACTCTGAGCTTGGCTTGTTATTTGAAAACTTCTGGCAGGTCAGGCAGCTGTTTGTTATTCTTTTAGCAGCTGCATAAATTCCTGGAGCAGCCCATACTTTCTGTACCTGCTTAGCTATTGCCTCCGCTCCCCCAAGAGCTTTATCATGAAACCACCTAGCTATAGTAATTAACTATTTTTTTTGGTAGAATTGGTTTTCCTCCAATTGTCCATATTCCATCATCACTTTGTTTTGCTTCCCACTGCTCCCATTGTTTTTTCTCTTCCACTGAGCAGTCTTTTTCATACAGAGTTTTGGGGTCTATTAAATTTGGCCACTCACTCTGGTCCATCCTTGGAACCGCCCCCATACATTCTTTCAGAGGTTGTCGAGCTGCAGCTTTTGCAGCAGCGTCGGCTAAAGCATTTCCTCTGCTAATTTCTGTAGTGTCTTTAGTATGGGCTGGGCAGTGTATTACAGCAATTTCTTTGGGCAGTTGGACTGCTTCCAGCAAATTACGTATTTCTTCTCCATTAGCTAATTTCTTTCCTGATGACGAAAAGAATCCTCGCTCTTTCCATAACATCCCTGTTACATGACATACTCCAAATGCATATTTAGAATCGGTATAGATATTTACCTGCAGGTTCTTACCGATTTTTGCTGCTTGGGTCAATGCTATTAATTCTGCTGCTTGAGCACTTACAGACAGAGACAAAGGATTGGCCTCAAGTACCTCAAAGAGGTTAGTGACAGCATAGCCGGAGTGGTGCCTTCCGTCCAAATAATAGGATGATCCATCTGTAAACGGAACTAAGTCTGGGTTTTCCAAAGGTTTGTCTTTAAGGTCCTCCCGGGGCTTGCTCGAGCTGACGATCACCTGCTCACAGGAATGATGTGGTTCTCCATCCTCAGGTAGAGGCAATAGTGTTGCTGGATTTAAGATGTTGCATCTCTTTACATGCAGATAATGTGACCTTAATATTATCAGTTCATAGCGGTGAGCTCTCTGTGGGGATAGTGCTTGAGTCGCGTATTGTTTCATTAACAGTTCTACTTCATGTGGCACATACACAGTCAATGAGTGACCCAAAACTACAGGTCATGTTTTTTTCAGTAAGAGCTGCCGTAGCTGCTATTGCTCTGATGCATCCTGGAGTGCCTTTAGCTACCTCATCTAGCTGCGTGGAGTAATAGGCCACTGGTCTGTGGTGAGGGCCTAGTTTTTGGGTGAGTACCCCACTTGCTACTCCCTGTCACTCATGGACAAACAATTCGAATGGTTTGCTATAATCTGGTAACCCTAGAGCAGGGGCTGAAACCAACGCTTTTTTCACAGATGTAAAAGCTTTCTCCCTTTCTGGGCCCCAGGCCACAGGCTCTATCTCCTCCTTTTTTGTTGCCTGCACTAAAGGCTTAGTAAGTTCTGCTAACCCAGGAATCCACGGTTGGCAAAATCCTACAGCTCCTAAAAATCCCGTGTTGTTTTTTTGTTACAGGACGAGGCATATCAAGAGTTGTCTTTACTCGTTCTGGATCAACTAACCTGTGTCCTTCTTTTAAGATAAAACCCAAATATTTTACCTCTCTTTGACACAGCTGGAGTTTAGACAGAGATGCTCGATGCCCTTTTTCTGCAAGAGTGTTAATCTTTACTTGCTAATAACAAATCATCTACATATTGTATTAATACAGAATGTCCTGGAAGTTCGATATCTGAGAGGTCATTTTTGAGTATACGCGAAAAAATAGTCGGAGACCCAGTAAATCCCTGTGGCAGCCTCGTCCAAGTTAATTGTTGTCCCTTCCAAGTGAAAGCCAGGAGATCTTGGCTATCTTCAGCTATCGGTATACTAAAAAAGGCTGCCGTTAGGTCGATCACAGTAAAATAAGTTGCCCAAAGGGGTATCTGTAGTAAAATGGTTGATAGGTCGGGGACTACTGGATGTGGAGCAACTACCTGTTGGTTTATAGCCCTTAAGTCTTGTACAAACTGATACTCTGGATCACCATCAGAGTCTTGTCTGTTCTTTTTAACTGGCAGAATTGGGGTGTTGTACGGGGATTCACAGACTCTAAGGATACCCAGTTTCAAATAATGATTGATTTGTTTTTGGATGCTCTTCTCTGCTTCCTTTGGGATAGGGTATTGCTTAACTGCAGGAGGCAATCCCCCCTTTGTTTTTATCCAGACTGGACTAGCTGATTTCAGTAGTCCCACATCCATTCCTGAAGAGCTCCATAACTTTTTAGAAACTGGTTCTAAACCTGTTGGAATTTGCAGATTAGTTGACTCTGGTTCTGGTGTCTTAGCCAGAACACATGAGCCCATAATTATTAATTCCACCTCTTCTGGCTGTAAGCAGATCTGAGTATCCAAGGCTTGCAGGAGATCTCTCCCTAAAAGGCACATGGGCGCGTCTGTGGAAATTATAATACATCCCCACACTGTTTTACCCCCAATAGTGAGTACTAAGGGCTTAGATAACATTCGTTTGCCTTTTCCCGCTACTCCTTGCATCATTATTTTATCTGGTGACTTGCATCCTTTAGGCTCAAACTTTAAAAGGGAAAGGGTGGCTCCAGTATCCACTAGAAAGGGAACTTCTAAGCCTTCTATATTTGCCATTACCTGCCCTTCAAATCCAAATCTACATCCCATGAATTTACCCCCATTTCCACAGTATTTTCTGAGTCTCCTATCTCCTGTCATTGTGGACTGATTTGATTGCCTCATGCTGGCCCCTCTATTCCCAAGTGCACAGGGCCTCACTGGGCATTCCTGCTTCCAGTGTCCTTGTTCCCCCCAAGAATGACAAACATCATTAACTCTTAATTGTACACCACCTTCACTTTGACTCCATCTATCTCCCCTGGTTCTTCCGCGCCCCCTCCCCTTGCCAGCCTGGCATATGCTCTTTAAAATACTTTTGTGTATCAGGGGCTGCTTGATCTATAAAAACAGTAATTGCAAGGAATGCAGACTGCTTGTAACTGCCTTATCTTCCCAGCTGGAACCAGCTCTGAGGCCCTTTTCTTACTGGACTAAGTAAAAGTTCATTATTTTCGATAAGTGCGGCCTAAGGCTTCAGCAAATTTAGCTCCTCATGCCAGGCAAGTTTTAGAGAAGTTGTGCTAAGCGGCTGCCTGTAGGCAGTTTCAGTTTGCTCTTCCTTAACACAACGATCCTGCCTGGAAAGTACCAAGTGTGATGACATGGCTGTAGGCCTGGCAGGGCAGGTGGGGTTTTTCCTGCATGCTGCCAGTGAGGGGAATGGGCTTGAGCAGCAGTGCTTGGATCCAGCAGGTCAGCCCCTGGGTGTGCAGCTGGTGCTGGCAGCAGGGCTTTGTTTTCATGAGCGTGGGCCCCTCTTTGTGCATGAAGGCTGGCGTGGAGAGATGGTCCCCACGTGCCCCCTGGGGGCAAAAGCAAGAAAAGCACAAGCCCCGTGAGTAGGAAGAGGTGCACAGGTGAGGGCAGGGCCTGCTTGCCCAGGTGGCCTGGCGGTCCAGCAGCTGGACGTCCCGAAGGCGAGCCAGCAGCGAGGCACCAAGGCTGGGGGGTGTCACGCTTCATCAGGAGGAGAGTGTGCCCGTGTGCTGCCGTGAGGCTCAAGCCGGTGGCCAAGGTGGTGAGGAGAGCCCAAAAGTCGGTGCCCCTGAGGGGAGAGGAGGATGCATGGAAGAGTGAGGAAGCGATGGTGTGGGAGGGCAAGGCAAAGGTGCAGGGTGATGTGGAGCAAAGAAAGCCTGGAGGGGCCCAGCGCAGTGCGTGCACGCCAATAGGGAAGTGCTTAGAGAGCAACAGTCTGGAGAAATGAATCTCTGACAGCTTTTGTGGGAAATCTGCAGAGGCGGGCACCTGTCTCAGGGGTCCGTCCGCTAATGCCTGCAGCCTGGGGACCAGACAGGAGCACTTTGCAGTCTGTGTGCAGCTGCGGGCCTGCAGCGTGGCATGCCTGGAGCGCTGCGGTGGATGGCTGCAGCCTCTTTGGGAAGGCCCGTCTGGGAAGGTGCGGAGGGGCAGTTGGCCTTTCTGTGAGAAAGCAGCGGGAATGCAGGACGCTCTGCCTAGGGCTGGACGGTGAGGCATATGGGTGAGGCTTAGTGGCCCGAGCAAGAGGAGTGGTCTTGCAGTGGCTGGCTGTGTGCTCTAGAGGGCCTGAAGAAGGGCAGCATCTGCACGGTGTAGGAGGCAGAGAGGTGGGGAGAGGAAAATTCCTGCTGCGGCACAGATGGCAGCTCGGAGCTGGACTCAGAAGCTGGCACCAGAGGCTGGGAGGCAAAGCCCTGGTGCTGGAGGTGCCCCCGGTGAGCAGCAAGGCCTTGTGATGTCGGTGCTAGCACGGTCACCAGCAAGGCCTTGTGATGCGGGTGCCCCTGGTGGCCAGCAGGAGGTGGTCACGGGGGTCCCCATGGCAACGTGCAGGGCTTTGTGATGGGGGTGGCATCATGCCCCCAAGGCCATTGTGATGGGGCAGTGCCCGTGGTGACCGAGTCCATGCTGGGAGCAGAGCCCCTGGCTGTGCCCTCTGAGGAGAGCAGCTCGCTGAGGAGGGAGCAGCTCTCTTGAGTGCCAGAGTGGCAGGTGCGCAGGAGAAGCTCCTGCTGATGGACAAGGGGCGGCAGGCGAATGCCGGCTCCCAGCCCGTGGATGGGCTTTCTGTGAGGCCGAAGCGCAGAAGCAAGGTGAGCGGTGGGGCTGGAGGGAGAGGCAGGCAGCAGGGCTGGGAGCCGCACGGAAAGCATGAGGACGGTGGGGAAGAGGAGGTGGGGCAAGCGAGCCAGGCCTGATCTTCTCTGGCCAGGGGGTATTTCTTGCTGGTGCTGGGGATTTTCTGGTGCACAAAGCACACCGACTGGGGTGCTGCAAGGCCCAAATGGAGCCTGTGAGCTGTGCTGAGGGTCAGAGAGCATCTCCAGGCTTAGCACAGCTGGGTCGTGCTAGGCCATGAGCTTCCCTTTGCCATGGGGCCGGGCTTTCCTGTGCCTGAGGGGCCGCTTGTACGAACGCAACCGCCTCCATCATGTGCTTCCTTCTCCCTGCAGGGGGGCCAGCGGGAGCCGCATGCAGTGACGCAACGCATCCCGACCCCGACTTCATCGCAGCAAAGGGACAGGCGGCCGTTGCTGCCCGGCCCACAGAGCTGGCAAGACCCTGAAGACGTCATCGCGAAGGTAGCGAGCTGAGCAGCGATGGTGGCAAAGCCTCTGCCTGACTGTGCATAGCTGCCAAGCAGCAGGCGGGAAGTGGTGGGAGGGAGCAGGAGGAGCGCCTGCTCTGCATGGCAGTCGGCAAGGACATGGCTCGAGGTTTCCGAGGGAGCTGCCTTTGCCCATCTCTTGCCCAGTGGTGACCAGCCTTCTCCCCACGCAGCCTTTGGGAGCCAGCTGCGTGGGAGAGTGCTGCTGTTGTGGAGGGTTTCAGGGGCCACAGGGAGTGTGCATGTGGGAAGGCTGGGGGGGAGGGGTAAAGGGCAGCAGTAACTTGGCCTTCCTCATGGGCTTTGATTGCAGATGGCGGAGGACACTGTGAGGGAGGTTCTCGACTCAGTGCAAGCTCTTCATGCCTCCAGCAGCCTTGTGAAGAAGGCTCCTCCGGGGCGCCGGGAGACACTGCACAGCAGGCCTTGTGCAAGAGCAGAGACACCGCATCGGCCCGGCTTAGCGCCTCACGCAACCAAGGCAGCTAGGCAGGCACGTGGAGGCCTGGAGGCCTCTACAGGTCAAAGAGCGGCATCCGCACGTCGACCTCCAGAAAAATCCTGCAGATCTTCTTTGAGATGCACGGCCACTGCTGAGGCTCTGGAGGATGTGGCAAGGAGAGTGCCTGCCTCTCCAAAAGCTAAGCAGGAAGCTGGCGCTCTCCCCCGAGCAATTCAAGCTCCTGTCTCCTATTTGCCTGAGGCCAGGCCTGGGTCTTCCGCGCTGGGAAAAGCAAGGATGCTGCAAGCTGTTGAGAACATCCTTGCAGATGTGTGCATGGAAATGAGGGCTGAGGACCAGAGACCTGCTGCACACAGCCCCGCACTGCCTGCCGCACCTCTGATGCACGCACTGCTGGCGCTCGCGTCTGCAGCCTTGAGCCGTCCTGATGATGCGAGTGCGGGACATGGCCGGGAGCTCAGGGCAGCCGGGCCACAAAGGACCTTGGCATACACCATTGCTCTAGCAGGCCTGGCAAGCGCATTGCAGAAGGAGAGCAGGGAGCGTGGCAAAAACACAGCTGCCACAGTTCTGCAAGGGCCAGATTGCAACAGGCGTGGGGGCAAAAGGAAGGTCATGGGGGCCGGTGCACCAGCTTCCCCGGGCAGGGGCCATGGACTGGTCACACTAGGATGGCAACTTGCAGTGCAGAGGCCCAAACAGCAGCCTCTGGGCATCATCTGTCGCCTTCAAGGCACGCCACTGCGCATACACCCCGACAACCCCTCGCAGTATCTCGCCGTGCTCTCAATCAAAACAGAGACGCTGGAGGAGCTCGACAGGAGCTGCGTGGCGCGCACCGGGCAGAGCTTGGCTCAGCTGCGAGAAGCCTTTCTGGAGAGGAAGGAGCCGAGGCCAAAGGAGAGGGAGGTCGAGGAAGAGGAGGGCAAGGGGAAACGTTTCTCCCTGACAGCATCGGGATGCCTCAATGTTCGCCCCAAGGAGGTGAGTGCAAAGGGTGGGCCAGGGCAGATGGTGACCCTCCGTGTGCTGGGGCCAGCCGCTGCGCCCTGCTGCAACAGTGTGATGGTGGCAGTGCTGGCAGGGCCACGGGGGGCATTGCTGGTGGGAAAAGCAGCTGCCTTCACAAATCTCCCTCTCTGGCTTCAGCTCTGTGCCAGAAACTCCTTCTATAACCTGTGGCAACCGGAGGTGACGCGAGTGGAGCTCCTGAAGGATGCGAGGTCCAAGTGGGAGGTGCTGGAGCGGCTGTACGCCCATGCGCCCAGGAGGGAGCGCAAGATGGGAGCTGGGAAGAGAGTCCGGGGAGCACCAGAGGATGCTGGCGTGGAGTGGAGCGATGAGGAAGAGGACGTTGAAGAAGAACCTTTGGAATGGGAGGAGCTGGAGAAAAACACAGCCTTGGTCATGAGCTGGGTCAGACCGAGCCTCAGGAGCCTCTTGGCAGACCCACAGCCGTGTCCTGAGGAGGTGCCCTGCTCACCCGTTGTGAAGGGCAGAGATGCTGCCAGGGAGGCAGCTGGTGACCTGCAGAGCACGCCTCTGGCCCCAGCAGTGCCCCGAGGAGCCGTGGCAGCGGCATCTCCTTTGGCAGGAGGCTGCCAGGACGCGGGGGACAGTGTGCCTCTGGCTCCACTGGCCAGCACAGGAGCAAAGGCAGAGGCCTCCCCTGCAGCCAGAGGCCCTGAGGATGCAGGGGAAAATGCTCCTCTGCCTCCATCGCTTCCCGCAGAGGCTGCGCCAAAGGCCTCCCAGTTGTGCGGAGGCCCTTGTGGGGAGAGCAACAGCCTGCCTCTCCAACCACCATTGCCCGAAGAAAGCGCAGCAGAAGGCTCTGCCCTGGCCGCAGGCCTTCCTCACCAGGTGAGCAAGGAGCATGGCGTCGGCACCCACCACCAAAGGGAGGTGCGGTGTGAGCAGCGTCTGGGGTGTGCAGGGTGGGTGAGAAGAGCTGCCCCATTGCATGGGTCCCCCGCGGCCGTGGTGAGAAGCTGTCCCCCCAGCCCTTTGCGCTCTGCACTCTCTGTCCTGGGGAAGATGCCTGGTGCTCTGTGTTTCCAAGTGCCAGAGGCCCAGGGCTGACGTGCCCTCCCCGGCCTGCACAGCATCCAGCCCTGGGGCATGGATGCTGAGCAAGGAGGGCAGGGGCAGCCCCAGCAGCAGCCGCCTCCCACAGCCAGCGAGCCAGCCCCCTTGTGCCACGTACCCGGCCACCTCCATCCCCCGCTGCCCGTCGTGGCCCCCGGCCCAGCCCTGCTGCTACGGCCCCAAGACAAGCCTTGTGCCATTGCCCAGCCAGCTGCATGTGCCTCCCCTTGGGGCTCGCGGCCACTCACAGCATCCCCCCACCCCAAACCCTTTGCCCCCTCCTATATCCCAGGGCACCAGGATGCTGAGCATGGCCAGCTGATATCACACAGGGCTGTGTTCCTGCTCTCCCCATGCAGGTTGCCTGTGAGCCCAAAGAGGAGCACAAGTCATCATCTTCCCTCCGGCCCTGCGGGAGGGCGCGGGAGCTGGGAGCTGGGAAGAGAGTCTGGGAAGTGCCAGAGGATGCTGGCGTGGAGTGGAGCGATGAGGAAGAGGATGTTGATGAAGAGCCTTTGGAATGGGAGGAGCTGGAGGAAAACATGGCCTTGGTCATGAGCTGGGTCAGACCGAGCCTCAGGAGCCTCTTGGCAGACCCACAGCCGTGTCCTGAGGAGGTGCCCTGCTCACCCGTTGTGAAGGGCAGAGATGCTGCCAGGGAGGCAGCTGGTGACCTGCAGAGCACGCCTCTGGCCCCAGCAGTGCCCCGAGGAGCCGAGGCAGCGGCATCTGCTCTGGCGGGAGGCTGCCAGGATGCGGGGGACAGTGTGCCTCTGGCCCCATCAGCCAGCACAGGAGCAAAGGCGGAGGCCTCCCCCGCAGCCAGAGACCCTCAGGCTTGCCCTGCACTTGCCCAGCCCCTCGCCCACGGCTCTCCTTCCTCCACAGGCATCACCGCCCTCCCGCATGCTGCGCCTTCCAGGCGATGGCCATTGCGGCTCAGGGCAGCGCTTCGGGCTCTGCGCAGAGCTTTTAGCTGCCGCTGTGACTCAGGGCAGTGAGAGGAACAGCGCGAGGATGCAGCTGCCAGACAGGTGGCCCGAGATGGGAGATGGCGCAGAGCAAAGAGGCAGAGCGACGGAGGCTCTCTCCTGGCTGCTACAGCAATGCTACTGCGTCGTGTCCCACAGCCCATGTGCTGCTCCAAATAAACCCTCGGCAGCTGTTCCCGCTGTGTTACTTGGTGTCAGGGAACTGTCAGGAGAAAGACTAGTGCAGGCGCTGCCAAGGAAGGCAGTCAGGGCTGCAGAGAAAGCCCTACAAGCAGTCGCAGAGTGAGAGAGCAGCTGGGGTGGGAAGGGTCTTCCGGAGGTGTCTGCTGCAACCTCCTGCTGCAAGTGGAGGCAAGCAGAGGAGGTTTCGCAGGGCCTGTCAGGGTCGAGCTCTGACTGTCTCTGGCGATGGATTCCCGCACGGCCCTGGCACCCTGCTCCAGTGTTGCACCACCATTCGGCTTCCAAGGCCATTTGCAGTCTCTGAGGGGACTTTTCCCTGCCACAAGCCGTGCCGTTGCCCTCAACCTGTCCCCAGGCCCCTCAGGACGTCTCTGGCTCCATGCTCTCTGCACGCTCCCGTTAGGCACTTGCAGGCAGCAGTGAGATCCCCCTACGCCTTCTCTTCTGCCGGCTGCACCAAGCCAGCACCCTTGGTCTCTGCTCCTGTGTGCTGTGCTGCAGCTGCCAGGCAGCTTGGGGGCCTGCGCTGGGCTTGCTGCAGTGTGGCCCCATCTGCGTGGGCCAGGGGGCTGGGGATATGGGTGCAATGGGGTGGGGGCCTGGGATATGGGTGCAATAGGGCGGGGGCCTGGGGATGTGGGTGCAATGGGGCAGGGGGCCTGGGGAGGTGGTTGCAATTGGCAGGGGCCTGGGGACATGGGCGCAAAGGGGCAGGGGGCTGGGGATATGGGTGCAATGAGTCGGGGAAGCTCCGGATATGGGCGTAATGGGGCAGGGGCAGGGGCCTGGGGACGTGGGTGCAATGGGGTGGGGGGCTGGGGACACAGGTGCAATGGGCCAGGGGGCTGGGACCATGGGTGCAATGGGGTGGGGGGCCTGGGTTCAGGGGTGGTGATGTGACCTCACGCCTGAGTCCATGGGTGCAAAGGGGGTCGACACCTGGGTCCATGGGTGGTGGTGGGTGCTGATGGGGCCGCCACCTGGGCCCATGTGTGATAACACGGGTGCAATGGGGCTGGACACCTGGGTCCATGGGTGGTCACAGGTGCTGATGGGTGGCCACCTGGGCCCATGGGTGATAACATGGGTGCAATTGTTACAAGACAACCCTGAGAAGCTCAGAAAGAATGTTTGAAGTAGGTAGATTTGGATAACTTCTATCTTAGACAGAATTTGCTTAGCATGAGTAGCCACACACTTGCTTAGCATGAGTAGCTAAATTTGCTGAAGCCTTAGGCCACGCTCCTAGTTCGGTAAGAAAGGGCCCCAGAGCTGGTGCAGGCTGGAAAGATAAGGGAGTTACAAGCAGTCTGCATTCCTGTGCCCCACTCTCCGAAAGGGAGGATGTCAAGGCTGTGAAATAAGGCCTGTTTGGGCGCCAGGACCTTGGGAAGCAAAGCCTCCTCTCACTGTTGAAACTGTGTTAATTAAGGGGTCTGGATTATGTCCTCTTCCTCAGGACCTTGGGAGATAACATCTACTGACCTAGCTGGGGCAGTGTTAATTGATCAGGACCTTGAGAAGCAGGGGTGGGACCCAGGGAATGAAGAAATCACTAACCAATCAGTGTAAAAGGGAAAGTCGCAAATCTGGCAATTTGTTTGTATAAATGCTACTTGAAAAGTTGGGGTGTGTGTGCTCGATTTGTGGGAAACCACCGAGCACCCAGGCTTGCGCAACTCTGAAATAAATAAACAAATGTCTCTCCTGAGTGTGTAATTATTGGCTTATTGCACACCGGGCAACGAATCCGCTTTTCGGACAACACATGGATGGGTGTGGGTGCTGATGGGATTGGATGCCTGGCTCCAGGGGTGCAACGGGGCTAGACGCCTGGGGCCCTGGGCAGCTCCTCACCCATGGGTGCCACCTTGGGCAGGTTTCCACATCTTCCAGTAGACCTATGGGTGCCGGGGTGGGCCGGGGACCACCTACCAGCACTCGGCCTTCGATGGGCGCCACTCCCTGAGCTCCCACTGCTGGCTCCGCGTCCCCCCCTGTGACAGAGCCAACTCCATCCCCATCCCAATGGTGTCCCCGTCCCCACATCGTCCCCATCTCCATGGCGTCCCCGTCCCCACATCGTCCCCATCCCCCCATCATCCCCATCCCCACAGTGTCCCCCTGTCCCTGTGACAGAGCCAACTCCATCTCCAGCCCCACGGTGTCCCCATCCCCACATCGTCTCCAGCCCCACGGCGTCCCATCCCCCCAGTGGCCCCATCCCCACGTCGTCTCCGTCCCCACATCGGCCTCGGCCTCCCACATCGCCTCCGCGCTCCCGCCCACCACGCGCTCCGCGGAGATCCGCCCGGCGCCCGGGGGCGTCACCGCTGCCGCGCCTCGCCATTGGCGGGCGGCCGCCGGCGGGGCCAATGGCCGTGCGACAAGGCGGAGCGGGAGCCGCGGCTCGGCGCTGCGCAGCGCCCTCCGCAAGCGCCCTCGCTGTCGCTTCTCCCAACCCGCCGCGCCGGGATCAGCCCAGCGCCTGGGGACGCCTCAGCCGACAAGAGCCGCTATTGGCGGGCGGGGCAGCCAATGGCGGTGCGCCGCAGCGGAGCCAATGGTGGCGCGGGGGCGTGGCCGCCGTGGGCTTCGGCGCCGGGTGAGGGCGAGGGCGCTGGCAGCGAGGAGGCGGTAGCGGGGCGGGCGCTGGGGCCGGGGCTGCTGCTGCTGGGCGGCGGCGGCGGCGGTGGCGAGCGGTGAGTGCGGGCGGGGCCCCCGGGCCCCCCTCTGCCCCTCCCCCGGCGCCGGGCTCCCCGTCAGCGGCCCCACGGACCGGCCTGCAACCGCCCCCGGGAGGTGCTGCCCCCCCGATCTTCCCCCCGGGACGTGCTGCCCCCCCGGAGCCCCCCGACCTGCCCTCCCGGAATGTGCTGCCCCCCTGACGTGCCCCCCCTGTGTCGTGCTGCCCCCCTGACCTGCCCCCCGGGACGTGCTGCCCCCCCCGACCCCCCCGACTTCTCCCCCCGGGACATCTTGATCCCCCGGATGCCCCCCAACGTGCCCCCCCCGGCCCCTCACCACCCCCCGTGTCCCCGCAGGCCCCCACTCCCTGCGCTACTTCCACACCACCGTGACGGAGCCCAGCCCGGGGCTGCCCGCCTTCGTCTCCGTGGGCTACGTGGACGGAGAGCTCATCGATGGCTACGACAGCGAGACGCAGAGGGCGGTGCCGGGTGCGGCCTGGATGGAGCAGGAGGGTCAGGACCACTGGGACAGGCAGCCCCAGAACGCATATGGCAATCACTAGTCTTACTGAGTGGAGCTGGACACACTGCAGAAGCGCTACAACCAGAGCGGGGGTGAGCGCGGGCCGGGGCTCCCAGCGGCAGCTGCTCGCTGTCAGCGCTGGGGGCTGCGGGTCTGGGGTGCCCCCGGCCCTGCGCTGGGTGCCGTGTCCAAGCCCCTGTGCGGGGCCGGGGCTGCCCCTGAGCCCCCGTCTCCCTGCTTGTGTCTCAGGGTATCACACAGTGCAGCGCACGTACGGCTGTGACCTCCTGGAGGACGGTGGGATCTGGGGGTTTCTGCGGGATGCCTACGACGGGAAGGATTTCATCGCCTTTGACAAGGACACGCTGACATTCGTCATGGCGTATGCTGCTGCGCTAATCACCAAGAGGAAGTGGGAGGCAGAGAATGAGCCTGAGAGGCTGAAGCACTACCTGGAGAAGAGCTGCATGGAGTGGCAGTGGAGATACATGGAGTACAGGAGGGCTGTGCTGGAGAGGAGAGGTGAGGGCGAGGCGGGACCCCCCGGACACGGGGACGGGCCCCGGGCTCGGTGTTATGGAAATGAGGCTTGTCAGCCACCATAACAGGGCCCGACCCTAGGTTCCCGCAGAAAAGTTTGGCGCCAAATCAAAGCAAATGAAATAATGAAATTTTAATGACACGCGTGCGGTAATTACAGCTCGAGCTGGGTGTCTCCGAAGAGGGACCCCAAACAAAGAAATGCCTGGGCAATTATACCTTCCAATGTAAGCTCTCCACCCCTCAGGCAGTAGTTTGGACCAATAGTAATATTTGGGCCTGGAGTCTCCTGCTCCTTATTGGGTCTCATCCCTGTGCCTGGGCAGGCTGTTTATCTTTACTGTTATGGTTTTTGTTGACAGATGTGTCTTGGTTCCTCGGGTCCCGCCCTTGTCTCTCCAGGCTCTGACAAAGAGGTGTTGTTCCAGCAATTAGCACTGCCCCAGCAGTGACAATAGGTGTTATCTGCCAAGGTCCTGATGAAGGGATATAATCCAGACCCCGAGATAGTCCAGACCCCCTAATTAACACTGTTTCAGCAATGAGAGGAGGCTTTGTTTCCCAGGGTCCTGGTGCCCAAGTAGGCCTTATTTCAAAGCCTTGACATCCTCCCTCCCAGAGCGTGAAGCACAGGAATGCGAACTGCTTGCAACTCCCTTATCATTCCAGCTTGAACCAGCTCTCAGTCCCTTTTCTTACTGAACTAGGTAAAAGTTCATTATTCCTCATGATTTATAAAACTGACTGATTATGCTTGCCATAAAATGGACACCCCTGTCTGAATCAGTGGCTTCTGGGACTCTGTACCTGGGTATGATTTCTTTCAGTAAGGCTTTTACTACCCGCCCTGTGTCAGCCGTTCTTGTTGGGAAAAGTCCTACCCAGCCATTTTAGGCTAGCATGTGCGCATATTCTTGCTATTTTTCCTTTTAGTGTTCTATTCATTCTTTCTACTTGTCCTGAAGATTGTGGGTGATAAGGGGTTGTAGGTTTCTTTTTATGCCTAATGATTTCTATAACTGAGTGATTATGCTTGCCGTAAAATGGGCACCCCTGTCTGAATCAGTGGCTTCTGGGACCCCATACCTGGATATGATTTCCTTCAGTAAGGCTTTTACCACTCCCCGTGTGTCGGCCTTTCTTGTTGGGAAAGCTTCTACCCAGCCTGATAACTGATCTACTATCACTAACAAGTGTTTGTAGCCATTGGCAGATGGCATATCCGCATAATCTATTTGTAGCTTTTGGAAAGGGAAGTAGGCCCATGACCGTCCCCCTAACTCTGAGCTTGGCTTGTTATTTGAAAACTTCTGGCAGGTCGGGCAGCTATTTGTTATTCTTTTTGCAGCCGCGTAGATTCCTGGAGCAGCCCATACTTTCTGTACCTGGTTAGCCACCGCCTCCGCTCCCCCATGAGCTTTATCGTGAAACCACCTAGCTATAGTAATTAAATTTTTTTTTTTGGTAGAATTGGTTTTCTTCCAAGTGTCCATATTCCATCATCACTTTGTTTTGCTTCCCACTGCTCCCATTGTTTTTTCTCTTCCACTGAGCAGTCTTTTTCATACGTGGTTTTGGGGTCTATTAAAATTGGCCATTCACTCTGGTCCATCCTTGGAACTGCCCCCATACATTCTCTCAGAGGTTGTCGAGCTGCAGCCTTCGCAGCAGCGTCGGCTAAAGCATTTCCTCTGCTAATTTCTGTAGTGTCTTTAGTATGGGCTGGGCAGTGTATTACAGCAATTTCTTTGGGCAGTTGGACTGCTTCCAGCAAATTACGTATTTCTTCTCCATTAGCTAATTTCTTTCCTGATGACGAAAAGAATCCTCGCTCTTTCCATAACATCCCTGTTACATGACCTACTCCAAATGCATATTTAGAATCGGTATAGATATTTACCTGCAGGTTCTTACCAATTTTTACTGCTTGGGTCAATGCTATTAATTCTGCTCCTTGAGCACTTACAGACGGAGACAAAGGATTGGCCTCAAGTACCTCAAAGAGGTTAGTGACAGCATAGCCGGAGTGGTGCCTTCCGTCCAAATACTAGGATGATCCATCTGTAAACGGAACTAAGTCTGGGTTTTCCAAAGGTTTGTCTTTAAGGTCCTCCCGGGGCTTGCTCGAGCTGACGATCACCTGCTCACAGGAATGATGTGGTTCTCCATCCTCAGGTAGAGGCAATAGTGTTGCTGGATTTAAGATGTTGCATCTCTTTACATGCAGATAATGTGACCTTAATATTATCAGTTCATAGCGGTGAGCTCTCTGTGGGGATAGTGCTTGAGTCGCGTATTGTTTCATTAACAGTTCTACTTCATGTGGCACATACACAGTCAATGAGTGACCCAAAACTACAGGTCATGTTTTTTTCAGTAAGAGCTGCCGTAGCTGCTATTGCTCTGATGCATCCTGGAGTGCCTTTAGCTACCTCATCTAGCTGCGTGGAGTAATAGGCCACTGGTCTGTGGTGAGGGCCTAGTTTTTGGGTGAGTACCCCACTTGCTACTCCCTGTCACTCATGGACAAACAATTCGAATGGTTTGCTATAATCTGGTCACCCTAGAGCAGGGGCTGAAACCAACGCTTTTTTCACAGATGTAAAAGCTTTCTCCCTTTCTGGGCCCCAGGCCACAGGCTCCATCTCCTCCTTTTTTGTTGCCTGCACTAAAGGCTTAGTAAGTTCTGCTAACCCAGGAATCCACGGTTGGCAAAATCCTACAGCTCCTAAAAATCCCGTGTTGTTTTTTTGTTACAGGACGAGGCATATCAAGAGTTGTCTTTACTCGTTCTGGATCAACTAACCTGTGTCCTTCTTTTAAGATAAAACCCAAATATTTTACCTCTCTTTGACACAGCTGGAGTTTAGACAGAGATGCTCGATGCCCTTTTTCTGCAAGAGTGTTAATCTTTACTTGCTAATAACAAATCATCTACATATTGTATTAATACAGAATGTCCTGGAAGTTCGATATCTGAGAGGTCATTTTTGAGTATACGCGAAAAAATAGTCGGAGACCCAGTAAATCCCTGTGGCAGCCTCGTCCAAGTTAATTGTTGTCCCTTCCAAGTGAAAGCCAAGAGATCTTGGCTATCTTCAGCTATCGGTATACTAAAAAAGGCTGCCGTTAGGTCGATCACAGTAAAATAAGTTGCCCAAAGGGGTATCTGTAGTAAAATGGTTGATAGGTCGGGGACTACTGGATGTGGAGCAACTACCTGTTGGTTTATAGCCCTTAAGTCTTGTACAAACTGATACTCTGGATCACCATCAGAGTCTTGTCTGTTCTTTTTAACTGGCAGAATTGGGGTGTTGTACGGGGATTCACAGACTCTAAGGATACCCAGTTTCAAATAATGATTGATTTGTTTTTGGATGCTCTTCTCTGCTTCCTTTGGGATAGGGTATTGCTTAACTGCAGGAGGCAATCCCCCCTTTGTTTTTATCCAGACTGGACTAGCTGATTTCAGTAGTCCCACATCCATTCCTGAAGAGCTCCATAACTTTTTAGAAACTGGTTCTAAACCTGTTGGAATTTGCAGATTAGTTGACTCTGGTTCTGGTGTCTTAGCCAGAACACATGAGCCCATAATTATTAATTCCACCTCTTCTGGCTGTAAGCAGATCTGAGTATCCAAGGCTTGCAGGAGATCTCTCCCTAAAAGGCACATGGGCGCGTCTGTGGAAATTATAATACATCCCCACACTGTTTTACCTCCAATAGTAAGCAATAAGGGCTTAGATAACATTCGTTTGCCTTTTCCCGCTACTCCTTGCATCATTATTTTATCTGGTGACTTGCATCCTTTAGGCTCAAACTTTAAAAGGGAAAGGGTGGCTCCAGTATCCACTAGAAAGGGAACTTCTAAGCCTTCTATATTTGCCATTACCTGCCCTTCAAATCCAAATCTACATCCCATGAATTTACCCCCATTTCCACAGTATTTTCTGAGTCTCCTATCTCCTGTCATTGTGGACTGATTTGATTGCCTCATGCTGGCCCCTCTATTCCCAAGTGCACAGGGCCTCACTGGGCATTCCTGCTTCCAGTGTCCTTGTTCCCCCCAAGAATGACAAACATCATTAACTCTTAATTGTACACCACCTTCACTTTGACTCCATCTATCTCCCCTGGTTCTTCCGCGCCCCTCCCCTTGCCAGCCTGGCATATGCTCTTTAAAATACTTTTGTGTATCAGGGGCTGCTTGATCTATAAAAACAGTAATTGCAAGGAATGCAGACTGCTTGTAACTGCCTTATCTTCCCAGCTGGAACCAGCTCTGAGGCCCTTTTCTTACTGGACTAAGTAAAAGTTCATTATTTTCGATAAGTGCGGCCTAAGGCTTCAGCAAATTTAGCTCCTCATGCCAGGCAAGTTTTAGAGAAGTTGTGCTAAGCGGCTGCCTGTAGGCAGTTTCAGTTTGCTCTTCCTTAACACAAGGATCCTGCCTGGAAAGTACCAAGTGTGATGACATGGCTGTAGGCCTGGCAGGGCAGGTGGGGTTTTTCCTGCATGCTGCCAGTGAGGGGAATGGGCTTGAGCAGCAGTGCTTGGATCCAGCAGGTCAGCCCCTGGGTGTGCAGCTGGTGCTGGCAGCAGGGCTTTGTTTTCATGAGCGTGGGCCCCTCTTTGTGCATGAAGGCTGGCGTGGAGAGATGGTCCCCACGTGCCCCCTGGGGGCAAAAGCAAGAAAAGCACAAGCCCCGTGAGTAGGAAGAGGTGCACAGGTGAGGGCAGGGCCTGCTTGCCCAGGTGGCCTGGCGGTCCAGCAGCTGGACGTCCCGAAGGCGAGCCAGCAGCGAGGCACCAAGGCTGGGGGGTGTCACGCTTCATCAGGAGGAGAGTGTGCCCGTGTGCTGCCGTGAGGCTCAAGCCGGTGGCCAAGGTGGTGAGGAGAGCCCAAAAGTCGGTGCCCCTGAGGGGAGAGGAGGATGCATGGAAGAGTGAGGAAGCGATGGTGTGGGAGGGCAAGGCAAAGGTGCAGGGTGATGTGGAGCAAAGAAAGCCTGGAGGGGCCCAGCGCAGTGCGTGCACGCCAATAGGGAAGTGCTTAGAGAGCAACAGTCTGGAGAAATGAATCTCTGACAGCTTTTGTGGGAAATCTGCAGAGGCGGGCACCTGTCTCAGGGGTCCGTCCGCTAATGCCTGCAGCCTGGGGACCAGACAGGAGCACTTTGCAGTCTGTGTGCAGCTGCGGGCCTGCAGCGTGGCATGCCTGGAGCGCTGCGGTGGATGGCTGCAGCCTCTTTGGGAAGGCCCGTCTGGGAAGGTGCGGAGGGGCAGTTGGCCTTTCTGTGAGAAAGCAGCGGGAATGCAGGACGCTCTGCCTAGGGCTGGATGGTGAGGCATATGGGTGAGGCTTAGTGGCCCGAGCAAGAGGAGTGGTCTTGCAGTGGCTGGCTGTGTGCTCTAGAGGGCCTGAAGAAGGGCAGCATCTGCACGGTGTAGGAGGCAGAGAGGTGGGGAGAGGCAAATTCCTGCTGCGGCACAGATGGCAGCTCGGAGCTGGGCTCAGAAGCTGGCACCAGAGGCTGGGAGGCAAAGCCCTGGTGCTGGAGGTGCCCCCGGTGAGCAGCAAGGCCTTGTGATGTCGGTGCTAGCACGGTCACCAGCAAGGCCTTGTGATGCGGGTGCCCCTGGTGGCCAGCAGGAGGTGGTCACGGGGGTCCCCATGGCAACGTGCAGGGCTTTGTGATGGGGGTAGCATCATGCCCCCAAGGCCATTGTGATGGGGCAGTGCCCGTGGTGACCGAGTCCATGCTGGGAGCAGAGCCCCTGGCTGTGCCCTCTGAGGAGAGCAGCTCGCTGAGGAGGGAGCAGCTCTCTTGAGTGCCAGAGTGGCAGGTGCGCAGGAGAAGCTCCTGCTGATGGACAAGGGGCGGCAGGCGAATGCCGGCTCCCAGCCCGTGGATGGGCTTTCTGTGAGGCCGAAGCGCAGAAGCAAGGTGAGCGGTGGGGCTGGAGGGAGAGGCAGGCAGCAGGGCTGGGAGCCGCACGGAAAGCATGAGGACGGTGGGGAAGAGGAGGTGGGGCAAGCGAGCCAGGCCTGATCTTCTCTGGCCAGGGGGTATTTCTTGCTGGTGCTGGGGATTTTCTGGTGCACAAAGCACACCGACTGGGGTGCTGCAAGGCCCAAATGGAGCCTGTGAGCTGTGCTGAGGGTCAGAGAGCATCTCCAGGCTTAGCACAGCTGGGTCGTGCTAGGCCATGAGCTTCCCTTTGCCATGGGGCCGGGCTTTCCTGTGCCTGAGGGGCCGCTTGTACGAACGCAACCGCCTCCATCATGTGCTTCCTTCTCCCTGCAGGGGGGCCAGCGGGAGCCGCATGCAGTGACGCAACGCATCCCGACCCCGACTTCATCGCAGCAAAGGGACAGGCGGCCGTTGCTGCCCGGCCCACAGAGCTGGCAAGACCCTGAAGACGTCATCGCGAAGGTAGCGAGCTGAGCAGCGATGGTGGCAAAGCCTCTGCCTGACTGTGCATAGCTGCCAAGCAGCAGGCGGGAAGTGGTGGGAGGGAGCAGGAGGAGCGCCTGCTCTGCATGGCAGTCGGCAAGGACATGGCTCGAGGTTTCCGAGGGAGCTGCCTTTGCCCATCTCTTGCCCAGTGGTGACCAGCCTTCTCCCCACGCAGCCTTTGGGAGCCAGCTGCGTGGGAGAGTGCTGCTGTTGTGGAGGGTTTCAGGGGCCACAGGGAGTGTGCATGTGGGAAGGCTGGGGGGGAGGGGTAAAGGGCAGCAGTAACTTGGCCTTCCTCATGGGCTTTGATTGCAGATGGCGGAGGACACTGTGAGGGAGGTTCTCGACTCAGTGCAAGCTCTTCATGCCTCCAGCAGCCTTGTGAAGAAGGCTCCTCCGGGGCGCCGGGAGACACTGCACAGCAGGCCTTGTGCAAGAGCAGAGACACCGCATCGGCCCGGCTTAGCGCCTCACGCAACCAAGGCAGCTAGGCAGGCACGTGGAGGCCTGGAGGCCTCTACAGGTCAAAGAGCGGCATCCGCACGTCGACCTCCAGAAAAATCCTGCAGATCTTCTTTGAGATGCACGGCCACTGCTGAGGCTCTGGAGGATGTGGCAAGGAGAGTGCCTGCCTCTCCAAAAGCTAAGCAGGAAGCTGGCGCTCTCCCCCGAGCAATTCAAGCTCCTGTCTCCTATTTGCCTGAGGCCAGGCCTGGGTCTTCCGCGCTGGGAAAAGCAAGGATGCTGCAAGCTGTTGAGAACATCCTTGCAGATGTGTGCATGGAAATGAGGGCTGAGGACCAGAGACCTGCTGCACACAGCCCCGCACTGCCTGCCGCACCTCTGATGCACGCACTGCTGGCGCTCGCGTCTGCAGCCTTGAGCCGTCCTGATGATGCGAGTGCGGGACATGGCCGGGAGCTCAGGGCAGCCGGGCCACAAAGGACCTTGGCATACACCATTGCTCTAGCAGGCCTGGCAAGCGCATTGCAGAAGGAGAGCAGGGAGCGTGGCAAAAACACAGCTGCCACAGTTCTGCAAGGGCCAGATTGCAACAGGCGTGGGGGCAAAAGGAAGGTCATGGGGGCCGGTGCACCAGCTTCCCCGGGCAGGGGCCATGGACTGGTCACACTAGGATGGCAACTTGCAGTGCAGAGGCCCAAACAGCAGCCTCTGGGCATCATCTGTCGCCTTCAAGGCACGCCACTGCGCATACACCCCGACAACCCCTCGCAGTATCTCGCCGTGCTCTCAATCAAAACAGAGACGCTGGAGGAGCTCGACAGGAGCTGCGTGGCGCGCACCGGGCAGAGCTTGGCTCAGCTGCGAGAAGCCTTTCTGGAGAGGAAGGAGCCGAGGCCAAAGGAGAGGGAGGTCGAGGAAGAGGAGGGCAAGGGGAAACGTTTCTCCCTGACAGCATCGGGATGCCTCAATGTTCGCCCCAAGGAGGTGAGTGCAAAGGGTGGGCCAGGGCAGATGGTGACCCTCCGTGTGCTGGGGCCAGCCGCTGCGCCCTGCTGCAACAGTGTGATGGTGGCAGTGCTGGCAGGGCCACGGGGGGCATTGCTGGTGGGAAAAGCAGCTGCCTTCACAAATCTCCCTCTCTGGCTTCAGCTCTGTGCCAGAAACTCCTTCTATAACCTGTGGCAACCGGAGGTGACGCGAGTGGAGCTCCTGAAGGATGCGAGGTCCAAGTGGGAGGTGCTGGAGCGGCTGTACGCCCATGCGCCCAGGAGGGAGCGCAAGATGGGAGCTGGGAAGAGAGTCCGGGGAGCACCAGAGGATGCTGGCGTGGAGTGGAGCGATGAGGAAGAGGACGTTGAAGAAGAACCTTTGGAATGGGAGGAGCTGGAGAAAAACACAGCCTTGGTCATGAGCTGGGTCAGACCGAGCCTCAGGAGCCTCTTGGCAGACCCACAGCCGTGTCCTGAGGAGGTGCCCTGCTCACCCGTTGTGAAGGGCAGAGATGCTGCCAGGGAGGCAGCTGGTGACCTGCAGAGCACGCCTCTGGCCCCAGCAGTGCCCCGAGGAGCCGTGGCAGCGGCATCTCCTTTGGCAGGAGGCTGCCAGGACGCGGGGGACAGTGTGCCTCTGGCTCCACTGGCCAGCACAGGAGCAAAGGCAGAGGCCTCCCCTGCAGCCAGAGGCCCTGAGGATGCAGGGGAAAATGCTCCTCTGCCTCCATCGCTTCCCGCAGAGGCTGCGCCAAAGGCCTCCCAGTTGTGCGGAGGCCCTTGTGGGGAGAGCAACAGCCTGCCTCTCCAACCACCATTGCCCGAAGAAAGCGCAGCAGAAGGCTCTGCCCTGGCCGCAGGCCTTCCTCACCAGGTGAGCAAGGAGCATGGCGTCGGCACCCACCACCAAAGGGAGGTGCGGTGTGAGCAGCGTCTGGGGTGTGCAGGGTGGGTGAGAAGAGCTGCCCCATTGCATGGGTCCCCCGCGGCCGTGGTGAGAAGCTGTCCCCCCAGCCCTTTGCGCTCTGCACTCTCTGTCCTGGGGAAGATGCCTGGTGCTCTGTGTTTCCAAGTGCCAGAGGCCCAGGGCTGACGTGCCCTCCCCGGCCTGCACAGCATCCAGCCCTGGGGCATGGATGCTGAGCAAGGAGGGCAGGGGCAGCCCCAGCAGCAGCCGCCTCCCACAGCCAGCGAGCCAGCCCCCTTGTGCCACGTACCCGGCCACCTCCATCCCCCGCTGCCCGTCGTGGCCCCCGGCCCAGCCCTGCTGCTACGGCCCCAAGACAAGCCTTGTGCCATTGCCCAGCCAGCTGCATGTGCCTCCCCTTGGGGCTCGCGGCCACTCACAGCATCCCCCCACCCCAAACCCTTTGCCCCCTCCTATATCCCAGGGCACCAGGATGCTGAGCATGGCCAGCTGATATCACACAGGGCTGTGTTCCTGCTCTCCCCATGCAGGTTGCCTGTGAGCCCAAAGAGGAGCACAAGTCATCGTCTTCCCTCCGGCCCTGCGGGAGGGCGCGGGAGCTGGGAGCTGGGAAGAGAGTCTGGGAAGTGCCAGAGGATGCTGGCGTGGAGTGGAGCGATGAGGAAGAGGATGTTGATGAAGAGCCTTTGGAATGGGAGGAGCTGGAGGAAAACATGGCCTTGGTCATGAGCTGGGTCAGACCGAGCCTCAGGAGCCTCTTGGCAGACCCACAGCCGTGTCCTGAGGAGGTGCCCTGCTCACCCGTTGTGAAGGGCAGAGATGCTGCCAGGGAGGCAGCTGGTGACCTGCAGAGCACGCCTCTGGCCCCAGCAGTGCCCCGAGGAGCCGAGGCAGCGGCATCTGCTCTGGCGGGAGGCTGCCAGGATGCGGGGGACAGTGTGCCTCTGGCCCCATCAGCCAGCACAGGAGCAAAGGCGGAGGCCTCCCCCGCAGCCAGAGACCCTCAGGCTTGCCCTGCACTTGCCCAGCCCCTCGCCCACGGCTCTCCTTCCTCCACAGGCATCACCGCCCTCCCGCATGCTGCGCCTTCCAGGCGATGGCCATTGCGGCTCAGGGCAGCGCTTCGGGCTCTGCGCAGAGCTTTTAGCTGCCGCTGTGACTCAGGGCAGTGAGAGGAACAGCGCGAGGATGCAGCTGCCAGACAGGTGGCCCGAGATGGGAGATGGCGCAGAGCAAAGAGGCAGAGCGACGGAGGCTCTCTCCTGGCTGCTACAGCAATGCTACTGCGTCGTGTCCCACAGCCCATGTGCTGCTCCAAATAAACCCTCGGCAGCTGTTCCCGCTGTGTTACTTGGTGTCAGGGAACTGTCAGGAGAAAGACTAGTGCAGGCGCTGCCAAGGAAGGCAGTCAGGGCTGCAGAGAAAGCCCTACAAGCAGTCGCAGAGTGAGAGAGCAGCTGGGGTGGGAAGGGTCTTCCGGAGGTGTCTGCTGCAACCTCCTGCTGCAAGTGGAGGCAAGCAGAGGAGGTTTCGCAGGGCCTGTCAGGGTCGAGCTCTGACTGTCTCTGGCGATGGATTCCCGCACGGCCCTGGCACCCTGCTCCAGTGTTGCACCACCATTCGGCTTCCAAGGCCATTTGCAGTCTCTGAGGGGACTTTTCCCTGCCACAAGCCGTGCCGTTGCCCTCAACCTGTCCCCAGGCCCCTCAGGACGTCTCTGGCTCCATGCTCTCTGCACGCTCCCGTTAGGCACTTGCAGGCAGCAGTGAGATCCCCCTACGCCTTCTCTTCTGCCGGCTGCACCAAGCCAGCACCCTTGGTCTCTGCTCCTGTGTGCTGTGCTGCAGCTGCCAGGCAGCTTGGGGGCCTGCGCTGGGCTTGCTGCAGTGTGGCCCCATCTGCGTGGGCCAGGGGGCTGGGGATATGGGTGCAATGGGGTGGGGGCCTGGGATATGGGTGCAATAGGGCGGGGGCCTGGGGATGTGGGTGCAATGGGGCAGGGGGCCTGGGGAGGTGGTTGCAATTGGCAGGGGCCTGGGGACATGGGCGCAAAGGGGCAGGGGGCTGGGGATATGGGTGCAATGAGTCGGGGAAGCTCCGGATATGGGCGTAATGGGGCAGGGGCAGGGGCCTGGGGACGTGGGTGCAATGGGGTGGGGGGCTGGGGACACAGGTGCAATGGGCCAGGGGGCTGGGACCATGGGTGCAATGGGGTGGGGGGCCTGGGTTCAGGGGTGGTGATGTGACCTCACGCCTGAGTCCATGGGTGCAAAGGGGGTCGACACCTGGGTCCATGGGTGGTGGTGGGTGCTGATGGGGCCGCCACCTGGGCCCATGTGTGATAACACGGGTGCAATGGGGCTGGACACCTGGGTCCATGGGTGGTCACAGGTGCTGATGGGTGGCCACCTGGGCCCATGGGTGATAACATGGGTGCAATTGTTACAAGACAACCCTGAGAAGCTCAGAAAGAATGTTTGAAGTAGGTAGATTTGGATAACTTCTATCTTAGACAGAATTTGCTTAGCATGAGTAGCCACACACTTGCTTAGCATGAGTAGCTAAATTTGCTGAAGCCTTAGGCCACGCTCCTAGTTCGGTAAGAAAGGGCCCCAGAGCTGGTGCAGGCTGGAAAGATAAGGGAGTTACAAGCAGTCTGCATTCCTGTGCCCCACTCTCCGAAAGGGAGGATGTCAAGGCTGTGAAATAAGGCCTGTTTGGGCGCCAGGACCTTGGGAAGCAAAGCCTCCTCTCACTGTTGAAACTGTGTTAATTAAGGGGTCTGGATTATGTCCTCTTCCTCAGGACCTTGGGAGATAACATCTACTGACCTAGCTGGGGCAGTGTTAATTGATCAGGACCTTGAGAAGCAGGGGTGGGACCCAGGGAATGAAGAAATCACTAACCAATCAGTGTAAAAGGGAAAGTCGCAAATCTGGCAATTTGTTTGTATAAATGCTACTTGAAAAGTTGGGGTGTGTGTGCTCGATTTGTGGGAAACCACCGAGCACCCAGGCTTGCGCAACTCTGAAATAAATAAACAAATGTCTCTCCTGAGTGTGTAATTATTGGCTTATTGCACACCGGGCAACGAATCCGCTTTTCGGACAACACATGGATGGGTGTGGGTGCTGATGGGATTGGATGCCTGGCTCCAGGGGTGCAACGGGGCTAGACGCCTGGGGCCCTGGGCAGCTCCTCACCCATGGGTGCCACCTTGGGCAGGTTTCCACATCTTCCAGTAGACCTATGGGTGCCGGGGTGGGCCGGGGACCACCTACCAGCACTCGGCCTTCGATGGGCGCCACTCCCTGAGCTCCCACTGCTGGCTCCGCGTCCCCCCCTGTGACAGAGCCAACTCCATCCCCATCCCAATGGTGTCCCCGTCCCCACATCGTCCCCATCTCCATGGCGTCCCCGTCCCCACATCGTCCCCATCCCCCCATCATCCCCATCCCCACAGTGTCCCCCTGTCCCTGTGACAGAGCCAACTCCATCTCCAGCCCCACGGTGTCCCCATCCCCACATCGTCTCCAGCCCCACGGCGTCCCATCCCCCCAGTGGCCCCATCCCCATGGCATCCCCATCCCCACGTCGTCTCCGTCCCCACATCGGCCTCGGCCTCCCACATCGCCTCCGCGCTCCCGCCCACCACGCGCTCCGCGGAGATCCGCCCGGCGCCCGGGGGCGTCACCGCTGCCGCGCCTCGCCATTGGCGGGCGGCCGCCGGCGGGGCCAATGGCCGTGCGACAAGGCGGAGCGGGAGCCGCGGCTCGGCGCTGCGCAGCGCCCTCCGCAAGCGCCCTCGCTGTCGCTTCTCCCAACCCGCCGCGCCGGGATCAGCCCAGCGCCTGGGGACGCCTCAGCCGACAAGAGCCGCTATTGGCGGGCGGGGCAGCCAATGGCGGTGCGCCGCAGCGGAGCCAATGGTGGCGCGGGGGCGTGGCCGCCGTGGGCTTCGGCGCCGGGTGAGGGCGAGGGCGCTGGCAGCGAGGAGGCGGTAGCGGGGCGGGCGCTGGGGCCGGGGCTGCTGCTGCTGGGCGGCGGCGGCGGCGGTGGCGAGCGGTGAGTGCGGGCGGGGCCCCCGGGCCCCCCTCTGCCCCTCCCCCGGCGCCGGGCTCCCCGTCAGCGGCCCCACGGACCGGCCTGCAACCGCCCCCGGGAGGTGCTGCCCCCCCGATCTTCCCCCCGGGACGTGCTGCCCCCCCGGAGCCCCCCGACCTGCCCTCCCGGAATGTGCTGCCCCCCCGACGTGCCCCCCCTGTGTCGTGCTGCCCCCCTGACCTGCCCCCCGGGACGTGCTGCCCCCCCCGACCCCCCCGACTTCTCCCCCCGGGACATCTTGATCCCCCGGATGCCCCCCAACGTGCCCCCCCCGGCCCCTCACCACCCCCCGTGTCCCCGCAGGCCCCCACTCCCTGCGCTACTTCCACACCGCCGTGACGGAGCCCAGCCCGGGGCTGCCCGCCTTCGTCTCCGTGGGCTACGTGGACGGAGAGCTCATCGATGGCTACGACAGCGAGACGCAGAGGGCGGTGCCGGGTGCGGCCTGGATGGAGCAGGAGGGTCAGGACCACTGGGACAGGCAGCCCCAGAACGCATATGGCAATCACTAGTCTTACTGAGTGGAGCTGGACACACTGCAGAAGCGCTACAACCAGAGCGGGGGTGAGCGCGGGCCGGGGCTCCCAGCGGCAGCTGCTCGCTGTCAGCGCTGGGGGCTGCGGGTCTGGGGTGCCCCCGGCCCTGCGCTGGGTGCCGTGTCCAAGCCCCTGTGCGGGGCCGGGGCTGCCCCTGAGCCCCCGTCTCCCTGCTTGTGTCTCAGGGTATCACACAGTGCAGCGCACGTACGGCTGTGACCTCCTGGAGGACGGTGGGATCTGGGGGTTTCTGCGGGATGCCTACGACGGGAAGGATTTCATCGCCTTTGACAAGGACACGCTGACATTCGTCATGGCGTATGCTGCTGCGCTAATCACCAAGAGGAAGTGGGAGGCAGAGAATGAGCCTGAGAGGCTGAAGCACTACCTGGAGAAGAGCTGCATGGAGTGGCAGTGGAGATACATGGAGTACAGGAGGGCTGCGCTGGAGAGGAGAGGTGAGGGCGAGGCGGGACCCCCCGGACACGGGGACGGGCCCCGGGCTCGGTGTTATGGAAATGAGGCTTGTCAGCCACCATAACAGGGCCCGACCCTAGGTTCCCGCAGAAAAGTTTGGCGCCAAATCAAAGCAAATGAAATAATGAAATTTTAATGACACGCGTGCGGTAATTACAGCTCGAGCTGGGTGTCTCCGAAGAGGGACCCCAAACAAAGAAATGCCTGGGCAATTATACCTTCCAATGTAAGCTCTCCACCCCTCAGGCAGTAGTTTGGACCAATAGTAATATTTGGGCCTGGAGTCTCCTGCTCCTTATTGGGTCTCATCCCTGTGCCTAGGCAGGCTGTTTATCTTTACTGTTATGGTTTTTGTTGACAGATGTGTCTTGGTTCCTCGGGTCCCGCCCTTGTCTCTCCAGGCCCTGACAAAGAGGTGTTGTTCCAGCAATTAGCACTGCCCCAGCAGTGACAATAGGTGTTATCTGCCAAGGTCCTGATGAAGGGATATAATCCAGACCCCGAGATAGTCCAGACCCCCTAATTAACACTGTTTCAGCAATGAGAGGAGGCTTTGTTTCCCAGGGTCCTGGTGCCCAAGTAGGCCTTATTTCAAAGCCTTGACATCCTCCCTCCCAGAGCGTGAAGCACAGGAATGCGAACTGCTTGCAACTCCCTTATCATTCCAGCTTGAACCAGCTCTCAGTCCCTTTTCTTACTGAACTAGGTAAAAGTTCATTATTCCTCATGATTTATAAAACTGACTGATTATGCTTGCCATAAAATGGACACCCCTGTCTGAATCAGTGGCTTCTGGGACTCTGTACCTGGGTATGATTTCTTTCAGTAAGGCTTTTACTACCCGCCCTGCGTCAGCCGTTCTTGTTGGGAAAAGTCCTACCCAGCCATTTTAGGCTAGCATGTGCGCATATTCTTGCTATTTTTCCTTTTAGTGTTCTATTCATTCTTTCTACTTGTCCTGAAGATTGTGGGTGATAAGGGGTTGTAGGTTTCTTTTTATGCCTAATGATTTCTATAACTGAGTGATTATGCTTGCCGTAAAATGGGCACCCCTGTCTGAATCAGTGGCTTCTGGGACCCCATACCTGGATATGATTTCCTTCAGTAAGGCTTTTACCACTCCCCGTGTGTCGGCCTTTCTTGTTGGGAAAGCTTCTACCCAGCCTGATAACTGATCTACTATCACTAACAAGTGTTTGTAGCCATTGGCAGATGGCATATCCGCATAATCTATTTGTAGCTTTTGGAAAGGGAAGTAGGCCCATGACCGTCCCCCTAACTCTGAGCTTGGCTTGTTATTTGAAAACTTCTGGCAGGTCGGGCAGCTATTTGTTATTCTTTTTGCAGCCGCGTAGATTCCTGGAGCAGCCCATACTTTCTGTACCTGGTTAGCCACCGCCTCCGCTCCCCCATGAGCTTTATCGTGAAAGCACCTAGCTATAGTAATTAACTATTTTTTTTTGGTAGAATTGGTTTTCTTCCAAGTGTCCATATTCCATCATCACTTTGTTTTGCTTCCCACTGCTCCCATTGTTTTTTCTCTTCCACTGAGCAGTCTTTTTCATACGTGGTTTTGGGGTCTATTAAAATTGGCCATTCACTCTGGTCCATCCTTGGAACTGCCCCCATACATTCTCTCAGAGGTTGTCGAGCTGCAGCCTTCGCAGCAGCGTCGGCTAAAGCATTTCCTCTGCTAATTTCTGTAGTGTCTTTAGTATGGGCTGGGCAGTGTATTACAGCAATTTCTTTGGGCAGTTGGACTGCTTCCAGCAAATTACGTATTTCTTCTCCATTAGCTAATTTCTTTCCTGATGACGAAAAGAATCCTCGCTCTTTCCATAACATCCCTGTTACATGACCTACTCCAAATGCATATTTAGAATCGGTATAGATATTTACCTGCAGGTTCTTACCAATTTTTACTGCTTGGGTCAATGCTATTAATTCTGCTGCTTGAGCACTTACAGACGGAGACAAAGGATTGGCCTCAAGTACCTCAAAGAGGTTAGTGACAGCATAGCCGGAGTGGTGCCTTCCGTCCAAATACTAGGATGATCCATCTGTAAACGGAACTAAGTCTGGGTTTCCCAAAGGTTCGTCTTTAAGGTCCTCCCGGGGCTTGCTCGAGCTGACGATCACCTGCTCACAGGAATGATGTGGTTCTCCATCCTCAGGTAGAGGCAATAGTGTTGCTGGATTTAAGATGTTGCATCTCTTTAAGGTCCCATTATCTGCATGCAGTATTATCAGTTCATAGCGGTGAGCTCTCTGTGGGGATAGTGCTTGAGTCACGTATTGTTTCATTGACAGTTCTACTTCATGTGGCACATACACAGTCAATGAGTGACCCAAAACTACAGGTCATGTTTTTTTCAGTAAGAGCTGCCGTAGCTGCTATTGCTCTGATGCATCCTGGAGTGCCTTTAGCTACCTCATCTAGCTGCGTGGAATAATAGGCCACTGGTCTGTGGTGAGGGCCTAGTTTTTGGGTGAGTACCCCACTTGCTACTCCCTGTCGTTCATGGACAAATAATTCCAATGGTTTGCTATAATCTGGTAACCCTAGAGCAGGGGCTGAAACCAACGCTTTTTTCACAGATGTAAAAGCTTTCTCCCTTTCTGGGCCCCAGGCCACAGGCTCTATCTCCTCCTTTTTTGTTGCCTGCACTAAAGGCTTAGTAAGTTCTGCTAACCCAGGAATCCACGGTTGGCAAAATCCTACAGCTCCTAAAAATCCCGTGTTGTTTTTTTGTTACAGGACGAGGCATATCAAGAATTGTCTTTACTCGTTCTGGATCAACTAACCTGTGTCCTTCTTTTAAGATAAAACCCAAATATTTTACCTCTCTTTGACACAGCTGGAGTTTAGACAGAGATGCCTGATGCCCTTTTTCTGCAAGAGCGTTACATGGAGAAACAGTGTCTTTTAAAAATGTCTCATAATCTTTACTTGCTAATAACATATCATCTACATATTGTATTACTACAGAATGTCCTGGAAGTTCGATATCTGAGAGGTCATTTTTGAGTATACGCGAAAGAATAGTCGGAGACCCAGTAAATCCCTGTGGCAGCCTTGTCCAAGTTAATTGTTGTCCCTTCCAAGTGAAAGCCAAGAGATCTTGGCTATCTTCAGCTATCGGTATACTAAAAAAAGCTGCCGTTAGGTCAATCACAGTAAAATAAGTTGCCCAAAGGGGTATCTGTAGTAAAATGGTTGATGGGTTAGGGACTACTGGATGTGGAGCAACTACATGTTGGTTTATAGCCCCTAAGTCTTGTATAAACTGATACTCTGGATCACCATCAGAATCTTGCCTGTTCTTTTTAACTGGCAGAATTGGGGTGTTGTACGGGGATTCACAGACTCTAAGGATACCCAGTTTCAAATAATGATTGATTTGTTTTTGGATGCTCTTCTCTGCTTCCTTTGGGATAGGGTATTGCTTAACTGCAGGAGGCAATCCCCCCTTTGTTTTTATCGAGACTGGACTAGCTGATTTCAGTAGTCCCACATCCATTCCTGAAGAGCTCCATAACCGTTTAGGAACTGATTCTAACCTTGTTGGAATTTGCAGATTAGTCGACTCTGGTTCTGGTGTCTTAGCCAGAACACATGAGCCCATAATTATTAATTCCACCTCTTCTGGCTGTAAGCAGATCTGAGTATCCAAGGCTTGCAGGAGATCTCTCCCTAAAAGGCACATGGGCGCGTCTGTGGAAATTATAATACATCCCCACGCTCTTTTACCTCCAATAGTAAGCAATAAGGGCTTAGATAACATTCGTTCGCCTTTTCCCGCTATTCCTTGCATCATTATTTTATCTGGTGACTTGCATCCTTTAGGCTCAAACTTTAAAAGGGAAAGGGTGGCTCCAGTATCCACTAGAAAGGGAACTTCTAAGCCTTCTATATTTGCCATTACCTGCCCTTCAAATCCAAATCTACATCCCATAAATTTACCCCCATTTCCACAGTATTTTCTGAGTCTCCTATCTCCTGTCATTGTGGACTGCCTGGGAATTGCCTGGTCTCCTTCTCAATATTTGATTGCCTCATGCTGGCCCCTCTATTCCCAAGTGCACAGGGCCTCACTGGGCATTCCTGCTTCCAGTGTCCTTGTTCCCCCCAAGAATGACAAACATCATTAACTCTTAATTGTACACCCCCTTCACTTTGATTCCATCTATCTCCCCTGGTTCTTCCGCGCCCCTCCCCTTGCCAGCCTGCCATATGCTCTTTAAAATACTTTTGTGTATCAGGGGCTGCTTGATCTATAAAAACACTAATTGCGAGAGCATCATTGAAGTTTTGTGGGGTCATTCCTCCCTATTTTAGCGGGGCTTACCGCAAAAGTCCCCAGAAGTCATGGGGGTGTTCATCTAATCACTGTCTGCATTCTTGCACTCTAGTCCAATTTACTCCTAACTCTCTGCATGCTCTAATTACTTCTACTAAATTTCAAAGTCCTGTTGGACACACAGCTCTATCTCCTGCATTATTATAATCCCAATTTGGATCATTTGCTAGCCAGAGGTTTCTATTTCCCCCGGCTTGCTGCGCTTCTTCCGCATCTTTAATTATCTTATCCCCTTCATTTGGTTGAAATAATTCCCTCAAAAGAATTTGGGTATCACTCCAGTTTGGGTTGTGCCCAGTGCAGATACTAGAAAATAACTGGACACATCGCCCTGCATCTTTTCTTAATCTCTGCATTTTCCCCCCCCATAAGGCGAGATGGCCAGGGTGCCAGGGCTGATTAGTAAATACCCGCAGCACAGGAGGTGGAGGACTGGCCCCTCCCTTTCCCCCCGGCTGTAAAGCGGCAGGGTTAGTCAGCACGTTGGGGATCATAGGATAGAGTCCGGCAGCCAATGGAGTAGAGGGAGAAGGAGGAGGAGAAGGAGAAGCAATGACAGAGAGATCATCAGGTATATCAGGTGGAGCAGAAACTTTTGGAGCACAGTCCGGGGTACTAGTATCTGCTAGCACAAGTGTTACGTTCGGCAGGTTTCTTTCCTCCCTCCCTCCTGGCTCAAATGCTCCCGCGCCCATGCCCAGTTATTGTTATGGAAATTATATGGAAATTAGGCTTGTTGGCCACCATAAGAGGGCTCGACGCTAGGTTTCCGCAGAAAAATTCAGAGCCAAATCAAAACAAATTAAAGAATTAAATATTAATGACGCGCGTGCAGTAATTACAGCTCGAGCTGGGTGCCTCCGAAGAGGGACCCTAACATAAACAAATCCTGGGCAATTATAGTTTTTTCAACGTACATTTCCCACCCTTCACGCGGTAGTTAGACCAATAGTAATTTTTTGGTCCTCATTGTGTCTCATTGTCATTCTGAGGTAAGCTGTTTTTCTCCTTATTTTTGTTTTTTGCAGTCTCTGCTGACGGTTGTACCTCTGTTTTTGTGGGGTCTTACTGTTGTGTCTCAAGGTCCTGAGGAGGAGGTGATTCTAAATCATAACAATGAACACTGCCCCAGCAGTGAGCTAAGGCTTTGCCCCTCAAGGTCCTAATGCCCTGCACTGGTCTTACTTCAAAGCCTTGACACCCTCCCTTTGGGAGTGTGAGACGCAGGAATGCAGACTGCTTGTAACTTCCTTATCTTCCCAGCTGGAACCAGCTCTGAGGCCCTTTTCTTACTGGACTAAGTAAAAGTTCATTGTTTTCGCTAAGTGCGGCCTAAGGCTTCAGCAAATTTAGCTCCTCATGCTAAGCAAGTTTTAGAGAAGTTGTGCTAAGCGGCTACCTCTAGACAGTTTCAGTTCGCTATTCTTTAACAGTTCCCCGCTTTGTTTTTATGAAGCATCCCTGCTAATACTTGAAACAGAGTTCTCGAAGCCTTTCAAGGCGTGCTATCACGTTCCATAATCTTATGCATAATATGATCGTAAGCAATAGGCATAACACAGTTAAAGTTAACACAACTACTAGTGGGTGCAACACGTGATTATAAATCGCTGTTGTAGTTGGTGACCACCCTAGAAGAGTTTCCCAGCCATGATGTTCTCCATCCCTTTTTATCCTTTCTGAGACGTGGTGCATCTCTCCCGCTTCATGATGAATGGTGATTAAGAGTTTTCTGTCCATTGTTTCGGATGCGTTCTAGCAGTCGACTCAAATCATCATGTTGTAGTAGTTTCCATACCAGGGTGAGATTCATCCCAATGGGGTTAGGTAGTAAATTTTGAATTAATGTATAATTAGATTGTAACAATTGATAAGATCTAATAGGAGCTGAATAATTAAAGTCGCATCCCATAATCTTTGGTAAAGTTACAAATACAAATATTTGAGTGATTACTTGTATCTACACCAATGTTATCTATGAATATAAGATTACAAAGTGTTCTTACACATACACATTCTTTTGCAACATATACAAGTACAGTTCAACTTGAACAGCAAAATAAGAACATAGTATGACAGTATATGGCCTGTTGCAGTTAGGTTTTAACTTGGATTTTTGTGAAAATACTTTAACTAAAACTTCATCCCCAGGCTGTATACCAAGCACTTGTATTTCAGGTGGTGTGGATTGATATCACTGAGCGCATATATATATATATTTTAAGATTTTCAAACCTTTTTTGCATACTTAGAACATACTGGGTTAGTCGTCCATCTCTGTCTAACAGGCTGGTCTTAGCTGGAATAATAAGTCCCTAGTACAGCTAAATGTTTCCCAAAGAGAATTTCTGCTGGTGTTAGTCCTATGGGTTGCCATGGGACATTTCAAACATCCCATAGAGCTAAGTTAAATGTTTCTGGCCGTTTTAGGCCAGGACATGTGCATATTCTTGCTGTTTTTTCTTTTAGTGTTCTATTCATTCTTTCTACTTGTCCTGAAGATTGTGGGTGATAAGGGGTAATAGGTTTCTTTTTATTCCTCATGATTTATATAACTGAGTGATTATGCTTGCCGTAAAATGGGCACCCCTATCTGAATCAGTGGCTTCTGGGACCCCATACCTGGGTATGATTTCCTTCAGTAAGGCTTTTACCACTCCCCGTGTGTCGGCCTTTCTTGTTGGGAAAGCTTCTACCCAGCCTGATAACTGATCTACTATCACTAACAAGTGTTTGTAGCCATTGGCAGATGGCATATCCGCATAATCTATTTGTAGCTTTTGGAAAGGGAAGTAGGCCCATGGTTGCGCCCCCCAACCCGAACCTTGAGCTTGGCTTGTTATTTGAAAACTTCTGGCAGGTCAGGCAGCTGTTTGTTATTCTTTTAGCAGCTGCATAAATTCCTGGAGCAGCCCATACTTTCTGTACCTGCTTAGCTATTGCCTCCGCTCCCCCATGAGCTTTATCATGAAACCACCTAGCTATAGTAATTAAATTTTTTTTTTTGGTAGAATTGGTTTTCCTCCAATTGTCCATATTCCATCATCACTTTGTTTTGCTTCCCACTGCTCCCATTGTTTTTTCTCTTCCACTGAGCAGTCTTTTTCATACAGAGTTTTGGGGTCTATTAAATTTGGCCACTCACTCTGGTCCATCCTTGGAACCGCCCCCATACATTCTTTCAGAGGTTGTCGAGCTGCAGCTTTTGCAGCAGCGTCGGCTAAAGCATTTCCTCTGCTAATTTCTGTAGTGTCTTTAGTATGGGCTGGGCAGTGTATTACAGCAATTTCTTTGGGCAGTTGGACTGCTTCCAGCAAATTACGTATTTCTTCTCCATTAGCTAATTTCTTTCCTGATGACGAAAAGAATCCTCGCTCTTTCCATAACATCCCTGTTACATGACATACTCCAAATGCATATTTAGAATCGGTATAGATATTTACCTGCAGGTTCTTACCGATTTTTGCTGCTTGGGTCAATGCTATTAATTCTGCTCCTTGAGCACTTACAGACAGAGACTTACAGACAGAGACAAAGGATTGGCCTCAAGTACCTCAAAGAGGTTAGTGACAGCATAGCCGGAGTGGTGCCTTCCGTCCAAATAATAGGATGATCCATCTGTAAACGGAACTAAGTCTGGGTTTTCCAAAGGTTTGTCTTTAAGGTCCTCCCGGGGCTTGCTCGAGCTGACGATCACCTGCTCACAGGAATGATGTGGTTCTCCATCCTCAGGTAGAGGCAATAGTGTTGCTGGATTTAAGATGTTGCATCTCTTTACATGCAGGTAATGTGACCTTAATATTATCAGTTCATAGCGGTGAGCTCTCTGTGGGGATAGTGCTTGAGTCGCGTATTGTTTCATTAACAGTTCTACTTCATGTGGCACATACACAGTCAATGAGTGACCCAAAACTACAGGTCATGTTTTTTTCAGTAAGAGCTGCCGTAGCTGCTATTGCTCTGATGCATCCTGGAGTGCCTTTAGCTACCTCATCTAGCTGCGTGGAGTAATAGGCCACTGGTCTGTGGTGAGGGCCTAGTTTTTGGGTGAGTACCCCACTTGCTACTCCCTGTCACTCATGGACAAACAATTCGAATGGTTTGCTATAATCTGGTCACCCTAGAGCAGGGGCTGAAACCAACGCTTTTTTCACAGATGTAAAAGCTTTCTCCCTTTCTGGGCCCCAGGCCACAGGCTCCATCTCCTCCTTTTTTGTTGCCTGCACTAAAGGCTTAGTAAGTTCTGCTAACCCAGGAATCCACGGTTGGCAAAATCCTACAGCTCCTAAAAATCCCGTGTTGTTTTTTTGTTACAGGACGAGGCATATCAAGAATTGTCTTTACTCGTTCTGGATCAACTAACCTGTGTCCTTCTTTTAAGATAAAACCCAAATATTTTACCTCTCTTTGACACAGCTGGAGTTTAGACAGAGATGCTCGATGCCCTTTTTCTGCAAGAGTGTTAATCTTTACTTGCTAATAACAAATCATCTACATATTGTATTAATACAGAATGTCCTGGAAGTTCGATATCTGAGAGGTCATTTTTGAGTATACGCGAAAAAATAGTCGGAGACCCAGTAAATCCCTGTGGCAGCCTCGTCCAAGTTAATTGTTGTCCCTTCCAAGTGAAAGCCAAGAGATCTTGGCTATCTTCAGCTATCGGTATACTAAAAAAGGCTGCCGTTAGGTCGATCACAGTAAAATAAGTTGCCCAAAGGGGTATCTGTAGTAAAATGGTTGATAGGTCGGGGACTACTGGATGTGGAGCAACTACCTGTTGGTTTATAGCCCTCAAGTCTTGTACAAACTGATACTCTGGATCACCATCAGAGTCTTGTCTGTTCTTTTTAACTGGCAGAATTGGGGTGTTGTACGGGGATTCACAGACTCTAAGGATACCCAGTTTCAAATAATGATTGATTTGTTTTTGGATGCTCTTCTCTGCTTCCTTTGGGATAGGGTATTGCTTAACTGCAGGAGGCAATCCCCCCTTTGTTTTTATCCAGACTGGACTAGCTGATTTCAGTAGTCCCACATCCATTCCTGAAGAGCTCCATAACTTTTTAGAAACTGGTTCTAAACCTGTTGGAATTTGCAGATTAGTCGACTCTGGTTCTGGTGTCTTAGCCAGAACACATGAGCCCATAATTATTAATTCCACCTCTTCTGGCTGTAAGCAGATCTGAGTATCCAAGGCTTGCAGGAGATCTCTCCCTAAAAGGCACATGGGCGCGTCTGTGGAAATTATAATACATCCCCACACTGTTTTACCCCCAATAGTGAGTACTAAGGGCTTAGATAACATTCGTTCGCCTTTTCCCGCTACTCCTTGCATCATTATTTTATCTGGTGACTTGCATCCTTTAGGCTCAAACTTTAAAAGGGAAAGGGTGGCTCCAGTATCCACTAGAAAGGGAACTTCTAAGCCTTCTATATTTGCCATTACCTGCCCTTCAAATCCAAATCTACATCCCATGAATTTACCCCCATTTCCACAGTATTTTCTGAGTCTCCTATCTCCTGTCATTGTGGACTGATTTGATTGCCTCATGCTGGCCCCTCTATTCCCAAGTGCACAGGGCCTCACTGGGCATTCCTGCTTCCAGTGTCCTTGTTCCCCCCAAGAATGACAAACATCATTAACTCTTAATTGTACACCACCTTCACTTTGACTCCATCTATCTCCCCTGGTTCTTCCGCGCCCCCTCCCCTTGCCAGCCTGGCATATGCTCTTTAAAATACTTTTGTGTATCAGGGGCTGCTTGATCTATAAAAACAGTAATTGCAAGGAATGCAGACTGCTTGTAACTGCCTTATCTTCCCAGCTGGAACCAGCTCTGAGGCCCTTTTCTTACTGGACTAAGTAAAAGTTCATTATTTTCGATAAGTGCGGCCTAAGGCTTCAGCAAATTTAGCTCCTCATGCCAGGCAAGTTTTAGAGAAGTTGTGCTAAGCGGCTGCCTGTAGGCAGTTTCAGTTTGCTCTTCCTTAACACAAGGATCCTGCCTGGAAAGTACCAAGTGTGATGACATGGCTGTAGGCCTGGCAGGGCAGGTGGGGTTTTTCCTGCATGCTGCCAGTGAGGGGAATGGGCTTGAGCAGCAGTGCTTGGATCCAGCAGGTCAGCCCCTGGGTGTGCAGCTGGTGCTGGCAGCAGGGCTTTGTTTTCATGAGCGTGGGCCCCTCTTTGTGCATGAAGGCTGGCGTGGAGAGATGGTCCCCACGTGCCCCCTGGGGGCAAAAGCAAGAAAAGCACAAGCCCCGTGAGTAGGAAGAGGTGCACAGGTGAGGGCAGGGCCTGCTTGCCCAGGTGGCCTGGCGGTCCAGCAGCTGGACGTCCCGAAGGCGAGCCAGCAGCGAGGCACCAAGGCTGGGGGGTGTCACGCTTCATCAGGAGGAGAGTGTGCCCGTGTGCTGCCGTGAGGCTCAAGCCGGTGGCCAAGGTGGTGAGGAGAGCCCAAAAGTCGGTGCCCCTGAGGGGAGAGGAGGATGCATGGAAGAGTGAGGAAGCGATGGTGTGGGAGGGCAAGGCAAAGGTGCAGGGTGATGTGGAGCAAAGAAAGCCTGGAGGGGCCCAGCGCAGTGCGTGCACGCCAATAGGGAAGTGCTTAGAGAGCAACAGTCTGGAGAAATGAATCTCTGACAGCTTTTGTGGGAAATCTGCAGAGGCGGGCACCTGTCTCAGGGGTCCGTCCGCTAATGCCTGCAGCCTGGGGACCAGACAGGAGTACTTTGCAGTCTGTGTGCAGCTGCGGGCCTGCAGCGTGGCATGCCTGGAGCGCTGCGGTGGATGGCTGCAGCCTCTTTGGGAAGGCCCGTCTGGGAAGGTGCGGAGGGGCAGTTGGCCTTTCTGTGAGAAAGCAGCGGGAATGCAGGACGCTCTGCCTAGGGCTGGACGGTGAGGCATATGGGTGAGGCTTAGTGGCCCGAGCAAGAGGAGTGGTCTTGCAGTGGCTGGCTGTGTGCTCTAGAGGGCCTGAAGAAGGGCAGCATCTGCACGGTGTAGGAGGCAGAGAGGTGGGGAGAGGAAAATTCCTGCTGCGGCACAGATGGCAGCTCGGAGCTGGGCTCAGAAGCTGGCACCAGAGGCTGGGAGGCAAAGCCCTGGTGCTGGAGGTGCCCCCGGTGAGCAGCAAGGCCTTGTGATGTCGGTGCTAGCACGGTCACCAGCAAGGCCTTGTGATGCGGGTGCCCCTGGTGGCCAGCAGGAGGTGGTCACGGGGGTCCCCATGGCAACGTGCAGGGCTTTGTGATGGGGGTGGCATCATGCCCCCAAGGCCATTGTGATGGGGCGGTGCCCGTGGTGACCGAGTCCATGCTGGGAGCAGAGCCCCTGGCTGTGCCCTCTGAGGAGAGCAGCTCGCTGAGGAGGGAGCAGCTCTCTTGAGTGCCAGAGTGGCAGGTGCGCAGGAGAAGCTCCTGCAGATGGACAAGGGGCGGCAGGCGAATGCCGGCTCCCAGCCCGTGGATGGGCTTTCTGTGAGGCCGAAGCGCAGAAGCAAGGTGAGCGGTGGGGCTGGAGGGAGAGGCAGGCAGCAGGGCTGGGAGCCGCACGGAAAGCATGAGGACGGTGGGGAAGAGGAGGTGGGGCAAGCGAGCCAGGCCTGATCTTCTCTGGCCAGGGGGTATTTCTTGCTGGTGCTGGGGATTTTCTGGTGCACAAAGCACACCGACTGGGGTGCTGCAAGGCCCAAATGGAGCCTGTGAGCTGTGCTGAGGGTCAGAGAGCATCTCCAGGCTTAGCACAGCTGGGTCGTGCTAGGCCATGAGCTTCCCTTTGCCATGGGGCCGGGCTTTCCTGTGCCTGAGGGGCCGCTTGTACGAACGCAACCGCCTCCATCATGTGCTTCCTTCTCCCTGCAGGGGGGCCAGCGGGAGCCGCATGCAGTGACGCAACGCATCCCGACCCCGACTTCATCGCAGCAAAGGGACAGGCGGCCGTTGCTGCCCGGCCCACAGAGCTGGCAAGACCCTGAAGACGTCATCGCGAAGGTAGCGAGCTGAGCAGCGATGGTGGCAAAGCCTCTGCCTGACTGTGCATAGCTGCCAAGCAGCAGGCGGGAAGTGGTGGGAGGGAGCAGGAGGAGCGCCTGCTCTGCATGGCAGTCGGCAAGGACATGGCTCGAGGTTTCCGAGGGAGCTGCCTTTGCCCATCTCTTGCCCAGTGGTGACCAGCCTTCTCCCCACGCAGCCTTTGGGAGCCAGCTGCGTGGGAGAGTGCTGCTGTTGTGGAGGGTTTCAGGGGCCACAGGGAGTGTGCATGTGGGAAGGCTGGGGGGGAGGGGTAAAGGGCAGCAGTAACTTGGCCTTCCTCATGGGCTTTGATTGCAGATGGCGGAGGACACTGTGAGGGAGGTTCTCGACTCGGTGCAAGCTCTTCATGCCTCCAGCAGCCTTGTGAAGAAGGCTCCTCCGGGGCGCCGGGAGACACTGCACAGCAGGCCTTGTGCAAGAGCAGAGACACCGCATCGGCCCGGCTTAGCGCCTCACGCAACCAAGGCAGCTAGGCAGGCACGTGGAGGCCTGGAGGCCTCTACAGGTCAAAGAGCGGCATCCGCATGTCGACCTCCAGAAAAATCCTGCAGATCTTCTTTGAGATGCACGGCCACTGCTGAGGCTCTGGAGGATGTGGCAAGGAGAGTGCCTGCCTCTCCAAAAGCTAAGCAGGAAGCTGGCGCTCTCCCCCGAGCAATTCAAGCTCCTGTCTCCTATTTGCCTGAGGCCAGGCCTGGGTCTTCCGCGCTGGGAAAAGCAAGGATGCTGCAAGCTGTTGAGAACATCCTTGCAGATGTGTGCATGGAAATGAGGGCTGAGGACCAGAGACCTGCTGCACACAGCCCCGCACTGCCTGCCGCACCTCTGATGCACGCACTGCTGGCGCTCGCGTCTGCAGCCTTGAGCCGTGCTGATGATGTGAGTGCGGGACATGGCCGGGAGCTCAGGGCAGCCGGGCCACAAAGGACCTTGGCATACACCATTGCTCTAGCAGGCCTGGCAAGCGCATTGCAGAAGGAGAGCAGGGAGCGTGGCAAAAACACAGCTGCCACAGCTCTGCAAGGGCCAGATTGCAACAGGCGTGGGGGCAAAAGGAAGGTCATGGGGGCCGGTGCACCAGCTTCCCCGGGCAGGGGCCATGGACTGGTCACACTAGGATGGCAACTTGCAGTGCAGAGGCCCAAACAGCAGCCTCTGGGCATCATCTGTCGCCTTCAAGGCACGCCACTGCGCATACACCCCGACAACCCCTCGCAGTATCTCGCCGTGCTCTCAATCAAAACAGAGACGCTGGAGGAGCTCGACAGGAGCTGCGTGGCGCGCACCGGGCAGAGCTTGGCTCAGCTGCGAGAAGCCTTTCTGGAGAGGAAGGAGCCGAGGCCAAAGGAGAGGGAGGTCGAGGAAGAGGAGGGCAAGGGGAAACGTTTCTCCCTGACAGCATCGGGATGCCTCAATGTTCGCCCCAAGGAGGTGAGTGCAAAGGGTGGGCCAGGGCAGATGGTGACCCTCCGTGTGCTGGGGCCAGCCGCTGCGCCCTGCTGCAACAGTGTGATGGTGGCAGTGCTGGCAGGGCCACGGGGGGCATTGCTGGTGGGAAAAGCAGCTGCCTTCACAAATCTCCCTCTCTGGCTTCAGCTCTGTGCCAGAAACTCCTTCTATAACCTGTGGCAACCGGAGGTGACGCGAGTGGAGCTTCTGAAGGATGCGAGGTCCAAGTGGGAGGTGCTGGAGCGGCTGTACGCCCATGCGCCCAGGAGGGAGCGCAAGATGGGAGCTGGGAAGAGAGTCCGGGGAGCACCAGAGGATGCTGGCGTGGAGTGGAGCGATGAGGAAGAGGACGTTGAAGAAGAACCTTTGGAATGGGAGGAGCTGGAGAAAAACACAGCCTTGGTCATGAGCTGGGTCAGACCGAGCCTCAGGAGCCTCTTGGCAGACCCACAGCCGTGTCCTGAGGAGGTGCCCTGCTCACCCGTTGTGAAGGGCAGAGATGCTGCCAGGGAGGCAGCTGGTGACCTGCAGAGCACGCCTCTGGCCCCAGCAGTGCCCCGAGGAGCCGTGGCAGCGGCATCTCCTTTGGCAGGAGGCTGCCAGGACGCGGGGGACAGTGTGCCTCTGGCTCCACTGGCCAGCACAGGAGCAAAGGCAGAGGCCTCCCCTGCAGCCAGAGGCCCTGAGGATGCAGGGGAAAATGCTCCTCTGCCTCCATCGCTTCCCGCAGAGGCTGCGCCAAAGGCCTCCCAGTTGTGCGGAGGCCCTTGTGGGGAGAGCAACAGCCTGCCTCTCCAACCACCATTGCCCGAAGAAAGCGCAGCAGAAGGCTCTGCCCTGGCCGCAGGCCTTCCTCACCAGGTGAGCAAGGAGCATGGCGTCGGCACCCACCACCAAAGGGAGGTGCGGTGTGAGCAGCGTCTGGGGTGTGCAGGGTGGGTGAGAAGAGCTGCCCCATTGCATGGGTCCCCCGCGGCCGTGGTGAGAAGCTGTCCCCCCAGCCCTTTGCGCTCTGCACTCTCTGTCCTGGGGAAGATGCCTGGTGCTCTGTGTTTCCAAGTGCCAGAGGCCCAGGGCTGACGTGCCCTCCCCGGCCTGCACAGCATCCAGCCCTGGGGCATGGATGCTGAGCAAGGAGGGCAGGGGCAGCCCCAGCAGCAGCCGCCTCCCACAGCCAGCGAGCCAGCCCCCTTGTGCCACGTACCCGGCCACCTCCATCCCCCGCTGCCCGTCGTGGCCCCCGGCCCAGCCCTGCTGCTACGGCCCCAAGACAAGCCTTGTGCCATTGCCCAGCCAGCTGCATGTGCCTCCCCTTGGGGCTCGCGGCCACTCACAGCATCCCCCCACCCCAAACCCTTTGCCCCCTCCTATATCCCAGGGCACCAGGATGCTGAGCATGGCCAGCTGATATCACACAGGGCTGTGTTCCTGCTCTCCCCATGCAGGTTGCCTGTGAGCCCAAAGAGGAGCACAAGTCATCGTCTTCCCTCCGGCCCTGCGGGAGGGCGCGGGAGCTGGGAGCTGGGAAGAGAGTCTGGGAAGTGCCAGAGGATGCTGGCGTGGAGTGGAGCGATGAGGAAGAGGATGTTGATGAAGAGCCTTTGGAATGGGAGGAGCTGGAGGAAAACATGGCCTTGGTCATGAGCTGGGTCAGACCGAGCCTCAGGAGCCTCTTGGCAGACCCACAGCCGTGTCCTGAGGAGGTGCCCTGCTCACCCGTTGTGAAGGGCAGAGATGCTGCCAGGGAGGCAGCTGGTGACCTGCAGAGCACGCCTCTGGCCCCAGCAGTGCCCCGAGGAGCCGAGGCAGCGGCATCTGCTCTGGCGGGAGGCTGCCAGGATGCGGGGGACAGTGTGCCTCTGGCCCCATCAGCCAGCACAGGAACAAAGGCGGAGGCCTCCCCCGCAGCCAGAGACCCTCAGGCTTGCCCTGCACTTGCCCAGCCCCTCGCCCACGGCTCTCCTTCCTCCACAGGCATCACCGCCCTCCCGCATGCTGCGCCTTCCAGGCGATGGCCATCGCGGCTCAGGGCAGCGCTTCGGGCTCTGCGCAGAGCTTTTAGCTGCCGCTGTGACTCAGGGCAGTGAGAGGAACAGCGCGAGGATGCAGCTGCCAGACAGGTGGCCCGAGATGGGAGATGGCGCAGAGCAAAGAGGCAGAGCGACGGAGGCTCTCTCCTGGCTGCTACAGCAATGCTACTGCGTCGTGTCCCACAGCCCATGTGCTGCTCCAAATAAACCCTCGGCAGCTGTTCCCGCTGTGTTACTTGGTGTCAGGGAACTGTCAGGAGAAAGACTAGTGCAGGCGCTGCCAAGGAAGGCAGTCAGGGCTGCAGAGAAAGCCCTACAAGCAGTCGCAGAGTGAGAGAGCAGCTGGGGTGGGAAGGGTCTTCCGGAGGTGTCTGCTGCAACCTCCTGCTGCAAGTGGAGGCAAGCAGAGGAGGTTTCGCAGGGCCTGTCAGGGTCGAGCTCTGACTGTCTCTGGCGATGGATTCCCGCACGGCCCTGGCACCCTGCTCCAGTGTTGCACCACCATTCGGCTTCCAAGGCCATTTGCAGTCTCTGAGGGGACTTTTCCCTGCCACAAGCCGTGCCGTTGCCCTCAACCTGTCCCCAGGCCCCTCAGGACGTCTCTGGCTCCATGCTCTCTGCACGCTCCCGTTAGGCACTTGCAGGCAGCAGTGAGATCCCCCTACGCCTTCTCTTCTGCCGGCTGCACCAAGCCAGCACCCTTGGTCTCTGCTCCTGTGTGCTGTGCTGCAGCTGCCAGGCAGCTTGGGGGCCTGCGCTGGGCTTGCTGCAGTGTGGCCCCATCTGCGTGGGCCAGGGGGCTGGGGATATGGGTGCAATGGGGTGGGGGCCTGGGATATGGGTGCAATAGGGCGGGGGCCTGGGGATGTGGGTGCAATGGGGCAGGGGGCCTGGGGAGGTGGTTGCAATTGGCAGGGGCCTGGGGACATGGGCGCAAAGGGGCAGGGGGCTGGGGATATGGGTGCAATGAGTCGGGGAAGCTCCGGATATGGGCGTAATGGGGCAGGGGCAGGGGCCTGGGGACGTGGGTGCAATGGGGTGGGGGGCTGGGGACACAGGTGCAATGGGCCAGGGGGCTGGGACCATGGGTGCAATGGGGTGGGGGGCCTGGGTTCAGGGGTGGTGATGTGACCTCACGCCTGAGTCCATGGGTGCAAAGGGGGTCGACACCTGGGTCCATGGGTGGTGGTGGGTGCTGATGGGGCCGCCACCTGGGCCCATGTGTGATAACACGGGTGCAATGGGGCTGGACACCTGGGTCCATGGGTGGTCACAGGTGCTGATGGGTGGCCACCTGGGCCCATGGGTGATAACATGGGTGCAATTGTTACAAGACAACCCTGAGAAGCTCAGAAAGAATGTTTGAAGTAGGTAGATTTGGATAACTTCTATCTTAGACAGAATTTGCTTAGCATGAGTAGCCACACACTTGCTTAGCATGAGTAGCTAAATTTGCTGAAGCCTTAGGCCACGCTCCTAGTTCGGTAAGAAAGGGCCCCAGAGCTGGTGCAGGCTGGAAAGATAAGGGAGTTACAAGCAGTCTGCATTCCTGTGCCCCACTCTCCGAAAGGGAGGATGTCAAGGCTGTGAAATAAGGCCTGTTTGGGCGCCAGGACCTTGGGAAGCAAAGCCTCCTCTCACTGTTGAAACTGTGTTAATTAAGGGGTCTGGATTATGTCCTCTTCCTCAGGACCTTGGGAGATAACATCTACTGACCTAGCTGGGGCAGTGTTAATTGATCAGGACCTTGAGAAGCAGGGGTGGGACCCAGGGAATGAAGAAATCACTAACCAATCAGTGTAAAAGGGAAAGTCGCAAATCTGGCAATTTGTTTGTATAAATGCTACTTGAAAAGTTGGGGTGTGTGTGCTCGATTTGTGGGAAACCACCGAGCACCCAGGCTTGCGCAACTCTGAAATAAATAAACAAATGTCTCTCCTGAGTGTGTAATTATTGGCTTATTGCACACCGGGCAACGAATCCGCTTTTCGGACAACACATGGATGGGTGTGGGTGCTGATGGGATTGGATGCCTGGCTCCAGGGGTGCAACGGGGCTAGACGCCTGGGGCCCTGGGCAGCTCCTCACCCATGGGTGCCACCTTGGGCAGGTTTCCACATCTTCCAGTAGACCTATGGGTGCCGGGGTGGGCCGGGGACCACCTACCAGCACTCGGCCTTCGATGGGCGCCACTCCCTGAGCTCCCACTGCTGGCTCCGCGTCCCCCCCTGTGACAGAGCCAACTCCATCCCCATCCCAATGGTGTCCCCGTCCCCACATCGTCCCCATCTCCATGGCGTCCCCGTCCCCACATCGTCCCCATCCCCCCATCATCCCCATCCCCACAGTGTCCCCCTGTCCCTGTGACAGAGCCAACTCCATCTCCAGCCCCACGGTGTCCCCATCCCCACATCGTCTCCAGCCCCACGGCGTCCCATCCCCCCAGTGGCCCCATCCCCATGGCATCCCCATCCCCACGTCGTCTCCGTCCCCACATCGGCCTCGGCCTCCCACATCGCCTCCGCGCTCCCGCCCACCACGCGCTCCGCGGAGATCCGCCCGGCGCCCGGGGGCGTCACCGCTGCCGCGCCTCGCCATTGGCGGGCGGCCGCCGGCGGGGCCAATGGCCGTGCGACAAGGCGGAGCGGGAGCCGCGGCTCGGCGCTGCGCAGCGCCCTCCGCAAGCGCCCTCGCTGTCGCTTCTCCCAACCCGCCGCGCCGGGATCAGCCCAGCGCCTGGGGACGCCTCAGCCGACAAGAGCCGCTATTGGCGGGCGGGGCAGCCAATGGCGGTGCGCCGCAGCGGAGCCAATGGTGGCGCGGGGGCGTGGCCGCCGTGGGCTTCGGCGCCGGGTGAGGGCGAGGGCGCTGGCAGCGAGGAGGCGGTAGCGGGGCGGGCGCTGGGGCCGGGGCTGCTGCTGCTGGGCGGCGGCGGCGGCGGTGGCGAGCGGTGAGTGCGGGCGGGGCCCCCGGGCCCCCCTCTGCCCCTCCCCCGGCGCCGGGCTCCCCGTCAGCGGCCCCACGGACCGGCCTGCAACCGCCCCCGGGAGGTGCTGCCCCCCCGATCTTCCCCCCGGGACGTGCTGCCCCCCCGGAGCCCCCCGACCTGCCCTCCCGGAATGTGCTGCCCCCCTGACGTGCCCCCCCTGTGTCGTGCTGCCCCCCTGACCTGCCCCCCGGGACGTGCTGCCCCCCCCGACCCCCCCGACTTCTCCCCCCGGGACATCTTGATCCCCCGGATGCCCCCCAACGTGCCCCCCCCGGCCCCTCACCACCCCCCGTGTCCCCGCAGGCCCCCACTCCCTGCGCTACTTCCACACCGCCGTGACGGAGCCCAGCCCGGGGCTGCCCGCCTTCGTCTCCGTGGGCTACGTGGACGGAGAGCTCATCGATGGCTACGACAGCGAGACGCAGAGGGCGGTGCCGGGTGCGGCCTGGATGGAGCAGGAGGGTCAGGACCACTGGGACAGGCAGCCCCAGAACGCATATGGCAATCATTAGTCTTCCAGAGTGGAGCTGGACACACTGCAGAAGCGCTACAACCAGAGCGGGGGTGAGCGCGGGCCGGGGCTCCCAGCGGCAGCTGCTCGCTGTCAGCGCTGGGGGCTGCGGGTCTGGGGTGCCCCCGGCCCTGCGCTGGGTGCCGTGTCCAAGCCCCTGTGCGGGGCCGGGGCTGCCCCTGAGCCCCCGTCTCCCTGCTTGTGTCTCAGGGTATCACACAGTGCAGCGCACGTACGGCTGTGACCTCCTGGAGGACGGTGGGATCTGGGGGTTTCTGCGGGATGCCTACGACGGGAAGGATTTCATCGCCTTTGACAAGGACACGCTGACATTCGTCATGGCGTATGCTGCTGCGCTAATCACCAAGAGGAAGTGGGAGGCAGAGAATGAGCCTGAGAGGCTGAAGCACTACCTGGAGAAGAGCTGCATGGAGTGGCAGTGGAGATACATGGAGTACAGGAGGGCTGCGCTGGAGAGGAGAGGTGAGGGCGAGGCGGGACCCCCCGGACACAGGGACGGGCCCCGGGCTCGGTGTTATGGAAATGAGGCTTGTCAGCCACCATAACAGGGCCCGACCCTAGGTTCCCGCAGAAAAGTTTGGCGCCAAATCAAAGCAAATGAAATAATGAAATTTTAATGACACGCGTGCGGTAATTACAGCTCGAGCTGGGTGTCTCCGAAGAGGGACCCCAAACAAAGAAATGCCTGGGCAATTATACCTTCCAATGTAAGCTCTCCACCCCTCAGGCAGTAGTTTGGACCAATAGTAATATTTGGGCCTGGAGTCTCCTGCTCCTTATTGGGTCTCATCCCTGTGCCTAGGCAGGCTGTTTATCTTTACTGTTATGGTTTTTGTTGACAGATGTGTCTTGGTTCCTCGGGTCCCGCCCTTGTCTCTCCAGGCTCTGACAAAGAGGTGTTGTTCCAGCAATTAGCACTGCCCCAGCAGTGACAATAGGTGTTATCTGCCAAGGTCCTGATGAAGGGATATAATCCAGACCCCGAGATAGTCCAGACCCCCTAATTAACACTGTTTCAGCAATGAGAGGAGGCTTTGTTTCCCAGGGTCCTGGTGCCCAAGTAGGCCTTATTTCAAAGCCTTGACATCCTCCCTCCCAGAGCGTGAAGCACAGGAATGCGAACTGCTTGCAACTCCCTTATCATTCCAGCTTGAACCAGCTCTCAGTCCCTTTTCTTACTGAACTAGGTAAAAGTTCATTATTCCTCATGATTTATAAAACTGACTGATTATGCTTGCCATAAAATGGACACCCCTGTCTGAATCAGTGGCTTCTGGGACTCTGTACCTGGGTATGATTTCTTTCAGTAAGGCTTTTACTACCCGCCCTGTGTCAGCCGTTCTTGTTGGGAAAAGTCCTACCCAGCCATTTTAGGCTAGCATGTGCGCATATTCTTGCTATTTTTCCTTTTAGTGTTCTATTCATTCTTTCTACTTGTCCTGAAGATTGTGGGTGATAAGGGGTTGTAGGTTTCTTTTTATGCCTAATGATTTCTATAACTGAGTGATTATGCTTGCCGTAAAATGGGCACCCCTGTCTGAATCAGTGGCTTCTGGGACCCCATACCTGGATATGATTTCCTTCAGTAAGGCTTTTACCACTCCCCGTGTGTCGGCCTTTCTTGTTGGGAAAGCTTCTACCCAGCCTGATAACTGATCTACTATCACTAACAAGTGTTTGTAGCCATTGGCAGATGGCATATCCGCATAATCTATTTGTAGCTTTTGGAAAGGGAAGTAGGCCCATGACCGTCCCCCTAACTCTGAGCTTGGCTTGTTATTTGAAAACTTCTGGCAGGTCGGGCAGCTATTTGTTATTCTTTTTGCAGCCGCGTAGATTCCTGGAGCAGCCCATACTTTCTGTACCTGGTTAGCCACCGCCTCCGCTCCCCCATGAGCTTTATCGTGAAACCACCTAGCTATAGTAATTAAATTTTTTTTTTTGGTAGAATTGGTTTTCTTCCAAGTGTCCATATTCCATCATCACTTTGTTTTGCTTCCCACTGCTCCCATTGTTTTTTCTCTTCCACTGAGCAGTCTTTTTCATACGTGGTTTTGGGGTCTATTAAAATTGGCCATTCACTCTGGTCCATCCTTGGAACTGCCCCCATACATTCTCTCAGAGGTTGTCGAGCTGCAGCCTTCGCAGCAGCGTCGGCTAAAGCATTTCCTCTGCTAATTTCTGTAGTGTCTTTAGTATGGGCTGGGCAGTGTATTACAGCAATTTCTTTGGGCAGTTGGACTGCTTCCAGCAAATTACGTATTTCTTCTCCATTAGCTAATTTCTTTCCTGATGACGAAAAGAATCCTCGCTCTTTCCATAACATCCCTGTTACATGACCTACTCCAAATGCATATTTAGAATCGGTATAGATATTTACCTGCAGGTTCTTACCAATTTTTACTGCTTGGGTCAATGCTATTAATTCTGCTGCTTGAGCACTTACAGACGGAGACAAAGGATTGGCCTCAAGTACCTCAAAGAGGTTAGTGACAGCATAGCCGGAGTGGTGCCTTCCGTCCAAATACTAGGATGATCCATCTGTAAACGGAACTAAGTCTGGGTTTCCCAAAGGTTCGTCTTTAAGGTCCTCCCGGGGCTTGCTCGAGCTGACGATCACCTGCTCACAGGAATGATGTGGCTCTCCATCCTCAGGTAGAGGCAGTAGTGTTGCTGGATTTAAGATGTTGCATCTCTTTAAGGTCCCATTATCTGCATGCAGTATTATCAGTTCATAGCGGTGAGCTCTCTGTGGGGATAGTGCTTGAGTCACGTATTGTTTCATTGACAGTTCTACTTCATGTGGCACATACACAGTCAATGAGTGACCCAAAACTACAGGTCATGTTTTTTTCAGTAAGAGCTGCCGTAGCTGCTATTGCTCTGATGCATCCTGGAGTGCCTTTAGCTACCTCATCTAGCTGCGTGGAATAATAGGCCACTGGTCTGTGGTGAGGGCCTAGTTTTTGGGTGAGTACCCCACTTGCTACTCCCTGTCGTTCATGGACAAATAATTCCAATGGTTTGCTATAATCTGGTAACCCTAGAGCAGGGGCTAAAACCAACGCTTTTTTCACAGATGTAAAAACTTTCTCCCTTTCTGGGCCCCAGGCCACAGGCTCTATCTCCTCCTTTTTTGTTGCCTGCACTAAAGGCTTAGTAAGTTCTGCTAACCCAGGAATCCACGGTTGGCAAAATCCTACAGCTCCTAAAAATCCCGTGTTGTTTTTTTGTTACAGGACGAGGCATATCAAGAATTGTCTTTACTCGTTCTGGATCAACTAACCTGTGTCCTTCTTTTAAGATAAAACCCAAATATTTTACCTCTCTTTGACACAGCTGGAGTTTAGACAGAGATGCCTGATGCCCTTTTTCTGCAAGAGCGTTACATGGAGAAACAGTGTCTTTTAAAAATGTCTCATAATCTTTACTTGCTAATAACATATCATCTACATATTGTATTAATACAGAATGTCCTGGAAGTTCGATATCTGAGAGGTCATTTTTGAGTATACGCGAAAGAATAGTCAGAGACCCAGTAAATCCCTGTGGCAGCCTTGTCCAAGTTAATTGTTGTCCCTTCCAAGTGAAAGCCAAGAGATCTTGGCTATCTTCAGCTATCGGTATACTAAAAAAAGCTGCCGTTAGGTCAATCACAGTAAAATAAGTTGCCCAAAGGGGTATCTGTAGTAAAATGGTTGATGGGTTAGGGACTACTGGATGTGGAGCAACTACCTGTTGGTTTATAGCCCTTAAGTCTTGTATAAACTGATACTCTGGATCACCATCAGAATCTTGCCTGTTCTTTTTAACTGGCAGAATTGGGGTGTTGTACGGGGATTCACAGACTCTAAGGATACCCAGTTTCAAATAATGATTGATTTGTTTTTGGATGCTCTTCTCTGCTTCCTTTGGGATAGGGTATTGCTTAACTGCAGGAGGCAATCCCCCCTTTGTTTTTATCGAGACTGGACTAGCTGATTTCAGTAGTCCCACATCCATTCCTGAAGAGCTCCATAACCGTTTAGGAACTGATTCTAACCTTGTTGGAATTTGCAGATTAGTCGACTCTGGTTCTGGTGTCTTAGCCAGAACACATGAGCCCATAATTATTAATTCCACCTCTTCTGGCTGTAAGCAGATCTGAGTATCCAAGGCTTGCAGGAGATCTCTCCCTAAAAGGCACATGGGCGCGTCTGTGGAAATTATAATACATCCCCACGCTCTTTTACCTCCAATAGCAAGCAATAAGGGCTTAGATAACATTCGTTCGCCTTTTCCCGCTATTCCTTGCATCATTATTTTATCTGGTGACTTGCATCCTTTAGGCTCAAACTTTAAAAGGGAAAGGGTGGCTCCAGTATCCACTAGAAAGGGAACTTCTAAGCCTTCTATATTTGCCATTACCTGCCCTTCAAATCCAAATCTACATCCCATAAATTTACCCCCATTTCCACAGTATTTTCTGAGTCTCCTATCTCCTGTCATTGTGGACTGCCTGGGAATTGCCTGGTCTCCTTCTCAATATTTGATTGCCTCATGCTGGCCCCTCTATTCCCAAGTGCACAGGGCCTCACTGGGCATTCCTGCTTCCAGTGTCCTTGTTCCCCCCAAGAATGACAAACATCATTAACTCTTAATTGTACACCCCCTTCACTTTGATTCCATCTATCTCCCCTGGTTCTTCCGCGCCCCTCCCCTTGCCAGCCTGCCATATGCTCTTTAAAATACTTTTGTGTATCAGGGGCTGCTTGATCTATAAAAACACTAATTGCGAGAGCATCATTGAAGTTTTGTGGGGTCATTCCTCCCTATTTTAGCGGGGCTTACCGCAAAAGTCCCCAGAAGTCTTGGGGGTGTTCATCTAATCACTGTCTGCATTCTTGCACTCTAGTCCAATTTACTCCTAACTCTCTGCATGCTCTAATTACTTCTACTAAATTTCAAAGTCCTGTTGGACACACAGCTCTATCTCCTGCATTATTACAATCCCAATTTGGACCATTTGCTAGCCAGAGGTTTCTATTTCCCCCGGCTTGCTGCGCTTCTTCCGCATCTTTAATTATCTTATCCCCTTCATTTGGTTGAAATAATTCCCTCAAAAGAATTTGGGTATCACTCCAGTTTGGGTTGTGCCCAGTGCAGATATTAGAAAATAACTGGACACATCGCCCTGCATCTTTTCTTAATCTCTGCATTTTCCCCCCCCATAAGGCGAGATGGCCAGGGTGCCAGGGCTGATTAGTAAATACCCGCAGCACAGGAGGAGGGGGACTGGCCCCTCCCTTTCCCCCCGGCTGTAAAGCGGCAGGGTTAGTCAGCACGTTGGGGATCATAGGATAGAGTCCGGCAGCCAATGGAGTAGAGGGAGAAGGAGGAGGAGAAGGAGAAGTAATGACAGAGAGATCATCAGGTATATCAGGTGGAGCAGAAACTTTTGGAGCACAGTCCGGGGTACTAGTATCTGCTAGCACAAGTGTTACGTTCGGCAGGTTTCTTTCCTCCCTCCCTCCTGGCTCAAATGCTCCCGCGCCCATGCCCAGTTATTGTTATGGAAATTATATGGAAATTAGGCTTGTTGGCCACCATAAGAGGGCTCGACCCTAGGTTTCCGCAGAAAAATTCAGAGCCAAATCAAAACAAATTAAAGAATTAAATATTAATGACGTGCGTGCAGTAATTACAGCTCGAGCTGGGTGCCTCCGAAGAGGGACCCTAACATAAACAAATCCTGGGCAATTATAGTTTTTTCAACGTACATTTCCCACCCTTCACGTGGTAGTTAGACCAATAGTAATTTTTTGGTCTGGGGTCTCCTGCTCCTCATTGTGTCTCATTGTCATTCTGAGGTAAGCTGTTTTTCTCCTTATTTTTGTTTTTTGCAGTCTCTGCTGACGGTTGTACCTCTGTTTTTGTGGGGTCTTACTGTTGTGTCTCAAGGTCCTGAGGAGGAGGTGATTCTAAATCATAACAATGAACACTGCCCCAGCAGTGAGCTAAGGCTTTGCCCCTCAAGGTCCTAATGCCCTGCACTGGTCTTACTTCAAAGCCTTGACACCCTCCCTTTGGGAGTGTGAGACGCATTCCTGCAGACACCCTCCCTTTGGGAGTGTGAGATGCAGGAATGCAGACTGCTTGTAACTTCCTTATCTTCCCAGCTGGAACCAGCTCTGAGGCCCTTTTCTTACTGGACTAAGTAAAAGTTCATTGTTTTCGCTAAGTGCGGCCTAAGGCTTCAGCAAATTTAGCTCCTCATGCTAAGCAAGTTTTAGAGAAGTTGTGCTAAGCGGCTACCTCTAGACAGTTTCAGTTCGCTATTCTTTAACAGTTCCCCGCTTTGTTTTTATGAAGCATCCCTGCTAATACTTGAAACAGAGTTCTCGAAGCCTTTCAAGGCGTGCTATCACGTTCCATAATCTTATGCATAATATGATCGTAAGCAATAGGCATAACACAGTTAAAGTTAACACAACTACTAGTGGGTGCAACACGTGATTATAAATCGCTGTTGTAGTTGGTGACCACCCTAGAAGAATTTCCCAGCCATGATGTTCTCCATCCCTTTTTATCCTTTCCAAGACGTGGTGCATCTCTTCTGCTTCATGATGAATGGTGATTAGAGGGTTTTTTGTCCATTGTTTCGGGTACGTTCTAGCAGTCGACGCAGGTTGTCATGTTGTAGTAGTTTCTTCACTAGTGTGAGATTCTTTCCAATGGGGTTAGGTAGTAAATTTTGAATTAGTGTATAATTAGATTGTAACAATTGATAAGATCTAATAGGAGCTGAATGATTAAAGTCGCATCCCATAATTTTGGGTAATGTTACAAATACAAATATTTGAGTAATTAATTACTTGTATCTACACCAATGCCATCTATGAATGTAAGATTACAAAGTGTTCTTACACATACACATTCTTTTTTTAACATGTACAAGTACAGTTCAACTTGAACAGCAAAATAAGAACACAGTATGATAGTATATGGCCCGTTCCATTTAGGTTTTAACCTGGATTTTTTGTGAAAATACTTTAACTAAAACTTCATCCCCAGGCTGTATACCAGGCACTTGTATTTCAGGTGGTGTGGATTGATATCATTGAGCATATATTTATTTATTTCAAAGATTTTCAAACCTTTTTTGCATACTTAGAACATACTGGGTTAGTCATTCATCCCCGTCTAACAGGCTAGTCTTAGCTGGCATAACAAGTCCCTAGTACAGCTAAATGTTTCCCAAAGAGAATTTCTGCTGGTGTTAGTCCTATGGGTTGCCATGGGACATTTCAAACATCCCATAGAGCTAAGTTTAATGCTTCTGGCCATTTGAGGCTAGCATGTGTGCATTTTCTTGCTATTTTTTCTTTTAATGTGCTGTTCATTCTTTCTACTTGTCCTGAAGATTGTGGGTGATAAGGGGTACATAGATTTCCTTTTATTCCTCATGATTTATAGAACTGACTGATTATGCTTGCCATAAAATGGGCACCCCTGTCTGAATCCATGGCTTCTGGGACTCTATACCTGGGTATGATTTCTTTCAGTAAGGCTTTTACTACCCGCCCTGCGTCAGCCGTTCTTGTTGGGAAAGGTCCTACCCAGCCATTTTAGGCTAGCATGTGCGCATATTCTTGCTATTTTTCCTTTTAGTGTTCTATTCATTCTTTCTACTTGTCCTGAAGATTGTGGGTGATAAGGGGTTGTAGGTTTCTTTTTATGCCTAATGATTTCTATAACTGAGTGATTATGCTTGCTGTAAAATGGGCACCCCTGTCTGAATCAGTGGCTTCTGGGACCCCATACCTGGGTATGATTTCTTTCAGTAAGGCTTTTACCACTCCCCGTGTGTCGGCCTTTCTTGTTGGGAAAGCTTCTACCCAGCCTGATAACTGATCTACTATCACTAACAAGTGTTTGTAGCCATTGGCAGATGGCATATCCGCATAATCTATTTGTAGCTTCTGGAAAGGGAAGTAGGCCCATGACCGTCCCCCTAACTCTGAGCTTGGCTTGTTATTTGAAAACTTCTGGCAGGTCGGGCAGCTATTTGTTATTCTTTTTGCAGCCGCGTAGATTCCTGGAGCGGCCCATACTTTCTGTACCTGCTTAGCTATTGCCTCCGCTCCCCCAAGAGCTTTATCGTGAAACCACCTAGCTATAGTAATTAAATATTTTTTTTTTTGGTAGAATTGGTTTTCTTCCAAGTGTCCATATTCCATCATCACTTTGTTTTGCTTCCCACTGCTCCCATTGTTTTTTCTCTTCCACTGAGCAGTCTTTTTCATACATGGTTTTGGGGTCTATTAAAATTGGCCGTTCACTCTGGTCCATCCTTGGAACTGCCCCCATACATTCTCTCAGAGGTTGTCGAGCTGCAGCCTTCGCAGCAGCGTCGGCTAAAGCATTTCCTCTGCTAATTTCTGTAGTGTCTTTAGTATGGGCTGGGCAGTGTATTACAGCAATTTCTTTGGGCAGTTGGACTGCTTCCAGCAAATTACGTATTTCTTCTCCATTAGCTAATTTCTTTCCTGATGACGAAAAGAATCCTCGCTCTTTCCATAACATCCCTGTTACATGACCTACTCCAAATGCATATTTAGAATCGGTATAGATATTTACCTGCAGGTTCTTACCAATTTTTGCTGCTTGGGTCAATGCTATTAATTCTGCTGCTTGAGCACTTACAGACGGAGACAAAGGATTGGCCTCAAGTACCTCAAAGAGGTTAGTGACAGCATAGCCGGAGTGGTGCCTTCCGTCCAAATAATAGGATGATCCATCTGTAAACGGAACTAAGTCTGGGTTTTCCAAAGGTTTGTCTTTAAGGTCCTCCCGGGGCTTGCTCGAGCTGATGATCACCTGCTCACAGGAATGATGTGGCTCTCCATCCTCAGGTAGAGGCAGTAGTGTTGCTGGATTTAAGATGTTGCATCTCTTTAAGGTCCCATTATCTGCATGCAGTATTATCAGTTCATAGCGGTGAGCTCTCTGTGGGGATAGTGCTTGAGTCGCGTATTGTTTCATTGACAGTTCTACTTCATGTGGCACATACACAGTCAATGAGTGACCCAAAACTACAGGTCATGTTTTTTTCAGTAAGAGCTGCCGTAGCTGCTATTGCTCTGATGCATCCTGGAGTGCCTTTAGCTACCTCATCTAGCTGCGTGGAGTAATAGGCCACTGGTCTATGGTGAGGACCTAGTTTTTGGGTGAGTACCCCACTTGCTACTCCCTGTCGTTCATGGACAAATAATTCCAATGGTTTGCTATAATCTGGTAACCCTAGAGCAGGGGCTAAAACCAACGCTTTTTTCACAGATGTAAAAGCTTTCTCCCTTTCTGGGCCCCAGGCCACAGGCTCTATCTCCTCCTTTTTTGTTGCCTGCACTAGAGGCTTAGTAAGTTCTGCTAACCCAGGAATCCACGGTTGGCAAAATCCTACAGCTCCTAAAAATCCCGTGTTGTTTTTTTGTTACAGGACGAGGCATATCAAGAGTTGTCTTTACTCGTTCTGGATCAACTAACCTGTGTCCTTCTTTTAAGATAAAACCCAAATATTTTACCTCTCTTTGACACAGCTGGAGTTTAGACAGAGATGCTCGATGCCCTTTTTCTGCAAGAGTGTTAATCTTTACTTGCTAATAACAAATCATCTACATATTGTATTACTACAGAATGTCCTGGAAGTTCGATATCTGAGAGGTCATTTTTGAGTTTGTGCGAAAGAATAGTCAGAGACCCAGTAAATCCCTGTGGCAGCCTCGTCCAAGTTAATTGTTGTCCCTTCCAAGTGAAAGCCAGGAGATCTTGGCTATCTTCAGCTATCGGTATACTAAAAAAGGCTGCTGTTAGGTCGATCACAGTAAAATAAGTTGCCCAAAGGGGTATCTGTAGTAAAATGGTTGATGGGTCGGGGACTACTGGATGTGGAGCAACTACATGTTGGTTTATAGCCCCTAAGTCTTGTATAAACTGATACTCTGGATCACCATCAGAATCTTGCCTGTTCTTTTTAACTGGCAGAATTGGGGTGTTGTACGGGGATTCACAGACTCTAAGGATACCCAGTTTCAAATAATGATTGATTTGTTTTTGGATGCTCTTCTCTGCTTCCTTTGGGATAGGGTATTGCTTAACTGCAGGAGGCAATCCCCCCTTTGTTTTTATCGAGACTGGACTAGCTGATTTCAGTAGTCCCACATCCATTCCTGAAGAGCTCCATAACCGTTTAGGAACTGATTCTAACCTTGTTGGAATTTGCAGATTAGTCGACTCTGGTTCTGGTGTCTTAGCCAGAACACATGAGCCCATAATTATTAATTCCACCTCTTCTGGCTGTAAGCAGATCTGAGTATCCAAGGCTTGCAGGAGATCTCTCCCTAAAAGGCACATGGGCGCGTCTGTGGAAATTGTAATACATCCCCACGCTCTTTTACCTCCAATAGTAAGCAATAAGGGCTTAGATAACATTCGTTCGCCTTTTCCCGCTACTCCTTGCATCATTATTTTATCTGGTGACTTGCATCCTTTAGGCTCAAACTTTAAAAGGGAAAGGGTGGCTCCAGTATCCACTAGAAAGGGAACTTCTAAGCCTTCTATATTTGCCATTACCTGCCCTTCAAATCCAAATCTACATCCCATGAATTTACCCCCATTTCCACAGTATTTTCTGAGTCTCCTATCTCCTGTCATTGTGGACTGCCTGGGAATTGCCTGGTCTCCTTCTCAATATTTGATTGCCTCATGCTGGCCCCTCTATTCCCAAGTGCACAGGGCCTCACTGGGCATTCCTGCTTCCAGTGTCCTTGTTCCCCCCAAGAATGACAAACATCATTAACTCTTAATTGTACACCCCCTTCACTTTGATTCCATCTATCTCCCCTGGTTCTTCCGCGCCCCTCCCCTTGCCAGCCTGCCATATGCTCTTTAAAATACTTTTGTGTATCAGGGGCTGCTTGATCTATAAAAACACTAATTGCGAGAGCATCATTGAAGTTTTGTGGGGTCATTCCTCCCTATTTTAGCGGGGCTTACCGCAAAAGTCCCCAGAAGTCATGGGGGTGTTCATCTAATCACTGTCTGCATTCTTGCACTCTAGTCCAATTTACTCCTAACTCTCTGCATGCTCTAATTACTTCTACTAAATTTCAAAGTCCTGTTGGACACACAGCTCTATCTCCTGCATTATTATAATCCCAATTTGGATCATTTGCTAGCCAGAGGTTTCTATTTCCCCCGGCTTGCTGCGCTTCTTCCGCATCTTTAATTATCTTATCCCCTTCATTTGGTTGAAATAATTCCCTCAAAAGAATTTGGGTATCACTCCAGTTTGGGTTGTGCCCAGTGCAGATATTAGAAAATAACTGGACACATCGCCCTGCATCTTTTCTTAATCTCTGCATTTTCCCCCCCCATAAGGCGAGATGGCCAGGGTGCCAGGGCTGATTAGTAAATACCCGCAGCACAGGAGGAGGGGGACTGGCCCCTCCCTTTCCCCCTGGCTGTAAAGCGGCAGGGTTAGTCAGCACGTTGGGGATCATAGGATAGAGTCCGGCAGCCAATGGAGTAGAGGGAGAAGGAGGAGGAGAAGGAGAAGTAATGACAGAGATCATCAGGTATATCAGGTGGAGCAGAAACTTTTGGAGCACAGTCCGGGGTACTAGTATCTGCTAGCACAAGTGTTACGTTCGGCAGGTTTCTTTCCTCCCTCCCTCCTGGCTCAAATGCTCCCGCGCCCATGCCCAGTTATTGTTATGGAAATTCTATGGAAATTAGGCTTGTTGGCCACCATAAGAGGGCTTGACGCTAGGTTTCCGCAGAAAAATTCAGAGCCAAATCAAAACAAATTAAAGAATTAAATATTAATGACGCGCGTGCAGTAATTACAGCTCGAGCTGGGTGCCTCCGAAGAGGGACCCTAACATAAACAAATCCTGGGCAATTATAGTTTTTTCAACGTACATTTCCCACCCTTCACGTGGTAGTTAGACCAATAGTAATTTTTTGGTCCTCATTGGGTCTCATCGTCATTCTGAGGTAAGCTGTTTTTCTCCTTATTTTTGTTTTTTGCAGTCTCTGCTGACGGTTGTACCTCTGTTTTTGTGGGGTCTTACTGTTGTGTCTCAAGGTCCTGAGGAGGAGGTGATTCTAAATCATAACAATGAACACTGCCCCAGCAGTGAGCTAAGGCTTTGCCCCTCAAGGTCCTAATGCCCTGCACTGGTCTTACTTCAAAGCCTTGACACCCTCCCTTTGGGAGTGTGAGACGCATTGCTGCAGACACCCTCCCTTTGGGAGTGTGAGACGCAGGAATGCAGACTGCTTGTAACTTCCTTATCTTCCCAGCTGGAACCAGCTCTGAGGCCCTTTTCTTACTGGACTAAGTAAAAGTTCATTGTTTTCGCTAAGTGCGGCCTAAGGCTTCAGCAAATTTAGCTCCTCATGCTAAGCAAGTTTTAGAGAAGTTGTGCTAAGCGGCTACCTCTAGACAGTTTCAGTTCGCTATTCTTTAACAGTTCCCCGCTTTGTTTTTATGAAGCATCCCTGCTAATACTTGAAACAGAGTTCTCGAAGCCTTTCAAGGCGTGCTATCACGTTCCATAATCTTATGCATAATATGATCGTAAGCAATAGGCATAACACAGTTAAAGTTAACACAACTACTAGTGGGTGCAACACGTGATTATAAATCGCTGTTGTAGTTGGTGACCACCCTAGAAGAATTTCCCAGCCATGATGTTCTCCATCCCTTTTTATCCTTTCCGAGACGTGGTGCATCTCTTCCGCTTCATGATGAATGGTGATTAGAGGGTTTTTTGTCCATTGTTTCGGGTACGTTCTAGCAGTCGACGCAGGCTGTCATGTTGTAGTAGTTTCTTCACTAGTGTGAGATTCTTTCCAATGGGGTTAGGTAGTAAATTTTGAATTAATGTATAATTAGATTGTAACAATTGATAAGATCTAATAGGAGCTGAATGATTAAAGTCGCATCCCATAATTTTGGGTAATGTTACAAATACAAATATTTGAGTAATTAATTACTTGTATCTACAACAATGCCATCTATGAATGTAAGATTACAAAGTGTTCTTACACATACACATTCTTTTTTTAACATGTACAAGTACAGTTCAACTTGAACAGCAAAATAAGAACACAGTATGACAGTATATGGCCCGTTCCATTTAGGTTTTAACTTGGATTTTTGTGAAAATACCTTAACTAAAACTTCATCCCCAGGCTGTATACCAAGCACTTCTATTTCAGGTGGTGTGGATTGATATCATTGAGCATATATTTATTTATTTCAAAGATTTTCAAACCTTTTTGCATAGTTAGAACATACTGGGTTAGTTGTCCATCTCTAACAGGCTAGTCTTAGCTGGCATAACAAGTCCCTAGTACAGCTAAATGTTTCCCAAAGAGAATTTCTGCTGGTGTTAGTCCTATGGGTTGCCGTGGGACATTTCAAACATCCCATAGAGCCAAGTTAAATGCTTCTGGCCATTTTAGGCTAGCACGTTTGCATATTCTTGCTATTTTTTCTTTTAATGTGCTATTCGTTCTTTCTACTTGTCCTGAAGATTGTGGGTGATAAGGGGTACATAGGTTTCTTTTTATTCCTAATGATTTATATAATTGAGTGATTATGCTTGCCATAAAATGGGCACCCCTATCTGAATCCATGGCTTCTGGGACTCTATACCTGGGTATGATTTCCTTCAGTAAGGCTTTTACCCCTGTGGCACATACACAGTTAATGAGTGACCCAAAACTACAGGTCATGTTTTTTTCAGTAAGAGCTGCCGTAGCTGCTATTGCTCTGATGCATCCTGGAGTGCCTTTAGCTACCTCATCTAGTTGCGTGGAATAATAGGCCACTGGTCTATGGTGAGGGCCTAGTTTTTGGGTGAGTACCCCACTTGCTACTCCCTGTCGTTCATGGACAAATAATTCCAATGGTTTGCTATAATCTGGTAACCCTAGAGCAGGGGCTGAAACCAACGCTTTTTTCACAGATGTAAAAGCTTTCTCCCTTTCTGGGCCCCAGGCCACAGGCTCTATCTCCTCCTTTTTTGTTGCCTGCACTAAAGGCTTAGTAAGTTCTGCTAACCCAGGAATCCACGGTTGGCAAAATCCTACAGCTCCTAAAAATCCCGTGTTGTTTTTTTGTTACAGGACGAGGCATATCAAGAATTGTCTTTACTCGTTCTGGATCAACTAACCTGTGTCCTTCTTTTAAGATAAAACCCAAATATTTTACCTCTCTTTGACACAGCTGGAGTTTAGACAGAGATGCCTGATGCCCTTTTTCTGCAAGAGCGTTACATGGAGAAACAGTGTCTTTTAAAAATGTCTCATAATCTTTACTTGCTAATAACATATCATCTACATATTGTATTACTACAGAATGTCCTGGAAGTTCGATATCTGAGAGGTCATTTTTGAGTATACGCAAAAGAATAGTCAGAGACCCAGTAAATCCCTGTGGCAGCCTTGTCCAAGTTAATTGTTGTCCCTTCCAAGTGAAAGCCAAGAGATCTTGGCTATCTTCAGCTATCGGTATACTAAAAAAAGCTGCCGTTAGGTCAATCACAGTAAAATAAGTTGCCCAAAGGGGTATCTGTAGTAAAATGGTTGATGGGTTAGGGACTACTGGATGTGGAGCAACTACCTGTTGGTTTATAGCCCTTAAGTCTTGTACAAACTGATACTCTGGATCACCATCAGAGTCTTGTCTGTTCTTTTTAACTGGCAGAATTGGGGTGTTGTACGGGGATTCACAGACTCTAAGGATACCCAGTTTCAAATAATGATTGATTTGTTTTTGGATGCTCTTCTCTGCTTCCTTTGGGATAGGGTATTGCTTAACTGCAGGAGGCAATCCCCCCTTTGTTTTTATCGAGACTGGACTAGCTGATTTCAGTAGTCCCACATCCATTCCTGAAGAGCTCCATAACCGTTTAGGAACTGATTCTAACCTTGTTGGAATTTGCAGATTAGTCGACTCTGGTTCTGGTGTCTTAGCCAGAACACATGAGCCCATAATTATTAATTCCACCTCTTCTGGCTGTAAGCAGATCTGAGTATCCAAGGCTTGCAGGAGATCTCTCCCTAAAAGGCACATGGGCGCGTCTGTGGAAATTATAATACATCCCCACGCTCTTTTACCTCCAATAGTAAGCAATAAGGGCTTAGATAACATTCGTTCGCCTTTTCCCGCTATTCCTTGCATCATTATTTTATCTGGTGACTTGCATCCTTTAGGCTCAAACTTTAAAAGGGAAAGGGTGGCTCCAGTATCCACTAGAAAGGGAACTTCTAAGCCTTCTATATTTGCCATTACCTGCCCTTCAAATCCAAATCTACATCCCATGAATTTACCCCCATTTCCACAGTATTTTCTGAGTCTCCTATCTCCTGTCATTGTGGACTGCCTGGGAATTGCCTGGTCTCCTTCTCAATATTTGATTGCCTCATGCTGGCCCCTCTATTCCCAAGTGCACAGGGCCTCACTGGGCATTCCTGCTTCCAGTGTCCTTGTTCCCCCCAAGAATGACAAACATCATTAACTCTTAATTGTACACCCCCTTCACTTTGATTCCATCTATCTCCCCTGGTTCTTCCGCGCCCCTCCCCTTGCCAGCCTGCCATATGCTCTTTAAAATACTTTTGTGTATCAGGGGCTGCTTGATCTATAAAAACACTAATTGCGAGAGCATCATTGAAGTTTTGTGGGGTCATTCCTCCCTATTTTAGCGGGGCTTACCGCAAAAGTCCCCAGAAGTCATGGGGGTGTTCATCTAATCACTCTCTGCATTCTTGCACTCTAGTCCAATTTACTCCTAACTCTCTGCATGCTCTAATTACTTCTACTAAATTTCAAAGTCCTGTTGGACACACAGCTCTATCTCCTGCATTATTATAATCCCAATTTGGATCATTTGCTAGCCAGAGGTTTCTATTTCCCCCGGCTTGCTGCGCTTCTTCCGCATCTTTAATTATCTTATCCCCTTCATTTGGTTGAAATAATTCCCTCAAAAGAATTTGGGTATCACTCCAGTTTGGGTTGTGCCCAGTGCAGATACTAGAAAATAACTGGACACATCGCCCTGCATCTTTTCTTAATCTCTGCATTTCCCCCCCCCCATAAGGCGAGATGGCCAGGGTGCCAGGGCTGATTAGTAAATACCCGCAGCACAGGAGGTGGAGGACTGGCCCCTCCCTTTCCCCCCGGCTGTAAAGCGGCAGGGTTAGTCAGCACGTTGGGGATCATAGGATAGAGTCCGGCAGCCAATGGAGTAGAGGGAGAAGGAGGAGGAGAAGGAGAAGCAATGACAGAGAGGTCATCAGGTATATCAGGTGGAGCAGAAACTTTTGGAGCACAGTCCGGGGTACTAGTATCTGCTAGCACAAGTGTTACGTTCGGCAGGTTTCTTTCCTCCCTCCCTCCTGGCTGAAATGCTCCCGCGCCCATGCCCAGTTATTGTTATGGAAATTATATGGAAATTAGGCTTGTTGGCCACCATAAGAGGGCTCGACGCTAGGTTTCCGCAGAAAAATTCAGAGCCAAATCAAAACAAATTAAAGAATTAAATATTAATGACGCGCGTGCAGTAATTACAGCTCGAGCTGGGTGCCTCCGAAGAGGGACCCTAACATAAACAAATCCTGGGCAATTATAGTTTTTTCAACGTACATTTCCCACCCTTCACGCGGTAGTTAGACCAATAGTAATTTTTTGGTCTGGGGTCTCCTGCTCCTCATTGGGTCTCATCGTCATTCTGAGGTAAGCTGTTTTTCTCCTTATTTTTGTTTTTTGCAGTCTCTGCTGACGGTTGTACCTCTGTTTTTGTGGGGTCTTACTGTTGTGTCTCAAGGTCCTGAGGAGGAGGTGATTCTAAATCATAACAATGAACACTGCCCCAGCAGTGAGCTAAGGCTTTGCCCCTCAAGGTCCTAATGCCCTGCACTGGTCTTACTTCAAAGCCTTGACACCCTCCCTTTGGGAGTGTGAGACGCAGGAATGCAGACTGCTTGTAACTTCCTTATCTTCCCAGCTGGAACCAGCTCTGAGGCCCTTTTCTTACTGGACTAAGTAAAAGTTCATTGTTTTCGCTAAGTGCGGCCTAAGGCTTCAGCAAATTTAGCTCCTCATGCTAAGCAAGTTTTAGAGAAGTTGTGCTAAGCGGCTACCTCTAGACAGTTTCAGTTCGCTATTCTTTAACAGTTCCCCGCTTTGTTTTTATGAAGCATCCCTGCTAATACTTGAAACAGAGTTCTCGAAGCCTTTCAAGGCGTGCTATCACGTTCCATAATCTTATGCATAATATGATCGTAAGCAATAGGCATAACACAGTTAAAGTTAACACAACTACTAGTGGGTGCAACACGTGATTATAAATCGCTGTTGTAGTTGGTGACCACCCTAGAAGAGTTTCCCAGCCATGATGTTCTCCATCCCTTTTTATCCTTTCTGAGACGTGGTGCATCTCTCCCGCTTCATGATGAATGGTGATTAAGAGTTTTCTGTCCATTGTTTCGGATGCGTTCTAGCAGTCGACTCAAATCATCATGTTGTAGTAGTTTCCATACCAGGGTGAGATTCATCCCAATGGGGTTAGGTAGTAAATTTTGAATTAATGTATAATTAGATTGTAACAATTGATAAGATCTAATAGGAGCTGAATAATTAAAGTCGCATCCCATAATCTTTGGTAAAGTTACAAATACAAATATTTGAGTGATTACTTGTATCTACACCAATGTTATCTATGAATATAAGATTACAAAGTGTTCTTACACATACACATTCTTTTGCAACATATACAAGTACAGTTCAACTTGAACAGCAAAATAAGAACATAGTATGACAGTATATGGCCTGTTGCAGTTAGGTTTTAACTTGGATTTTTGTGAAAATACTTTAACTAAAACTTCATCCCCAGGCTGTATACCAAGCACTTGTATTTCAGGTGGTGTGGATTGATATCACTGAGCGCATATATATATATATTTTAAGATTTTCAAACCTTTTTTGCATACTTAGAACATACTGGGTTAGTCGTCCATCTCTGTCTAACAGGCTGGTCTTAGCTGGAATAATAAGTCCCTAGTACAGCTAAATGTTTCCCAAAGAGAATTTCTGCTGGTGTTAGTCCTATGGGTTGCCATGGGACATTTCAAACATCCCATAGAGCTAAGTTAAATGTTTCTGGCCGTTTTAGGCCAGGACATGTGCATATTCTTGCTGTTTTTTCTTTTAGTGTTCTGTTCATTCTTTCTACTTGTCCTGAAGATTGTGGGTGATAAGGGGTAATAGGTTTCTTTTTATTCCTCATGATTTATATAACTGAGTGATTATGCTTGCCGTAAAATGGGCACCCCTATCTGAATCAGTGGCTTCTGGGACCCCATACCTGGGTATGATTTCCTTCAGTAAGGCTTTTACCACTCCCCCTGTGTCGGCCTTTCTTGTTGGGAAAGCTTCTACCCAGCCTGATAACTGATCTACTATCACTAACAAGTGTTTGTAGCCATTGGCAGATGGCATATCCGCATAATCTATTTGTAGCTTTTGGAAAGGGAAGTAGGCCCATGGTTGCGCCCCCCAACCCGAACTCTGAGCTTGGCTTGTTATTTGAAAACTTCTGGCAGGTCAGGCAGCTGTTTGTTATTCTTTTAGCAGCTGCATAAATTCCTGGAGCAGCCCATACTTTCTGTACCTGCTTAGCTATTGCCTCCGCTCCCCCATGAGCTTTATCATGAAACCACCTAGCTATAGTAATTAACTATTTTTTTTGGTAGAATTGGTTTTCCTCCAATTGTCCATATTCCATCATCACTTTGTTTTGCTTCCCACTGCTCCCATTGTTTTTTCTCTTCCACTGAGCAGTCTTTTTCATACAGAGTTTTGGGGTCTATTAAATTTGGCCACTCACTCTGGTCCATCCTTGGAACCGCCCCCATACATTCTTTCAGAGGTTGTCGAGCTGCAGCTTTTGCAGCAGCGTCGGCTAAAGCATTTCCTCTGCTAATTTCTGTAGTGTCTTTAGTATGGGCTGGGCAGTGTATTACAGCAATTTCTTTGGGCAGTTGGACTGCTTCCAGCAAATTACGTATTTCTTCTCCATTAGCTAATTTCTTTCCTGATGACGAAAAGAATCCTCGCTCTTTCCATAACATCCCTGTTACATGACCTACTCCAAATGCATATTTAGACTCGGTATAGATATTTACCTGCAGGTTCTTACCGATTTTTGCTGCTTGGGTCAATGCTATTAATTCTGCTCCTTGAGCACTTACAGACGGAGACAAAGGATTGGCCTCAAGTACCTCAAAGAGGTTAGTGACAGCATAGCCGGAGTGGTGCCTTCCGTCCAAATACTAGGATGATCCATCTGTAAACGGAACTAAGTCTGGGTTTTCCAAAGGTTTGTCTTTAAGGTCCTCCCGGGGCTTGCTCGAGCTGACGATCACCTGCTCACAGGAATGATGTGGCTCTCCATCCTCAGGTAGAGGCAATAGTGTTGCTGGATTTAAGATGTTGCATCTCTTTACATGCAGGTAATGTGACCTTAATATTATCAGTTCATAGCGGTGAGCTCTCTGTGGGGATAGTGCTTGAGTCGCGTATTGTTTCATTAACAGTTCTACTTCATGTGGCACATACACAGTCAATGAGTGACCCAAAACTACAGGTCATGTTTTTTTCAGTAAGAGCTGCCGTAGCTGCTATTGCTCTGATGCATCCTGGAGTGCCTTTAGCTACCTCATCTAGCTGCGTGGAGTAATAGGCCACTGGTCTGTGGTGAGGGCCTAGTTTTTGGGTGAGTACCCCACTTGCTACTCCCTGTCACTCATGGACAAACAATTCGAATGGTTTGCTATAATCTGGTCACCCTAGAGCAGGGGCTGAAACCAACGCTTTTTTCACAGATGTAAAAGCTTTCTCCCTTTCTGGGCCCCAGGCCACAGGCTCCATCTCCTCCTTTTTTGTTGCCTGCACTAAAGGCTTAGTAAGTTCTGCTAACCCAGGAATCCACGGTTGGCAAAATCCTACAGCTCCTAAAAATCCCGTGTTGTTTTTTTGTTACAGGACGAGGCATATCAAGAGTTGTCTTTACTCGTTCTGGATCAACTAACCTGTGTCCTTCTTTTAAGATAAAACCCAAATATTTTACCTCTCTTTGACACAGCTGGAGTTTAGACAGAGATGCTCGATGCCCTTTTTCTGCAAGAGTGTTAATCTTTACTTGCTAATAACAAATCATCTACATATTGTATTAATACAGAATGTCCTGGAAGTTCGATATCTGAGAGGTCATTTTTGAGTATACGCGAAAAAATAGTCGGAGACCCAGTAAATCCCTGTGGCAGCCTCGTCCAAGTTAATTGTTGTCCCTTCCAAGTGAAAGCCAAGAGATCTTGGCTATCTTCAGCTATCGGTATACTAAAAAAGGCTGCCGTTAGGTCGATCACAGTAAAATAAGTTGCCCAAAGGGGTATCTGTAGTAAAATGGTTGATAGGTCGGGGACTACTGGATGTGGAGCAACTACCTGTTGGTTTATAGCCCTTAAGTCTTGTACAAACTGATACTCTGGATCACCATCAGAGTCTTGTCTGTTCTTTTTAACTGGCAGAATTGGGGTGTTGTACGGGGATTCACAGACTCTAAGGATACCCAGTTTCAAATAATGATTGATTTGTTTTTGGATGCTCTTCTCTGCTTCCTTTGGGATAGGGTATTGCTTAACTGCAGGAGGCAATCCCCCCTTTGTTTTTATCCAGACTGGACTAGCTGATTTCAGTAGTCCCACATCCATTCCTGAAGAGCTCCATAACTTTTTAGAAACTGGTTCTAAACCTGTTGGAATTTGCAGATTAGTTGACTCTGGTTCTGGTGTCTTAGCCAGAACACATGAGCCCATAATTATTAATTCCACCTCTTCTGGCTGTAAGCAGATCTGAGTATCCAAGGCTTGCAGGAGATCTCTCCCTAAAAGGCACATGGGCGCGTCTGTGGAAATTATAATACATCCCCACACTGTTTTACCCCCAATAGTGAGTACTAAGGGCTTAGATAACATTCGTTTGCCTTTTCCCGCTACTCCTTGCATCATTATTTTATCTGGTGACTTGCATCCTTTAGGCTCAAACTTTAAAAGGGAAAGGGTGGCTCCAGTATCCACTAGAAAGGGAACTTCTAAGCCTTCTATATTTGCCATTACCTGCCCTTCAAATCCAAATCTACATCCCATGAATTTACCCCCATTTCCACAGTATTTTCTGAGTCTCCTATCTCCTGTCATTGTGGACTGATTTGATTGCCTCATGCTGGCCCCTCTATTCCCAAGTGCACAGGGCCTCACTGGGCATTCCTGCTTCCAGTGTCCTTGTTCCCCCCAAGAATGACAAACATTATTAACTCTTAATTGTACACCACCTTCACTTTGACTCCATCTATCTCCCCTGGTTCTTCCGCGCCCCCTCCCCTTGCCAGCCTGGCATATGCTCTTTAAAATACTTTTGTGTATCAGGGGCTGCTTGATCTATAAAAACAGTAATTGCAAGGAATGCAGACTGCTTGTAACTGCCTTATCTTCCCAGCTGGAACCAGCTCTGAGGCCCTTTTCTTACTGGACTAAGTAAAAGTTCATTATTTTCGATAAGTGCGGCCTAAGGCTTCAGCAAATTTAGCTCCTCATGCCAGGCAAGTTTTAGAGAAGTTGTGCTAAGCGGCTGCCTGTAGGCAGTTTCAGTTTGCTCTTCCTTAACACAAGGATCCTGCCTGGAAAGTACCAAGTGTGATGACATGGCTGTAGGCCTGGCAGGGCAGGTGGGGTTTTTCCTGCATGCTGCCAGTGAGGGGAATGGGCTTGAGCAGCAGTGCTTGGATCCAGCAGGTCAGCCCCTGGGTGTGCAGCTGGTGCTGGCAGCAGGGCTTTGTTTTCATGAGCGTGGGCCCCTCTTTGTGCATGAAGGCTGGCGTGGAGAGATGGTCGCCACGTGCCCCCTGGGGGCAAAAGCAAGAAAAGCACAAGCCCCGTGAGTAGGAAGAGGTGCACAGGTGAGGGCAGGGCCTGCTTGCCCAGGTGGCCTGGCGGTCCAGCAGCTGGACGTCCCGAAGGCGAGCCAGCAGCGAGGCACCAAGGCTGGGGGGTGTCACGCTTCATCAGGAGGAGAGTGTGCCCGTGTGCTGCCGTGAGGCTCAAGCCGGTGGCCAAGGTGGTGAGGAGAGCCCAAAAGTCGGTGCCCCTGAGGGGAGAGGAGGATGCATGGAAGAGTGAGGAAGCGATGGTGTGGGAGGGCAAGGCAAAGGTGCAGGGTGATGTGGAGCAAAGAAAGCCTGGAGGGGCCCAGCGCAGTGCGTGCACGCCAATAGGGAAGTGCTTAGAGAGCAACAGTCTGGAGAAATGAATCTCTGACAGCTTTTGTGGGAAATCTGCAGAGGCGGGCACCTGTCTCAGGGGTCCGTCCGCTAATGCCTGCAGCCTGGGGACCAGACAGGAGCACTTTGCAGTCTGTGTGCAGCTGCGGGCCTGCAGCGTGGCATGCCTGGAGCGCTGCGGTGGATGGCTGCAGCCTCTTTGGGAAGGCCCGTCTGGGAAGGTGCGGAGGGGCAGTTGGCCTTTCTGTGAGAAAGCAGCGGGAATGCAGGACGCTCTGCCTAGGGCTGGACGGTGAGGCATATGGGTGAGGCTTAGTGGCCCGAGCAAGAGGAGTGGTCTTGCAGTGGCTGGCTGTGTGCTCTAGAGGGCCTGAAGAAGGGCAGCATCTGCACGGTGTAGGAGGCAGAGAGGTGGGGAGAGGCAAATTCCTGCTGCGGCACAGATGGCAGCTCGGAGCTGGGCTCAGAAGCTGGCACCAGAGGCTGGGAGGCAAAGCCCTGGTGCTGGAGGTGCCCCCGGTGAGCAGCAAGGCCTTGTGATGTCGGTGCTAGCACGGTCACCAGCAAGGCCTTGTGATGCGGGTGCCCCTGGTGGCCAGCAGGAGGTGGTCACGGGGGTCCCCATGGCAACGTGCAGGGCTTTGTGATGGGGGTAGCATCATGCCCCCAAGGCCATTGTGATGGGGCGGTGCCCGTGGTGACCGAGTCCATGCTGGGAGCAGAGCCCCTGGCTGTGCCCTCTGAGGAGAGCAGCTCGCTGAGGAGGGAGCAGCTCTCTTGAGTGCCAGAGTGGCAGGTGCGCAGGAGAAGCTCCTGCTGATGGACAAGGGGCGGCAGGCGAATGCCGGCTCCCAGCCCGTGGATGGGCTTTCTGTGAGGCCGAAGCGCAGAAGCAAGGTGAGCGGTGGGGCTGGAGGGAGAGGCAGGCAGCAGGGCTGGGAGCCGCACGGAAAGCATGAGGACGGTGGGGAAGAGGAGGTGGGGCAAGCGAGCCAGGCCTGATCTTCTCTGGCCAGGGGGTATTTCTTGCTGGTGCTGGGGATTTTCTGGTGCACAAAGCACACCGACTGGGGTGCTGCAAGGCCCAAATGGAGCCTGTGAGCTGTGCTGAGGGTCAGAGAGCATCTCCAGGCTTAGCACAGCTGGGTCGTGCTAGGCCATGAGCTTCCCTTTGCCATGGGGCCGGGCTTTCCTGTGCCTGAGGGGCCGCTTGTACGAACGCAACCGCCTCCATCATGTGCTTCCTTCTCCCTGCAGGGGGGCCAGCGGGAGCCGCATGCAGTGACGCAACGCATCCCGACCCCGACTTCATCGCAGCAAAGGGACAGGCGGCCGTTGCTGCCCGGCCCACAGAGCTGGCAAGACCCTGAAGACGTCATCGCGAAGGTAGCGAGCTGAGCAGCGATGGTGGCAAAGCCTCTGCCTGACTGTGCATAGCTGCCAAGCAGCAGGCGGGAAGTGGTGGGAGGGAGCAGGAGGAGCGCCTGCTCTGCATGGCAGTCGGCAAGGACATGGCTCGAGGTTTCCGAGGGAGCTGCCTTTGCCCATCTCTTGCCCAGTGGTGACCAGCCTTCTCCCCACGCAGCCTTTGGGAGCCAGCTGCGTGGGAGAGTGCTGCTGTTGTGGAGGGTTTCAGGGGCCACAGGGAGTGTGCATGTGGGAAGGCTGGGGGGGAGGGGTAAAGGGCAGCAGTAACTTGGCCTTCCTCATGGGCTTTGATTGCAGATGGCGGAGGACACTGTGAGGGAGGTTCTCGACTCGGTGCAAGCTCTTCATGCCTCCAGCAGCCTTGTGAAGAAGGCTCCTCCGGGGCGCCGGGAGACACTGCACAGCAGGCCTTGTGCAAGAGCAGAGACACCGCATCGGCCCGGCTTAGCGCCTCACGCAACCAAGGCAGCTAGGCAGGCACGTGGAGGCCTGGAGGCCTCTACAGGTCAAAGAGCGGCATCCGCACGTCGACCTCCAGAAAAATCCTGCAGATCTTCTTTGAGATGCACGGCCACTGCTGAGGCTCTGGAGGATGTGGCAAGGAGAGTGCCTGCCTCTCCAAAAGCTAAGCAGGAAGCTGGCGCTCTCCCCCGAGCAATTCAAGCTCCTGTCTCCTATTTGCCTGAGGCCAGGCCTGGGTCTTCCGCGCTGGGAAAAGCAAGGATGCTGCAAGCTGTTGAGAACATCCTTGCAGATGTGTGCATGGAAATGAGGGCTGAGGACCAGAGACCTGCTGCACACAGCCCCGCACTGCCTGCCGCACCTCTGATGCACGCACTGCTGGCGCTCGCGTCTGCAGCCTTGAGCCGTGCTGATGATGTGAGTGCGGGACATGGCCGGGAGCTCAGGGCAGCCGGGCCACAAAGGACCTTGGCATACACCATTGCTCTAGCAGGCCTGGCAAGCGCATTGCAGAAGGAGAGCAGGGAGCGTGGCAAAAACACAGCTGCCACAGCTCTGCAAGGGCCAGATTGCAACAGGCGTGGGGGCAAAAGGAAGGTCATGGGGGCCGGTGCACCAGCTTCCCCGGGCAGGGGCCATGGACTGGTCACACTAGGATGGCAACTTGCAGTGCAGAGGCCCAAACAGCAGCCTCTGGGCATCATCTGTCGCCTTCAAGGCACGCCACTGCGCATACACCCCGACAACCCCTCGCAGTATCTCGCCGTGCTCTCAATCAAAACAGAGACGCTGGAGGAGCTCGACAGGAGCTGCGTGGCGCGCACCGGGCAGAGCTTGGCTCAGCTGCGAGAAGCCTTTCTGGAGAGGAAGGAGCCGAGGCCAAAGGAGAGGGAGGTCGAGGAAGAGGAGGGCAAGGGGAAACGTTTCTCCCTGACAGCATCGGGATGCCTCAATGTTCGCCCCAAGGAGGTGAGTGCAAAGGGTGGGCCAGGGCAGATGGTGACCCTCCGTGTGCTGGGGCCAGCCGCTGCGCCCTGCTGCAACAGTGTGATGGTGGCAGTGCTGGCAGGGCCACGGGGGGCATTGCTGGTGGGAAAAGCAGCTGCCTTCACAAATCTCCCTCTCTGGCTTCAGCTCTGTGCCAGAAACTCCTTCTATAACCTGTGGCAACCGGAGGTGACGCGAGTGGAGCTCCTGAAGGATGCGAGGTCCAAGTGGGAGGTGCTGGAGCGGCTGTACGCCCATGCGCCCAGGAGGGAGCGCAAGATGGGAGCTGGGAAGAGAGTCCGGGGAGCACCAGAGGATGCTGGCGTGGAGTGGAGCGATGAGGAAGAGGACGTTGAAGAAGAACCTTTGGAATGGGAGGAGCTGGAGAAAAACACAGCCTTGGTCATGAGCTGGGTCAGACCGAGCCTCAGGAGCCTCTTGGCAGACCCACAGCCGTGTCCTGAGGAGGTGCCGTGCTCACCCGTTGTGAAGGGCAGAGATGCTGCCAGGGAGGCAGCTGGTGACCTGCAGAGCACGCCTCTGGCCCCAGCAGTGCCCCGAGGAGCCGTGGCAGCGGCATCTCCTTTGGCAGGAGGCTGCCAGGACGCGGGGGACAGTGTGCCTCTGGCTCCACTGGCCAGCACAGGAGCAAAGGCAGAGGCCTCCCCTGCAGCCAGAGGCCCTGAGGATGCAGGGGAAAATGCTCCTCTGCCTCCATCGCTTCCCGCAGAGGCTGCGCCAAAGGCCTCCCAGTTGTGCGGAGGCCCTTGTGGGGAGAGCAACAGCCTGCCTCTCCAACCACCATTGCCCGAAGAAAGCGCAGCAGAAGGCTCTGCCCTGGCCGCAGGCCTTCCTCACCAGGTGAGCAAGGAGCATGGCGTCGGCACCCACCACCAAAGGGAGGTGCGGTGTGAGCAGCGTCTGGGGTGTGCAGGGTGGGTGAGAAGAGCTGCCCCATTGCATGGGTCCCCCGCGGCCGTGGTGAGAAGCTGTCCCCCCAGCCCTTTGCGCTCTGCACTCTCTGTCCTGGGGAAGATGCCTGGTGCTCTGTGTTTCCAAGTGCCAGAGGCCCAGGGCTGACGTGCCCTCCCCGGCCTGCACAGCATCCAGCCCTGGGGCATGGATGCTGAGCAAGGAGGGCAGGGGCAGCCCCAGCAGCAGCCGCCTCCCACAGCCAGCGAGCCAGCCCCCTTGTGCCACGTACCCGGCCACCTCCATCCCCCGCTGCCCGTCGTGGCCCCCGGCCCAGCCCTGCTGCTACGGCCCCAAGACAAGCCTTGTGCCATTGCCCAGCCAGCTGCATGTGCCTCCCCTTGGGGCTCGCGGCCACTCACAGCATCCCCCCACCCCAAACCCTTTGCCCCCTCCTATATCCCAGGGCACCAGGATGCTGAGCATGGCCAGCTGATATCACACAGGGCTGTGTTCCTGCTCTCCCCATGCAGGTTGCCTGTGAGCCCAAAGAGGAGCACAAGTCATCGTCTTCCCTCCGGCCCTGCGGGAGGGCGCGGGAGCTGGGAGCTGGGAAGAGAGTCTGGGAAGTGCCAGAGGATGCTGGCGTGGAGTGGAGCGATGAGGAAGAGGATGTTGATGAAGAGCCTTTGGAATGGGAGGAGCTGGAGGAAAACATGGCCTTGGTCATGAGCTGGGTCAGACCGAGCCTCAGGAGCCTCTTGGCAGACCCACAGCCGTGTCCTGAGGAGGTGCCCTGCTCACCCGTTGTGAAGGGCAGAGATGCTGCCAGGGAGGCAGCTGGTGACCTGCAGAGCACGCCTCTGGCCCCAGCAGTGCCCCGAGGAGCCGAGGCAGCGGCATCTGCTCTGGCGGGAGGCTGCCAGGATGCGGGGGACAGTGTGCCTCTGGCCCCATCAGCCAGCACAGGAACAAAGGCGGAGGCCTCCCCCGCAGCCAGAGACCCTCAGGCTTGCCCTGCACTTGCCCAGCCCCTCGCCCACGGCTCTCCTTCCTCCACAGGCATCACCGCCCTCCCGCATGCTGCGCCTTCCAGGCGATGGCCATTGCGGCTCAGGGCAGCGCTTCGGGCTCTGCGCAGAGCTTTTAGCTGCCGCTGTGACTCAGGGCAGTGAGAGGAACAGCGCGAGGATGCAGCTGCCAGACAGGTGGCCCGAGATGGGAGATGGCGCAGAGCAAAGAGGCAGAGCGACGGAGGCTCTCTCCTGGCTGCTACAGCAATGCTACTGCGTCGTGTCCCACAGCCCATGTGTTGCTCCAAATAAACCCTCGGCAGCTGTTCCCGCCGTGTTACTTGGTGTCAGGGAACTGTCAGGAGAAAGACTAGTGCAGGCGCTGCCAAGGAAGGCAGTCAGGGCTGCAGAGAAAGCCCTACAAGCAGTCGCAGAGTGAGAGAGCAGCTGGGGTGGGAAGGGTCTTCCGGAGGTGTCTGCTGCAACCTCCTGCTGCAAGTGGAGGCAAGCAGAGGAGGTTTCGCAGGGCCTGTCAGGGTCGAGCTCTGACTGTCTCTGGCGATGGATTCCCGCACGGCCCTGGCACCCTGCTCCGGTGTTGCACCACCATTCGGCTTCCAAGGCCATTTGCAGTCTCTGAGGGGACTTTTCCCTGCCACAAGCCGTGCCGTTGCCCTCAACCTGTCCCCAGGCCCCTCAGGACGTCTCTGGCTCCATGCTCTCTGCACGCTCCCGTTAGGCACTTGCAGGCAGCAGTGAGATCCCCCTACGCCTTCTCTTCTGCCGGCTGCACCAAGCCAGCACCCTTGGTCTCTGCTCCTGTGTGCTGTGCTGCAGCTGCCAGGCAGCTTGGGGGCCTGCGCTGGGCTTGCTGCAGTGTGGCCCCATCTGCGTGGGCCAGGGGGCTGGGGATATGGGTGCAATGGGGTGGGGGCCTGGGATATGGGTGCAATAGGGCGGGGGCCTGGGGATGTGGGTGCAATGGGGCAGGGGGCCTGGGGAGGTGGTTGCAATTGGCAGGGGCCTGGGGACATGGGCGCAAAGGGGCAGGGGGCTGGGGATATGGGTGCAATGAGTCGGGGAAGCTCCGGATATGGGCGTAATGGGGCAGGGGCAGGGGCCTGGGGACGTGGGTGCAATGGGGTGGGGGGCTGGGGACACAGGTGCAATGGGCCAGGGGGCTGGGACCATGGGTGCAATGGGGTGGGGGGCCTGGGTTCAGGGGTGGTGATGTGACCTCACGCCTGAGTCCATGGGTGCAAAGGGGGTCGACACCTGGGTCCATGGGTGGTGGTGGGTGCTGATGGGGCCGCCACCTGGGCCCATGTGTGATAACACGGGTGCAATGGGGCTGGACACCTGGGTCCATGGGTGGTCACAGGTGCTGATGGGTGGCCACCTGGGCCCATGGGTGATAACATGGGTGCAATTGTTACAAGACAACCCTGAGAAGCTCAGAAAGAATGTTTGAAGTAGGTAGATTTGGATAACTTCTATCTTAGACAGAATTTGCTTAGCATGAGTAGCCACACACTTGCTTAGCATGAGTAGCTAAATTTGCTGAAGCCTTAGGCCACGCTCCTAGTTCGGTAAGAAAGGGCCCCAGAGCTGGTGCAGGCTGGAAAGATAAGGGAGTTACAAGCAGTCTGCATTCCTGTGCCCCACTCTCCGAAAGGGAGGATGTCAAGGCTGTGAAATAAGGCCTGTTTGGGCGCCAGGACCTTGGGAAGCAAAGCCTCCTCTCACTGTTGAAACTGTGTTAATTAAGGGGTCTGGATTATGTCCTCTTCCTCAGGACCTTGGGAGATAACATCTACTGACCTAGCTGGGGCAGTGTTAATTGATCAGGACCTTGAGAAGCAGGGGTGGGACCCAGGGAATGAAGAAATCACTAACCAATCAGTGTAAAAGGGAAAGTCGCAAATCTGGCAATTTGTTTGTATAAATGCTACTTGAAAAGTTGGGGTGTGTGTGCTCGATTTGTGGGAAACCACCGAGCACCCAGGCTTGCGCAACTCTGAAATAAATAAACAAATGTCTCTCCTGAGTGTGTAATTATTGGCTTATTGCACACCGGGCAACGAATCCGCTTTTCGGACAACACATGGATGGGTGTGGGTGCTGATGGGATTGGATGCCTGGCTCCAGGGGTGCAACGGGGCTAGACGCCTGGGGCCCTGGGCAGCTCCTCACCCATGGGTGCCACCTTGGGCAGGTTTCCACATCTTCCAGTAGACCTATGGGTGCCGGGGTGGGCCGGGGACCACCTACCAGCACTCGGCCTTCGATGGGCGCCACTCCCTGAGCTCCCACTGCTGGCTCCGCGTCCCCCCCTGTGACAGAGCCAACTCCATCCCCATCCCAATGGTGTCCCCGTCCCCACATCGTCCCCATCTCCATGGCGTCCCCGTCCCCACATCGTCCCCATCCCCCCATCATCCCCATCCCCACAGTGTCCCCCTGTCCCTGTGACAGAGCCAACTCCATCTCCAGCCCCACGGTGTCCCCATCCCCACATCGTCTCCAGCCCCACGGCGTCCCATCCCCCCAGTGGCCCCATCCCCATGGCATCCCCATCCCCACGTCGTCTCCGTCCCCACATCGGCCTCGGCCTCCCACATCGCCTCCGCGCTCCCGCCCACCACGCGCTCCGCGGAGATCCGCCCGGCGCCCGGGGGCGTCACCGCTGCCGCGCCTCGCCATTGGCGGGCGGCCGCCGGCGGGGCCAATGGCCATGCGACAAGGCGGAGCGGGAGCCGCGGCTCGGCGCTGCGCAGCGCCCTCCGCAAGCGCCCTCGCTGTCGCTTCTCCCAACCCGCCGCGCCGGGATCAGCCCAGCGCCTGGGGACGCCTCAGCCGACAAGAGCCGCTATTGGCGGGCGGGGCAGCCAATGGCGGTGCGCCGCAGCGGAGCCAATGGTGGCGCGGGGGCGTGGCCGCCGTGGGCTTCGGCGCCGGGTGAGGGCGAGGGCGCTGGCAGCGAGGAGGCGGTAGCGGGGCGGGCGCTGGGGCCGGGGCTGCTGCTGCTGGGCGGCGGCGGCGGCGGTGGCGAGCGGTGAGTGCGGGCGGGGCCCCCGGGCCCCCCTCTGCCCCTCCCCCGGCGCCGGGCTCCCCGTCAGCGGCCCCACGGACCGGCCTGCAACCGCCCCCAGGAGGTGCTGCCCCCCCGATCTTCCCCCCGGGACGTGCTGCCCCCCCGGAGCCCCCCGACCTGCCCTCCCGGAATGTGCTGCCCCCCTGACGTGCCCCCCCTGTGTCGTGCTGCCCCCCTGACCTGCCCCCCGGGACGTGCTGCCCCCCCCGACCCCCCCGACTTCTCCCCCCGGGACATCTTGATCCCCCGGATGCCCCCCAACGTGCCCCCCCCGGCCCCTCACCACCCCCCGTGTCCCCGCAGGCCCCCACTCCCTGCGCTACTTCCACACCACCGTGACGGAGCCCAGCCCGGGGCTGCCCGCCTTCGTCTCCGTGGGCTACGTGGACGGAGAGCTCATCGATGGCTACGACAGCGAGACGCAGAGGGCGGTGCCGGGTGCGGCCTGGATGGAGCAGGAGGGTCAGGACCACTGGGACAGGCAGCCCCAGAACGCATATGGCAATCACTAGTCTTCCAGAGTGGAGCTGGACACACTGCAGAAGCGCTACAACCAGAGCGGGGGTGAGCGCGGGCCGGGGCTCCCAGCGGCAGCTGCTCGCTGTCAGCGCTGGGGGCTGCGGGTCTGGGGTGCCCCCGGCCCTGCGCTGGGTGCCGTGTCCAAGCCCCTGTGCGGGGCCGGGGCTGCCCCTGAGCCCCCGTCTCCCTGCTTGTGTCTCAGGGTATCACACAGTGCAGCGCACGTACGGCTGTGACCTCCTGGAGGACGGTGGGATCTGGGGGTTTCTGCGGGATGCCTACGACGGGAAGGATTTCATCGCCTTTGACAAGGACACGCTGACATTCGTCATGGCGTATGCTGCTGCGCTAATCACCAAGAGGAAGTGGGAGGCAGAGAATGAGCCTGAGAGGCTGAAGCACTACCTGGAGAAGAGCTGCATGGAGTGGCAGTGGAGATACATGGAGTACAGGAGGGCTGCGCTGGAGAGGAGAGGTGAGGGCGAGGCGGGACCCCCCGGACACGGGGACGGGCCCCGGGCTCGGTGTTATGGAAATGAGGCTTGTCAGCCACCATAACAGGGCCCGACCCTAGGTTCCCGCAGAAAAGTTTGGCGCCAAATCAAAGCAAATGAAATAATGAAATTTTAATGACACGCGTGCGGTAATTACAGCTCGAGCTGGGTGTCTCCGAAGAGGGACCCCAAACAAAGAAATGCCTGGGCAATTATACCTTCCAATGTAAGCTCTCCACCCCTCAGGCAGTAGTTTGGACCAATAGTAATATTTGGGCCTGGAGTCTCCTGCTCCTTATTGGGTCTCATCCCTGTGCCTAGGCAGGCTGTTTATCTTTACTGTTATGGTTTTTGTTGACAGATGTGTCTTGGTTCCTCGGGTCCCGCCCTTGTCTCTCCAGGCTCTGACAAAGAGGTGTTGTTCCAGCAATTAGCACTGCCCCAGCAGTGACAATAGGTGTTATCTGCCAAGGTCCTGATGAAGGGATATAATCCAGACCCCGAGATAGTCCAGACCCCCTAATTAACACTGTTTCAGCAATGAGAGGAGGCTTTGTTTCCCAGGGTCCTGGTGCCCAAGTAGGCCTTATTTCAAAGCCTTGACATCCTCCCTCCCAGAGCGTGAAGCACAGGAATGCGAACTGCTTGCAACTCCCTTATCATTCCAGCTTGAACCAGCTCTCAGTCCCTTTTCTTACTGAACTAGGTAAAAGTTCATTATTCCTCATGATTTATAAAACTGACTGATTATGCTTGCCATAAAATGGACACCCCTGTCTGAATCAGTGGCTTCTGGGACTCTGTACCTGGGTATGATTTCTTTCAGTAAGGCTTTTACTACCCGCCCTGTGTCAGCCGTTCTTGTTGGGAAAAGTCCTACCCAGCCATTTTAGGCTAGCATGTGCGCATATTCTTGCTATTTTTCCTTTTAGTGTTCTATTCATTCTTTCTACTTGTCCTGAAGATTGTGGGTGATAAGGGGTTGTAGGTTTCTTTTTATGCCTAATGATTTCTATAACTGAGTGATTATGCTTGCCGTAAAATGGGCACCCCTGTCTGAATCAGTGGCTTCTGGGACCCCATACCTGGATATGATTTCCTTCAGTAAGGCTTTTACCACTCCCCGTGTGTCGGCCTTTCTTGTTGGGAAAGCTTCTACCCAGCCTGATAACTGATCTACTATCACTAACAAGTGTTTGTAGCCATTGGCAGATGGCATATCCGCATAATCTATTTGTAGCTTTTGGAAAGGGAAGTAGGCCCATGACCGTCCCCCTAACTCTGAGCTTGGCTTGTTATTTGAAAACTTCTGGCAGGTCGGGCAGCTATTTGTTATTCTTTTTGCAGCCGCGTAGATTCCTGGAGCAGCCCATACTTTCTGTACCTGGTTAGCCACCGCCTCCGCTCCCCCATGAGCTTTATCGTGAAACCACCTAGCTATAGTAATTAAATTTTTTTTTTTGGTAGAATTGGTTTTCTTCCAAGTGTCCATATTCCATCATCACTTTGTTTTGCTTCCCACTGCTCCCATTGTTTTTTCTCTTCCACTGAGCAGTCTTTTTCATACGTGGTTTTGGGGTCTATTAAAATTGGCCATTCACTCTGGTCCATCCTTGGAACTGCCCCCATACATTCTCTCAGAGGTTGTCGAGCTGCAGCCTTCGCAGCAGCGTCGGCTAAAGCATTTCCTCTGCTAATTTCTGTAGTGTCTTTAGTATGGGCTGGGCAGTGTATTACAGCAATTTCTTTGGGCAGTTGGACTGCTTCCAGCAAATTACGTATTTCTTCTCCATTAGCTAATTTCTTTCCTGATGACGAAAAGAATCCTCGCTCTTTCCATAACATCCCTGTTACATGACCTACTCCAAATGCATATTTAGAATCGGTATAGATATTTACCTGCAGGTTCTTACCAATTTTTACTGCTTGGGTCAATGCTATTAATTCTGCTGCTTGAGCACTTACAGACGGAGACAAAGGATTGGCCTCAAGTACCTCAAAGAGGTTAGTGACAGCATAGCCGGAGTGGTGCCTTCCGTCCAAATACTAGGATGATCCATCTGTAAACGGAACTAAGTCTGGGTTTCCCAAAGGTTCGTCTTTAAGGTCCTCCCGGGGCTTGCTCGAGCTGACGATCACCTGCTCACAGGAATGATGTGGCTCTCCATCCTCAGGTAGAGGCAGTAGTGTTGCTGGATTTAAGATGTTGCATCTCTTTAAGGTCCCATTATCTGCATGCAGTATTATCAGTTCATAGCGGTGAGCTCTCTGTGGGGATAGTGCTTGAGTCACGTATTGTTTCATTGACAGTTCTACTTCATGTGGCACATACACAGTCAATGAGTGACCCAAAACTACAGGTCATGTTTTTTTCAGTAAGAGCTGCCGTAGCTGCTATTGCTCTGATGCATCCTGGAGTGCCTTTAGCTACCTCATCTAGCTGCGTGGAATAATAGGCCACTGGTCTGTGGTGAGGGCCTAGTTTTTGGGTGAGTACCCCACTTGCTACTCCCTGTCGTTCATGGACAAATAATTCCAATGGTTTGCTATAATCTGGTAACCCTAGAGCAGGGGCTAAAACCAACGCTTTTTTCACAGATGTAAAAACTTTCTCCCTTTCTGGGCCCCAGGCCACAGGCTCTATCTCCTCCTTTTTTGTTGCCTGCACTAAAGGCTTAGTAAGTTCTGCTAACCCAGGAATCCACGGTTGGCAAAATCCTACAGCTCCTAAAAATCCCGTGTTGTTTTTTTGTTACAGGACGAGGCATATCAAGAATTGTCTTTACTCGTTCTGGATCAACTAACCTGTGTCCTTCTTTTAAGATAAAACCCAAATATTTTACCTCTCTTTGACACAGCTGGAGTTTAGACAGAGATGCCTGATGCCCTTTTTCTGCAAGAGCGTTACATGGAGAAACAGTGTCTTTTAAAAATGTCTCATAATCTTTACTTGCTAATAACATATCATCTACATATTGTATTAATACAGAATGTCCTGGAAGTTCGATATCTGAGAGGTCATTTTTGAGTATACGCGAAAGAATAGTCAGAGACCCAGTAAATCCCTGTGGCAGCCTTGTCCAAGTTAATTGTTGTCCCTTCCAAGTGAAAGCCAAGAGATCTTGGCTATCTTCAGCTATCGGTATACTAAAAAAAGCTGCCGTTAGGTCAATCACAGTAAAATAAGTTGCCCAAAGGGGTATCTGTAGTAAAATGGTTGATGGGTTAGGGACTACTGGATGTGGAGCAACTACCTGTTGGTTTATAGCCCTTAAGTCTTGTATAAACTGATACTCTGGATCACCATCAGAATCTTGCCTGTTCTTTTTAACTGGCAGAATTGGGGTGTTGTACGGGGATTCACAGACTCTAAGGATACCCAGTTTCAAATAATGATTGATTTGTTTTTGGATGCTCTTCTCTGCTTCCTTTGGGATAGGGTATTGCTTAACTGCAGGAGGCAATCCCCCCTTTGTTTTTATCGAGACTGGACTAGCTGATTTCAGTAGTCCCACATCCATTCCTGAAGAGCTCCATAACCGTTTAGGAACTGATTCTAACCTTGTTGGAATTTGCAGATTAGTCGACTCTGGTTCTGGTGTCTTAGCCAGAACACATGAGCCCATAATTATTAATTCCACCTCTTCTGGCTGTAAGCAGATCTGAGTATCCAAGGCTTGCAGGAGATCTCTCCCTAAAAGGCACATGGGCGCGTCTGTGGAAATTATAATACATCCCCACGCTCTTTTACCTCCAATAGCAAGCAATAAGGGCTTAGATAACATTCGTTCGCCTTTTCCCGCTATTCCTTGCATCATTATTTTATCTGGTGACTTGCATCCTTTAGGCTCAAACTTTAAAAGGGAAAGGGTGGCTCCAGTATCCACTAGAAAGGGAACTTCTAAGCCTTCTATATTTGCCATTACCTGCCCTTCAAATCCAAATCTACATCCCATAAATTTACCCCCATTTCCACAGTATTTTCTGAGTCTCCTATCTCCTGTCATTGTGGACTGCCTGGGAATTGCCTGGTCTCCTTCTCAATATTTGATTGCCTCATGCTGGCCCCTCTATTCCCAAGTGCACAGGGCCTCACTGGGCATTCCTGCTTCCAGTGTCCTTGTTCCCCCCAAGAATGACAAACATCATTAACTCTTAATTGTACACCCCCTTCACTTTGATTCCATCTATCTCCCCTGGTTCTTCCGCGCCCCTCCCCTTGCCAGCCTGCCATATGCTCTTTAAAATACTTTTGTGTATCAGGGGCTGCTTGATCTATAAAAACACTAATTGCGAGAGCATCATTGAAGTTTTGTGGGGTCATTCCTCCCTATTTTAGCGGGGCTTACCGCAAAAGTCCCCAGAAGTCTTGGGGGTGTTCATCTAATCACTGTCTGCATTCTTGCACTCTAGTCCAATTTACTCCTAACTCTCTGCATGCTCTAATTACTTCTACTAAATTTCAAAGTCCTGTTGGACACACAGCTCTATCTCCTGCATTATTACAATCCCAATTTGGACCATTTGCTAGCCAGAGGTTTCTATTTCCCCCGGCTTGCTGCGCTTCTTCCGCATCTTTAATTATCTTATCCCCTTCATTTGGTTGAAATAATTCCCTCAAAAGAATTTGGGTATCACTCCAGTTTGGGTTGTGCCCAGTGCAGATATTAGAAAATAACTGGACACATCGCCCTGCATCTTTTCTTAATCTCTGCATTTTCCCCCCCCATAAGGCGAGATGGCCAGGGTGCCAGGGCTGATTAGTAAATACCCGCAGCACAGGAGGAGGGGGACTGGCCCCTCCCTTTCCCCCCGGCTGTAAAGCGGCAGGGTTAGTCAGCACGTTGGGGATCATAGGATAGAGTCCGGCAGCCAATGGAGTAGAGGGAGAAGGAGGAGGAGAAGGAGAAGTAATGACAGAGAGATCATCAGGTATATCAGGTGGAGCAGAAACTTTTGGAGCACAGTCCGGGGTACTAGTATCTGCTAGCACAAGTGTTACGTTCGGCAGGTTTCTTTCCTCCCTCCCTCCTGGCTCAAATGCTCCCGCGCCCATGCCCAGTTATTGTTATGGAAATTATATGGAAATTAGGCTTGTTGGCCACCATAAGAGGGCTCGACCCTAGGTTTCCGCAGAAAAATTCAGAGCCAAATCAAAACAAATTAAAGAATTAAATATTAATGACGTGCGTGCAGTAATTACAGCTCGAGCTGGGTGCCTCCGAAGAGGGACCCTAACATAAACAAATCCTGGGCAATTATAGTTTTTTCAACGTACATTTCCCACCCTTCACGTGGTAGTTAGACCAATAGTAATTTTTTGGTCTGGGGTCTCCTGCTCCTCATTGTGTCTCATTGTCATTCTGAGGTAAGCTGTTTTTCTCCTTATTTTTGTTTTTTGCAGTCTCTGCTGACGGTTGTACCTCTGTTTTTGTGGGGTCTTACTGTTGTGTCTCAAGGTCCTGAGGAGGAGGTGATTCTAAATCATAACAATGAACACTGCCCCAGCAGTGAGCTAAGGCTTTGCCCCTCAAGGTCCTAATGCCCTGCACTGGTCTTACTTCAAAGCCTTGACACCCTCCCTTTGGGAGTGTGAGACGCATTCCTGCAGACACCCTCCCTTTGGGAGTGTGAGATGCAGGAATGCAGACTGCTTGTAACTTCCTTATCTTCCCAGCTGGAACCAGCTCTGAGGCCCTTTTCTTACTGGACTAAGTAAAAGTTCATTGTTTTCGCTAAGTGCGGCCTAAGGCTTCAGCAAATTTAGCTCCTCATGCTAAGCAAGTTTTAGAGAAGTTGTGCTAAGCGGCTACCTCTAGACAGTTTCAGTTCGCTATTCTTTAACAGTTCCCCGCTTTGTTTTTATGAAGCATCCCTGCTAATACTTGAAACAGAGTTCTCGAAGCCTTTCAAGGCGTGCTATCACGTTCCATAATCTTATGCATAATATGATCGTAAGCAATAGGCATAACACAGTTAAAGTTAACACAACTACTAGTGGGTGCAACACGTGATTATAAATCGCTGTTGTAGTTGGTGACCACCCTAGAAGAATTTCCCAGCCATGATGTTCTCCATCCCTTTTTATCCTTTCCAAGACGTGGTGCATCTCTTCTGCTTCATGATGAATGGTGATTAGAGGGTTTTTTGTCCATTGTTTCGGGTACGTTCTAGCAGTCGACGCAGGTTGTCATGTTGTAGTAGTTTCTTCACTAGTGTGAGATTCTTTCCAATGGGGTTAGGTAGTAAATTTTGAATTAGTGTATAATTAGATTGTAACAATTGATAAGATCTAATAGGAGCTGAATGATTAAAGTCGCATCCCATAATTTTGGGTAATGTTACAAATACAAATATTTGAGTAATTAATTACTTGTATCTACACCAATGCCATCTATGAATGTAAGATTACAAAGTGTTCTTACACATACACATTCTTTTTTTAACATGTACAAGTACAGTTCAACTTGAACAGCAAAATAAGAACACAGTATGATAGTATATGGCCCGTTCCATTTAGGTTTTAACCTGGATTTTTTGTGAAAATACTTTAACTAAAACTTCATCCCCAGGCTGTATACCAGGCACTTGTATTTCAGGTGGTGTGGATTGATATCATTGAGCATATATTTATTTATTTCAAAGATTTTCAAACCTTTTTTGCATACTTAGAACATACTGGGTTAGTCATTCATCCCCGTCTAACAGGCTAGTCTTAGCTGGCATAACAAGTCCCTAGTACAGCTAAATGTTTCCCAAAGAGAATTTCTGCTGGTGTTAGTCCTATGGGTTGCCATGGGACATTTCAAACATCCCATAGAGCTAAGTTTAATGCTTCTGGCCATTTGAGGCTAGCATGTGTGCATTTTCTTGCTATTTTTTCTTTTAATGTGCTGTTCATTCTTTCTACTTGTCCTGAAGATTGTGGGTGATAAGGGGTACATAGATTTCCTTTTATTCCTCATGATTTATAGAACTGACTGATTATGCTTGCCATAAAATGGGCACCCCTGTCTGAATCCATGGCTTCTGGGACTCTATACCTGGGTATGATTTCTTTCAGTAAGGCTTTTACTACCCGCCCTGCGTCAGCCGTTCTTGTTGGGAAAGGTCCTACCCAGCCATTTTAGGCTAGCATGTGCGCATATTCTTGCTATTTTTCCTTTTAGTGTTCTATTCATTCTTTCTACTTGTCCTGAAGATTGTGGGTGATAAGGGGTTGTAGGTTTCTTTTTATGCCTAATGATTTCTATAACTGAGTGATTATGCTTGCTGTAAAATGGGCACCCCTGTCTGAATCAGTGGCTTCTGGGACCCCATACCTGGGTATGATTTCTTTCAGTAAGGCTTTTACCACTCCCCGTGTGTCGGCCTTTCTTGTTGGGAAAGCTTCTACCCAGCCTGATAACTGATCTACTATCACTAACAAGTGTTTGTAGCCATTGGCAGATGGCATATCCGCATAATCTATTTGTAGCTTCTGGAAAGGGAAGTAGGCCCATGACCGTCCCCCTAACTCTGAGCTTGGCTTGTTATTTGAAAACTTCTGGCAGGTCGGGCAGCTATTTGTTATTCTTTTTGCAGCCGCGTAGATTCCTGGAGCGGCCCATACTTTCTGTACCTGCTTAGCTATTGCCTCCGCTCCCCCAAGAGCTTTATCGTGAAACCACCTAGCTATAGTAATTAAATATTTTTTTTTTTGGTAGAATTGGTTTTCTTCCAAGTGTCCATATTCCATCATCACTTTGTTTTGCTTCCCACTGCTCCCATTGTTTTTTCTCTTCCACTGAGCAGTCTTTTTCATACATGGTTTTGGGGTCTATTAAAATTGGCCGTTCACTCTGGTCCATCCTTGGAACTGCCCCCATACATTCTCTCAGAGGTTGTCGAGCTGCAGCCTTCGCAGCAGCGTCGGCTAAAGCATTTCCTCTGCTAATTTCTGTAGTGTCTTTAGTATGGGCTGGGCAGTGTATTACAGCAATTTCTTTGGGCAGTTGGACTGCTTCCAGCAAATTACGTATTTCTTCTCCATTAGCTAATTTCTTTCCTGATGACGAAAAGAATCCTCGCTCTTTCCATAACATCCCTGTTACATGACCTACTCCAAATGCATATTTAGAATCGGTATAGATATTTACCTGCAGGTTCTTACCAATTTTTGCTGCTTGGGTCAATGCTATTAATTCTGCTGCTTGAGCACTTACAGACGGAGACAAAGGATTGGCCTCAAGTACCTCAAAGAGGTTAGTGACAGCATAGCCGGAGTGGTGCCTTCCGTCCAAATAATAGGATGATCCATCTGTAAACGGAACTAAGTCTGGGTTTTCCAAAGGTTTGTCTTTAAGGTCCTCCCGGGGCTTGCTCGAGCTGATGATCACCTGCTCACAGGAATGATGTGGCTCTCCATCCTCAGGTAGAGGCAGTAGTGTTGCTGGATTTAAGATGTTGCATCTCTTTAAGGTCCCATTATCTGCATGCAGTATTATCAGTTCATAGCGGTGAGCTCTCTGTGGGGATAGTGCTTGAGTCGCGTATTGTTTCATTGACAGTTCTACTTCATGTGGCACATACACAGTCAATGAGTGACCCAAAACTACAGGTCATGTTTTTTTCAGTAAGAGCTGCCGTAGCTGCTATTGCTCTGATGCATCCTGGAGTGCCTTTAGCTACCTCATCTAGCTGCGTGGAGTAATAGGCCACTGGTCTATGGTGAGGACCTAGTTTTTGGGTGAGTACCCCACTTGCTACTCCCTGTCGTTCATGGACAAATAATTCCAATGGTTTGCTATAATCTGGTAACCCTAGAGCAGGGGCTAAAACCAACGCTTTTTTCACAGATGTAAAAGCTTTCTCCCTTTCTGGGCCCCAGGCCACAGGCTCTATCTCCTCCTTTTTTGTTGCCTGCACTAGAGGCTTAGTAAGTTCTGCTAACCCAGGAATCCACGGTTGGCAAAATCCTACAGCTCCTAAAAATCCCGTGTTGTTTTTTTGTTACAGGACGAGGCATATCAAGAGTTGTCTTTACTCGTTCTGGATCAACTAACCTGTGTCCTTCTTTTAAGATAAAACCCAAATATTTTACCTCTCTTTGACACAGCTGGAGTTTAGACAGAGATGCTCGATGCCCTTTTTCTGCAAGAGTGTTAATCTTTACTTGCTAATAACAAATCATCTACATATTGTATTAATACAGAATGTCCTGGAAGTTCGATATCTGAGAGGTCATTTTTGAGTATACGCGAAAGAATAGTCAGAGACCCAGTAAATCCCTGTGGCAGCCTCGTCCAAGTTAATTGTTGTCCCTTCCAAGTGAAAGCCAGGAGATCTTGGCTATCTTCAGCTATCGGTATACTAAAAAAGGCTGCTGTTAGGTCGATCACAGTAAAATAAGTTGCCCAAAGGGGTATCTGTAGTAAAATGGTTGATGGGTCGGGGACTACTGGATGTGGAGCAACTACATGTTGGTTTATAGCCCCTAAGTCTTGTATAAACTGATACTCTGGATCACCATCAGAGTCTTGTCTGTTCTTTTTAACTGGCAGAATTGGGGTGTTGTACGGGGATTCACAGACTCTAAGGATACCCAGTTTCAAATAATGATTGATTTGTTTTTGGATGCTCTTCTCTGCTTCCTTTGGGATAGGGTATTGCTTAACTGCAGGAGGCAATCCCCCCTTTGTTTTTATCGAGACTGGACTAGCTGATTTCAGTAGTCCCACATCCATTCCTGAAGAGCTCCATAACCGTTTAGGAACTGATTCTAACCTTGTTGGAATTTGCAGATTAGTCGACTCTGGTTCTGGTGTCTTAGCCAGAACACATGAGCCCATAATTATTAATTCCACCTCTTCTGGCTGTAAGCAGATCTGAGTATCCAAGGCTTGCAGGAGATCTCTCCCTAAAAGGCACATGGGCGCGTCTGTGGAAATTGTAATACATCCCCACGCTCTTTTACCTCCAATAGTAAGCAATAAGGGCTTAGATAACATTCGTTCGCCTTTTCCCGCTACTCCTTGCATCATTATTTTATCTGGTGACTTGCATCCTTTAGGCTCAAACTTTAAAAGGGAAAGGGTGGCTCCAGTATCCACTAGAAAGGGAACTTCTAAGCCTTCTATATTTGCCATTACCTGCCCTTCAAATCCAAATCTACATCCCATGAATTTACCCCCATTTCCACAGTATTTTCTGAGTCTCCTATCTCCTGTCATTGTGGACTGCCTGGGAATTGCCTGGTCTCCTTCTCAATATTTGATTGCCTCATGCTGGCCCCTCTATTCCCAAGTGCACAGGGCCTCACTGGGCATTCCTGCTTCCAGTGTCCTTGTTCCCCCCAAGAATGACAAACATCATTAACTCTTAATTGTACACCCCCTTCACTTTGATTCCATCTATCTCCCCTGGTTCTTCCGCGCCCCTCCCCTTGCCAGCCTGCCATATGCTCTTTAAAATACTTTTGTGTATCAGGGGCTGCTTGATCTATAAAAACACTAATTGCGAGAGCATCATTGAAGTTTTGTGGGGTCATTCCTCCCTATTTTAGCGGGGCTTACCGCAAAAGTCCCCAGAAGTCATGGGGGTGTTCATCTAATCACTGTCTGCATTCTTGCACTCTAGTCCAATTTACTCCTAACTCTCTGCATGCTCTAATTACTTCTACTAAATTTCAAAGTCCTGTTGGACACACAGCTCTATCTCCTGCATTATTATAATCCCAATTTGGATCATTTGCTAGCCAGAGGTTTCTATTTCCCCCGGCTTGCTGCGCTTCTTCCGCATCTTTAATTATCTTATCCCCTTCATTTGGTTGAAATAATTCCCTCAAAAGAATTTGGGTATCACTCCAGTTTGGGTTGTGCCCAGTGCAGATATTAGAAAATAACTGGACACATCGCCCTGCATCTTTTCTTAATCTCTGCATTTTCCCCCCCCATAAGGCGAGATGGCCAGGGTGCCAGGGCTGATTAGTAAATACCCGCAGCACAGGAGGAGGGGGACTGGCCCCTCCCTTTCCCCCTGGCTGTAAAGCGGCAGGGTTAGTCAGCACGTTGGGGATCATAGGATAGAGTCCGGCAGCCAATGGAGTAGAGGGAGAAGGAGGAGGAGAAGGAGAAGTAATGACAGAGATCATCAGGTATATCAGGTGGAGCAGAAACTTTTGGAGCACAGTCCGGGGTACTAGTATCTGCTAGCACAAGTGTTACGTTCGGCAGGTTTCTTTCCTCCCTCCCTCCTGGCTCAAATGCTCCCGCGCCCATGCCCAGTTATTGTTATGGAAATTCTATGGAAATTAGGCTTGTTGGCCACCATAAGAGGGCTTGACGCTAGGTTTCCGCAGAAAAATTCAGAGCCAAATCAAAACAAATTAAAGAATTAAATATTAATGACGCGCGTGCAGTAATTACAGCTCGAGCTGGGTGCCTCCGAAGAGGGACCCTAACATAAACAAATCCTGGGCAATTATAGTTTTTTCAACGTACATTTCCCACCCTTCACGTGGTAGTTAGACCAATAGTAATTTTTTGGTCCTCATTGGGTCTCATCGTCATTCTGAGGTAAGCTGTTTTTCTCCTTATTTTTGTTTTTTGCAGTCTCTGCTGACGGTTGTACCTCTGTTTTTGTGGGGTCTTACTGTTGTGTCTCAAGGTCCTGAGGAGGAGGTGATTCTAAATCATAACAATGAACACTGCCCCAGCAGTGAGCTAAGGCTTTGCCCCTCAAGGTCCTAATGCCCTGCACTGGTCTTACTTCAAAGCCTTGACACCCTCCCTTTGGGAGTGTGAGACGCATTGCTGCAGACACCCTCCCTTTGGGAGTGTGAGACGCAGGAATGCAGACTGCTTGTAACTTCCTTATCTTCCCAGCTGGAACCAGCTCTGAGGCCCTTTTCTTACTGGACTAAGTAAAAGTTCATTGTTTTCGCTAAGTGCGGCCTAAGGCTTCAGCAAATTTAGCTCCTCATGCTAAGCAAGTTTTAGAGAAGTTGTGCTAAGCGGCTACCTCTAGACAGTTTCAGTTCGCTATTCTTTAACAGTTCCCCGCTTTGTTTTTATGAAGCATCCCTGCTAATACTTGAAACAGAGTTCTCGAAGCCTTTCAAGGCGTGCTATCACGTTCCATAATCTTATGCATAATATGATCGTAAGCAATAGGCATAACACAGTTAAAGTTAACACAACTACTAGTGGGTGCAACACGTGATTATAAATCGCTGTTGTAGTTGGTGACCACCCTAGAAGAATTTCCCAGCCATGATGTTCTCCATCCCTTTTTATCCTTTCCGAGACGTGGTGCATCTCTTCCGCTTCATGATGAATGGTGATTAGAGGGTTTTTTGTCCATTGTTTCGGGTACGTTCTAGCAGTCGACGCAGGCTGTCATGTTGTAGTAGTTTCTTCACTAGTGTGAGATTCTTTCCAATGGGGTTAGGTAGTAAATTTTGAATTAATGTATAATTAGATTGTAACAATTGATAAGATCTAATAGGAGCTGAATGATTAAAGTCGCATCCCATAATTTTGGGTAATGTTACAAATACAAATATTTGAGTAATTAATTACTTGTATCTACAACAATGCCATCTATGAATGTAAGATTACAAAGTGTTCTTACACATACACATTCTTTTTTTAACATGTACAAGTACAGTTCAACTTGAACAGCAAAATAAGAACACAGTATGACAGTATATGGCCCGTTCCATTTAGGTTTTAACTTGGATTTTTGTGAAAATACCTTAACTAAAACTTCATCCCCAGGCTGTATACCAAGCACTTCTATTTCAGGTGGTGTGGATTGATATCATTGAGCATATATTTATTTATTTCAAAGATTTTCAAACCTTTTTGCATAGTTAGAACATACTGGGTTAGTTGTCCATCTCTAACAGGCTAGTCTTAGCTGGCATAACAAGTCCCTAGTACAGCTAAATGTTTCCCAAAGAGAATTTCTGCTGGTGTTAGTCCTATGGGTTGCCGTGGGACATTTCAAACATCCCATAGAGCCAAGTTAAATGCTTCTGGCCATTTTAGGCTAGCACGTTTGCATATTCTTGCTATTTTTTCTTTTAATGTGCTATTCGTTCTTTCTACTTGTCCTGAAGATTGTGGGTGATAAGGGGTACATAGGTTTCTTTTTATTCCTAATGATTTATATAATTGAGTGATTATGCTTGCCATAAAATGGGCACCCCTATCTGAATCCATGGCTTCTGGGACTCTATACCTGGGTATGATTTCCTTCAGTAAGGCTTTTACCCCTGTGGCACATACACAGTTAATGAGTGACCCAAAACTACAGGTCATGTTTTTTTCAGTAAGAGCTGCCGTAGCTGCTATTGCTCTGATGCATCCTGGAGTGCCTTTAGCTACCTCATCTAGTTGCGTGGAATAATAGGCCACTGGTCTATGGTGAGGGCCTAGTTTTTGGGTGAGTACCCCACTTGCTACTCCCTGTCGTTCATGGACAAATAATTCCAATGGTTTGCTATAATCTGGTAACCCTAGAGCAGGGGCTGAAACCAACGCTTTTTTCACAGATGTAAAAGCTTTCTCCCTTTCTGGGCCCCAGGCCACAGGCTCTATCTCCTCCTTTTTTGTTGCCTGCACTAAAGGCTTAGTAAGTTCTGCTAACCCAGGAATCCACGGTTGGCAAAATCCTACAGCTCCTAAAAATCCCGTGTTGTTTTTTTGTTACAGGACGAGGCATATCAAGAATTGTCTTTACTCGTTCTGGATCAACTAACCTGTGTCCTTCTTTTAAGATAAAACCCAAATATTTTACCTCTCTTTGACACAGCTGGAGTTTAGACAGAGATGCCTGATGCCCTTTTTCTGCAAGAGCGTTACATGGAGAAACAGTGTCTTTTAAAAATGTCTCATAATCTTTACTTGCTAATAACATATCATCTACATATTGTATTACTACAGAATGTCCTGGAAGTTCGATATCTGAGAGGTCATTTTTGAGTATACGCAAAAGAATAGTCAGAGACCCAGTAAATCCCTGTGGCAGCCTTGTCCAAGTTAATTGTTGTCCCTTCCAAGTGAAAGCCAAGAGATCTTGGCTATCTTCAGCTATCGGTATACTAAAAAAAGCTGCCGTTAGGTCAATCACAGTAAAATAAGTTGCCCAAAGGGGTATCTGTAGTAAAATGGTTGATGGGTTAGGGACTACTGGATGTGGAGCAACTACCTGTTGGTTTATAGCCCTTAAGTCTTGTACAAACTGATACTCTGGATCACCATCAGAGTCTTGTCTGTTCTTTTTAACTGGCAGAATTGGGGTGTTGTACGGGGATTCACAGACTCTAAGGATACCCAGTTTCAAATAATGATTGATTTGTTTTTGGATGCTCTTCTCTGCTTCCTTTGGGATAGGGTATTGCTTAACTGCAGGAGGCAATCCCCCCTTTGTTTTTATCGAGACTGGACTAGCTGATTTCAGTAGTCCCACATCCATTCCTGAAGAGCTCCATAACCGTTTAGGAACTGATTCTAACCTTGTTGGAATTTGCAGATTAGTCGACTCTGGTTCTGGTGTCTTAGCCAGAACACATGAGCCCATAATTATTAATTCCACCTCTTCTGGCTGTAAGCAGATCTGAGTATCCAAGGCTTGCAGGAGATCTCTCCCTAAAAGGCACATGGGCGCGTCTGTGGAAATTATAATACATCCCCACGCTCTTTTACCTCCAATAGTAAGCAATAAGGGCTTAGATAACATTCGTTCGCCTTTTCCCGCTATTCCTTGCATCATTATTTTATCTGGTGACTTGCATCCTTTAGGCTCAAACTTTAAAAGGGAAAGGGTGGCTCCAGTATCCACTAGAAAGGGAACTTCTAAGCCTTCTATATTTGCCATTACCTGCCCTTCAAATCCAAATCTACATCCCATGAATTTACCCCCATTTCCACAGTATTTTCTGAGTCTCCTATCTCCTGTCATTGTGGACTGCCTGGGAATTGCCTGGTCTCCTTCTCAATATTTGATTGCCTCATGCTGGCCCCTCTATTCCCAAGTGCACAGGGCCTCACTGGGCATTCCTGCTTCCAGTGTCCTTGTTCCCCCCAAGAATGACAAACATCATTAACTCTTAATTGTACACCCCCTTCACTTTGATTCCATCTATCTCCCCTGGTTCTTCCGCGCCCCTCCCCTTGCCAGCCTGCCATATGCTCTTTAAAATACTTTTGTGTATCAGGGGCTGCTTGATCTATAAAAACACTAATTGCGAGAGCATCATTGAAGTTTTGTGGGGTCATTCCTCCCTATTTTAGCGGGGCTTACCGCAAAAGTCCCCAGAAGTCATGGGGGTGTTCATCTAATCACTCTCTGCATTCTTGCACTCTAGTCCAATTTACTCCTAACTCTCTGCATGCTCTAATTACTTCTACTAAATTTCAAAGTCCTGTTGGACACACAGCTCTATCTCCTGCATTATTATAATCCCAATTTGGATCATTTGCTAGCCAGAGGTTTCTATTTCCCCCGGCTTGCTGCGCTTCTTCCGCATCTTTAATTATCTTATCCCCTTCATTTGGTTGAAATAATTCCCTCAAAAGAATTTGGGTATCACTCCAGTTTGGGTTGTGCCCAGTGCAGATACTAGAAAATAACTGGACACATCGCCCTGCATCTTTTCTTAATCTCTGCATTTCCCCCCCCCCATAAGGCGAGATGGCCAGGGTGCCAGGGCTGATTAGTAAATACCCGCAGCACAGGAGGTGGAGGACTGGCCCCTCCCTTTCCCCCCGGCTGTAAAGCGGCAGGGTTAGTCAGCACGTTGGGGATCATAGGATAGAGTCCGGCAGCCAATGGAGTAGAGGGAGAAGGAGGAGGAGAAGGAGAAGCAATGACAGAGAGGTCATCAGGTATATCAGGTGGAGCAGAAACTTTTGGAGCACAGTCCGGGGTACTAGTATCTGCTAGCACAAGTGTTACGTTCGGCAGGTTTCTTTCCTCCCTCCCTCCTGGCTCAAATGCTCCCGCGCCCATGCCCAGTTATTGTTATGGAAATTATATGGAAATTAGGCTTGTTGGCCACCATAAGAGGGCTCGACGCTAGGTTTCCGCAGAAAAATTCAGAGCCAAATCAAAACAAATTAAAGAATTAAATATTAATGACGCGCGTGCAGTAATTACAGCTCGAGCTGGGTGCCTCCGAAGAGGGACCCTAACATAAACAAATCCTGGGCAATTATAGTTTTTTCAACGTACATTTCCCACCCTTCACGCGGTAGTTAGACCAATAGTAATTTTTTGGTCTGGGGTCTCCTGCTCCTCATTGGGTCTCATCGTCATTCTGAGGTAAGCTGTTTTTCTCCTTATTTTTGTTTTTTGCAGTCTCTGCTGACGGTTGTACCTCTGTTTTTGTGGGGTCTTACTGTTGTGTCTCAAGGTCCTGAGGAGGAGGTGATTCTAAATCATAACAATGAACACTGCCCCAGCAGTGAGCTAAGGCTTTGCCCCTCAAGGTCCTAATGCCCTGCACTGGTCTTACTTCAAAGCCTTGACACCCTCCCTTTGGGAGTGTGAGACGCAGGAATGCAGACTGCTTGTAACTTCCTTATCTTCCCAGCTGGAACCAGCTCTGAGGCCCTTTTCTTACTGGACTAAGTAAAAGTTCATTGTTTTCGCTAAGTGCGGCCTAAGGCTTCAGCAAATTTAGCTCCTCATGCTAAGCAAGTTTTAGAGAAGTTGTGCTAAGCGGCTACCTCTAGACAGTTTCAGTTCGCTATTCTTTAACAGTTCCCCGCTTTGTTTTTATGAAGCATCCCTGCTAATACTTGAAACAGAGTTCTCGAAGCCTTTCAAGGCGTGCTATCACGTTCCATAATCTTATGCATAATATGATCGTAAGCAATAGGCATAACACAGTTAAAGTTAACACAACTACTAGTGGGTGCAACACGTGATTATAAATCGCTGTTGTAGTTGGTGACCACCCTAGAAGAGTTTCCCAGCCATGATGTTCTCCATCCCTTTTTATCCTTTCTGAGACGTGGTGCATCTCTCCCGCTTCATGATGAATGGTGATTAAGAGTTTTCTGTCCATTGTTTCGGATGCGTTCTAGCAGTCGACTCAAATCATCATGTTGTAGTAGTTTCCATACCAGGGTGAGATTCATCCCAATGGGGTTAGGTAGTAAATTTTGAATTAATGTATAATTAGATTGTAACAATTGATAAGATCTAATAGGAGCTGAATAATTAAAGTCGCATCCCATAATCTTTGGTAAAGTTACAAATACAAATATTTGAGTGATTACTTGTATCTACACCAATGTTATCTATGAATATAAGATTACAAAGTGTTCTTACACATACACATTCTTTTGCAACATATACAAGTACAGTTCAACTTGAACAGCAAAATAAGAACATAGTATGACAGTATATGGCCTGTTGCAGTTAGGTTTTAACTTGGATTTTTGTGAAAATACTTTAACTAAAACTTCATCCCCAGGCTGTATACCAAGCACTTGTATTTCAGGTGGTGTGGATTGATATCACTGAGCGCATATATATATATATTTTAAGATTTTCAAACCTTTTTTGCATACTTAGAACATACTGGGTTAGTCGTCCATCTCTGTCTAACAGGCTGGTCTTAGCTGGAATAATAAGTCCCTAGTACAGCTAAATGTTTCCCAAAGAGAATTTCTGCTGGTGTTAGTCCTATGGGTTGCCATGGGACATTTCAAACATCCCATAGAGCTAAGTTAAATGTTTCTGGCCGTTTTAGGCCAGGACATGTGCATATTCTTGCTGTTTTTTCTTTTAGTGTTCTGTTCATTCTTTCTACTTGTCCTGAAGATTGTGGGTGATAAGGGGTAATAGGTTTCTTTTTATTCCTCATGATTTATATAACTGAGTGATTATGCTTGCCGTAAAATGGGCACCCCTATCTGAATCAGTGGCTTCTGGGACCCCATACCTGGGTATGATTTCCTTCAGTAAGGCTTTTACCACTCCCCCTGTGTCGGCCTTTCTTGTTGGGAAAGCTTCTACCCAGCCTGATAACTGATCTACTATCACTAACAAGTGTTTGTAGCCATTGGCAGATGGCATATCCGCATAATCTATTTGTAGCTTTTGGAAAGGGAAGTAGGCCCATGGTTGCGCCCCCCAACCCGAACTCTGAGCTTGGCTTGTTATTTGAAAACTTCTGGCAGGTCAGGCAGCTGTTTGTTATTCTTTTAGCAGCTGCATAAATTCCTGGAGCAGCCCATACTTTCTGTACCTGCTTAGCTATTGCCTCCGCTCCCCCATGAGCTTTATCATGAAACCACCTAGCTATAGTAATTAACTATTTTTTTTGGTAGAATTGGTTTTCCTCCAATTGTCCATATTCCATCATCACTTTGTTTTGCTTCCCACTGCTCCCATTGTTTTTTCTCTTCCACTGAGCAGTCTTTTTCATACAGAGTTTTGGGGTCTATTAAATTTGGCCACTCACTCTGGTCCATCCTTGGAACCGCCCCCATACATTCTTTCAGAGGTTGTCGAGCTGCAGCTTTTGCAGCAGCGTCGGCTAAAGCATTTCCTCTGCTAATTTCTGTAGTGTCTTTAGTATGGGCTGGGCAGTGTATTACAGCAATTTCTTTGGGCAGTTGGACTGCTTCCAGCAAATTACGTATTTCTTCTCCATTAGCTAATTTCTTTCCTGATGACGAAAAGAATCCTCGCTCTTTCCATAACATCCCTGTTACATGACCTACTCCAAATGCATATTTAGACTCGGTATAGATATTTACCTGCAGGTTCTTACCGATTTTTGCTGCTTGGGTCAATGCTATTAATTCTGCTCCTTGAGCACTTACAGACGGAGACAAAGGATTGGCCTCAAGTACCTCAAAGAGGTTAGTGACAGCATAGCCGGAGTGGTGCCTTCCGTCCAAATACTAGGATGATCCATCTGTAAACGGAACTAAGTCTGGGTTTTCCAAAGGTTTGTCTTTAAGGTCCTCCCGGGGCTTGCTCGAGCTGACGATCACCTGCTCACAGGAATGATGTGGCTCTCCATCCTCAGGTAGAGGCAATAGTGTTGCTGGATTTAAGATGTTGCATCTCTTTACATGCAGGTAATGTGACCTTAATATTATCAGTTCATAGCGGTGAGCTCTCTGTGGGGATAGTGCTTGAGTCGCGTATTGTTTCATTAACAGTTCTACTTCATGTGGCACATACACAGTCAATGAGTGACCCAAAACTACAGGTCATGTTTTTTTCAGTAAGAGCTGCCGTAGCTGCTATTGCTCTGATGCATCCTGGAGTGCCTTTAGCTACCTCATCTAGCTGCGTGGAGTAATAGGCCACTGGTCTGTGGTGAGGGCCTAGTTTTTGGGTGAGTACCCCACTTGCTACTCCCTGTCACTCATGGACAAACAATTCGAATGGTTTGCTATAATCTGGTCACCCTAGAGCAGGGGCTGAAACCAACGCTTTTTTCACAGATGTAAAAGCTTTCTCCCTTTCTGGGCCCCAGGCCACAGGCTCCATCTCCTCCTTTTTTGTTGCCTGCACTAAAGGCTTAGTAAGTTCTGCTAACCCAGGAATCCACGGTTGGCAAAATCCTACAGCTCCTAAAAATCCCGTGTTGTTTTTTTGTTACAGGACGAGGCATATCAAGAGTTGTCTTTACTCGTTCTGGATCAACTAACCTGTGTCCTTCTTTTAAGATAAAACCCAAATATTTTACCTCTCTTTGACACAGCTGGAGTTTAGACAGAGATGCTCGATGCCCTTTTTCTGCAAGAGTGTTAATCTTTACTTGCTAATAACAAATCATCTACATATTGTATTAATACAGAATGTCCTGGAAGTTCGATATCTGAGAGGTCATTTTTGAGTATACGCGAAAAAATAGTCGGAGACCCAGTAAATCCCTGTGGCAGCCTCGTCCAAGTTAATTGTTGTCCCTTCCAAGTGAAAGCCAAGAGATCTTGGCTATCTTCAGCTATCGGTATACTAAAAAAGGCTGCCGTTAGGTCGATCACAGTAAAATAAGTTGCCCAAAGGGGTATCTATAGTAAAATGGTTGATAGGTCGGGGACTACTGGATGTGGAGCAACTACCTGTTGGTTTATAGCCCTTAAGTCTTGTACAAACTGATACTCTGGATCACCATCAGAGTCTTGTCTGTTCTTTTTAACTGGCAGAATTGGGGTGTTGTACGGGGATTCACAGACTCTAAGGATACCCAGTTTCAAATAATGATTGATTTGTTTTTGGATGCTCTTCTCTGCTTCCTTTGGGATAGGGTATTGCTTAACTGCAGGAGGCAATCCCCCCTTTGTTTTTATCCAGACTGGACTAGCTGATTTCAGTAGTCCCACATCCATTCCTGAAGAGCTCCATAACTTTTTAGAAACTGGTTCTAAACCTGTTGGAATTTGCAGATTAGTTGACTCTGGTTCTGGTGTCTTAGCCAGAACACATGAGCCCATAATTATTAATTCCACCTCTTCTGGCTGTAAGCAGATCTGAGTATCCAAGGCTTGCAGGAGATCTCTCCCTAAAAGGCACATGGGCGCGTCTGTGGAAATTATAATACATCCCCACACTGTTTTACCCCCAATAGTGAGTACTAAGGGCTTAGATAACATTCGTTTGCCTTTTCCCGCTACTCCTTGCATCATTATTTTATCTGGTGACTTGCATCCTTTAGGCTCAAACTTTAAAAGGGAAAGGGTGGCTCCAGTATCCACTAGAAAGGGAACTTCTAAGCCTTCTATATTTGCCATTACCTGCCCTTCAAATCCAAATCTACATCCCATGAATTTACCCCCATTTCCACAGTATTTTCTGAGTCTCCTATCTCCTGTCATTGTGGACTGATTTGATTGCCTCATGCTGGCCCCTCTATTCCCAAGTGCACAGGGCCTCACTGGGCATTCCTGCTTCCAGTGTCCTTGTTCCCCCCAAGAATGACAAACATTATTAACTCTTAATTGTACACCACCTTCACTTTGACTCCATCTATCTCCCCTGGTTCTTCCGCGCCCCCTCCCCTTGCCAGCCTGGCATATGCTCTTTAAAATACTTTTGTGTATCAGGGGCTGCTTGATCTATAAAAACAGTAATTGCAAGGAATGCAGACTGCTTGTAACTGCCTTATCTTCCCAGCTGGAACCAGCTCTGAGGCCCTTTTCTTACTGGACTAAGTAAAAGTTCATTATTTTCGATAAGTGCGGCCTAAGGCTTCAGCAAATTTAGCTCCTCATGCCAGGCAAGTTTTAGAGAAGTTGTGCTAAGCGGCTGCCTGTAGGCAGTTTCAGTTTGCTCTTCCTTAACACAAGGATCCTGCCTGGAAAGTACCAAGTGTGATGACATGGCTGTAGGCCTGGCAGGGCAGGTGGGGTTTTTCCTGCATGCTGCCAGTGAGGGGAATGGGCTTGAGCAGCAGTGCTTGGATCCAGCAGGTCAGCCCCTGGGTGTGCAGCTGGTGCTGGCAGCAGGGCTTTGTTTTCATGAGCGTGGGCCCCTCTTTGTGCATGAAGGCTGGCGTGGAGAGATGGTCCCCACGTGCCCCCTGGGGGCAAAAGCAAGAAAAGCACAAGCCCCGTGAGTAGGAAGAGGTGCACAGGTGAGGGCAGGGCCTGCTTGCCCAGGTGGCCTGGCGGTCCAGCAGCTGGACGTCCCGAAGGCGAGCCAGCAGCGAGGCACCAAGGCTGGGGGGTGTCACGCTTCATCAGGAGGAGAGTGTGCCCGTGTGCTGCCGTGAGGCTCAAGCCGGTGGCCAAGGTGGTGAGGAGAGCCCAAAAGTCGGTGCCCCTGAGGGGAGAGGAGGATGCATGGAAGAGTGAGGAAGCGATGGTGTGGGAGGGCAAGGCAAAGGTGCAGGGTGATGTGGAGCAAAGAAAGCCTGGAGGGGCCCAGCGCAGTGCGTGCACGCCAATAGGGAAGTGCTTAGAGAGCAACAGTCTGGAGAAATGAATCTCTGACAGCTTTTGTGGGAAATCTGCAGAGGCGGGCACCTGTCTCAGGGGTCCGTCCGCTAATGCCTGCAGCCTGGGGACCAGACAGGAGCACTTTGCAGTCTGTGTGCAGCTGCGGGCCTGCAGCGTGGCATGCCTGGAGCGCTGCGGTGGATGGCTGCAGCCTCTTTGGGAAGGCCCGTCTGGGAAGGTGCGGAGGGGCAGTTGGCCTTTCTGTGAGAAAGCAGCGGGAATGCAGGACGCTCTGCCTAGGGCTGGACGGTGAGGCATATGGGTGAGGCTTAGTGGCCCGAGCAAGAGGAGTGGTCTTGCAGTGGCTGGCTGTGTGCTCTAGAGGGCCTGAAGAAGGGCAGCATCTGCACGGTGTAGGAGGCAGAGAGGTGGGGAGAGGCAAATTCCTGCTGCGGCACAGATGGCAGCTCGGAGCTGGGCTCAGAAGCTGGCACCAGAGGCTGGGAGGCAAAGCCCTGGTGCTGGAGGTGCCCCCGGTGAGCAGCAAGGCCTTGTGATGTCGGTGCTAGCACGGTCACCAGCAAGGCCTTGTGATGCGGGTGCCCCTGGTGGCCAGCAGGAGGTGGTCACGGGGGTCCCCATGGCAACGTGCAGGGCTTTGTGATGGGGGTAGCATCATGCCCCCAAGGCCATTGTGATGGGGCGGTGCCCGTGGTGACCGAGTCCATGCTGGGAGCAGAGCCCCTGGCTGTGCCCTCTGAGGAGAGCAGCTCGCTGAGGAGGGAGCAGCTCTCTTGAGTGCCAGAGTGGCAGGTGCGCAGGAGAAGCTCCTGCTGATGGACAAGGGGCGGCAGGCGAATGCCGGCTCCCAGCCCGTGGATGGGCTTTCTGTGAGGCCGAAGCGCAGAAGCAAGGTGAGCGGTGGGGCTGGAGGGAGAGGCAGGCAGCAGGGCTGGGAGCCGCACGGAAAGCATGAGGACGGTGGGGAAGAGGAGGTGGGGCAAGCGAGCCAGGCCTGATCTTCTCTGGCCAGGGGGTATTTCTTGCTGGTGCTGGGGATTTTCTGGTGCACAAAGCACACCGACTGGGGTGCTGCAAGGCCCAAATGGAGCCTGTGAGCTGTGCTGAGGGTCAGAGAGCATCTCCAGGCTTAGCACAGCTGGGTCGTGCTAGGCCATGAGCTTCCCTTTGCCATGGGGCCGGGCTTTCCTGTGCCTGAGGGGCCGCTTGTACGAACGCAACCGCCTCCATCATGTGCTTCCTTCTCCCTGCAGGGGGGCCAGCGGGAGCCGCATGCAGTGACGCAACGCATCCCGACCCCGACTTCATCGCAGCAAAGGGACAGGCGGCCGTTGCTGCCCGGCCCACAGAGCTGGCAAGACCCTGAAGACGTCATCGCGAAGGTAGCGAGCTGAGCAGCGATGGTGGCAAAGCCTCTGCCTGACTGTGCATAGCTGCCAAGCAGCAGGCGGGAAGTGGTGGGAGGGAGCAGGAGGAGCGCCTGCTCTGCATGGCAGTCGGCAAGGACATGGCTCGAGGTTTCCGAGGGAGCTGCCTTTGCCCATCTCTTGCCCAGTGGTGACCAGCCTTCTCCCCACGCAGCCTTTGGGAGCCAGCTGCGTGGGAGAGTGCTGCTGTTGTGGAGGGTTTCAGGGGCCACAGGGAGTGTGCATGTGGGAAGGCTGGGGGGGAGGGGTAAAGGGCAGCAGTAACTTGGCCTTCCTCATGGGCTTTGATTGCAGATGGCGGAGGACACTGTGAGGGAGGTTCTCGACTCGGTGCAAGCTCTTCATGCCTCCAGCAGCCTTGTGAAGAAGGCTCCTCCGGGGCGCCGGGAGACACTGCACAGCAGGCCTTGTGCAAGAGCAGAGACACCGCATCGGCCCGGCTTAGCGCCTCACGCAACCAAGGCAGCTAGGCAGGCACGTGGAGGCCTGGAGGCCTCTACAGGTCAAAGAGCGGCATCCGCACGTCGACCTCCAGAAAAATCCTGCAGATCTTCTTTGAGATGCACGGCCACTGCTGAGGCTCTGGAGGATGTGGCAAGGAGAGTGCCTGCCTCTCCAAAAGCTAAGCAGGAAGCTGGCGCTCTCCCCCGAGCAATTCAAGCTCCTGTCTCCTATTTGCCTGAGGCCAGGCCTGGGTCTTCCGCGCTGGGAAAAGCAAGGATGCTGCAAGCTGTTGAGAACATCCTTGCAGATGTGTGCATGGAAATGAGGGCTGAGGACCAGAGACCTGCTGCACACAGCCCCGCACTGCCTGCCGCACCTCTGATGCACGCACTGCTGGCGCTCGCGTCTGCAGCCTTGAGCCGTGCTGATGATGTGAGTGCGGGACATGGCCGGGAGCTCAGGGCAGCCGGGCCACAAAGGACCTTGGCATACACCATTGCTCTAGCAGGCCTGGCAAGCGCATTGCAGAAGGAGAGCAGGGAGCGTGGCAAAAACACAGCTGCCACAGCTCTGCAAGGGCCAGATTGCAACAGGCGTGGGGGCAAAAGGAAGGTCATGGGGGCCGGTGCACCAGCTTCCCCGGGCAGGGGCCATGGACTGGTCACACTAGGATGGCAACTTGCAGTGCAGAGGCCCAAACAGCAGCCTCTGGGCATCATCTGTCGCCTTCAAGGCACGCCACTGCGCATACACCCCGACAACCCCTCGCAGTATCTCGCCGTGCTCTCAATCAAAACAGAGACGCTGGAGGAGCTCGACAGGAGCTGCGTGGCGCGCACCGGGCAGAGCTTGGCTCAGCTGCGAGAAGCCTTTCTGGAGAGGAAGGAGCCGAGGCCAAAGGAGAGGGAGGTCGAGGAAGAGGAGGGCAAGGGGAAACGTTTCTCCCTGACAGCATCGGGATGCCTCAATGTTCGCCCCAAGGAGGTGAGTGCAAAGGGTGGGCCAGGGCAGATGGTGACCCTCCGTGTGCTGGGGCCAGCCGCTGCGCCCTGCTGCAACAGTGTGATGGTGGCAGTGCTGGCAGGGCCACGGGGGGCATTGCTGGTGGGAAAAGCAGCTGCCTTCACAAATCTCCCTCTCTGGCTTCAGCTCTGTGCCAGAAACTCCTTCTATAACCTGTGGCAACCGGAGGTGACGCGAGTGGAGCTCCTGAAGGATGCGAGGTCCAAGTGGGAGGTGCTGGAGCGGCTGTACGCCCATGCGCCCAGGAGGGAGCGCAAGATGGGAGCTGGGAAGAGAGTCCGGGGAGCACCAGAGGATGCTGGCGTGGAGTGGAGCGATGAGGAAGAGGACGTTGAAGAAGAACCTTTGGAATGGGAGGAGCTGGAGAAAAACACAGCCTTGGTCATGAGCTGGGTCAGACCGAGCCTCAGGAGCCTCTTGGCAGACCCACAGCCGTGTCCTGAGGAGGTGCCGTGCTCACCCGTTGTGAAGGGCAGAGATGCTGCCAGGGAGGCAGCTGGTGACCTGCAGAGCACGCCTCTGGCCCCAGCAGTGCCCCGAGGAGCCGTGGCAGCGGCATCTCCTTTGGCAGGAGGCTGCCAGGACGCGGGGGACAGTGTGCCTCTGGCTCCACTGGCCAGCACAGGAGCAAAGGCAGAGGCCTCCCCTGCAGCCAGAGGCCCTGAGGATGCAGGGGAAAATGCTCCTCTGCCTCCATCGCTTCCCGCAGAGGCTGCGCCAAAGGCCTCCCAGTTGTGCGGAGGCCCTTGTGGGGAGAGCAACAGCCTGCCTCTCCAACCACCATTGCCCGAAGAAAGCGCAGCAGAAGGCTCTGCCCTGGCCGCAGGCCTTCCTCACCAGGTGAGCAAGGAGCATGGCGTCGGCACCCACCACCAAAGGGAGGTGCGGTGTGAGCAGCGTCTGGGGTGTGCAGGGTGGGTGAGAAGAGCTGCCCCATCGCATGGGTCCCCCGCGGCCGTGGTGAGAAGCTGTCCCCCCAGCCCTTTGCGCTCTGCACTCTCTGTCCTGGGGAAGATGCCTGGTGCTCTGTGTTTCCAAGTGCCAGAGGCCCAGGGCTGACGTGCCCTCCCCGGCCTGCACAGCATCCAGCCCTGGGGCATGGATGCTGAGCAAGGAGGGCAGGGGCAGCCCCAGCAGCAGCCGCCTCCCACAGCCAGCGAGCCAGCCCCCTTGTGCCACGTACCCGGCCACCTCCATCCCCCGCTGCCCGTCGTGGCCCCCGGCCCAGCCCTGCTGCTACGGCCCCAAGACAAGCCTTGTGCCATTGCCCAGCCAGCTGCATGTGCCTCCCCTTGGGGCTCGCGGCCACTCACAGCATCCCCCCACCCCAAACCCTTTGCCCCCTCCTATATCCCAGGGCACCAGGATGCTGAGCATGGCCAGCTGATATCACACAGGGCTGTGTTCCTGCTCTCCCCATGCAGGTTGCCTGTGAGCCCAAAGAGGAGCACAAGTCATCGTCTTCCCTCCGGCCCTGCGGGAGGGCGCGGGAGCTGGGAGCTGGGAAGAGAGTCTGGGAAGTGCCAGAGGATGCTGGCGTGGAGTGGAGCGATGAGGAAGAGGATGTTGATGAAGAGCCTTTGGAATGGGAGGAGCTGGAGGAAAACATGGCCTTGGTCATGAGCTGGGTCAGACCGAGCCTCAGGAGCCTCTTGGCAGACCCACAGCCGTGTCCTGAGGAGGTGCCCTGCTCACCCGTTGTGAAGGGCAGAGATGCTGCCAGGGAGGCAGCTGGTGACCTGCAGAGCACGCCTCTGGCCCCAGCAGTGCCCCGAGGAGCCGAGGCAGCGGCATCTGCTCTGGCGGGAGGCTGCCAGGATGCGGGGGACAGTGTGCCTCTGGCCCCATCAGCCAGCACAGGAACAAAGGCGGAGGCCTCCCCCGCAGCCAGAGACCCTCAGGCTTGCCCTGCACTTGCCCAGCCCCTCGCCCACGGCTCTCCTTCCTCCACAGGCATCACCGCCCTCCCGCATGCTGCGCCTTCCAGGCGATGGCCATTGCGGCTCAGGGCAGCGCTTCGGGCTCTGCGCAGAGCTTTTAGCTGCCGCTGTGACTCAGGGCAGTGAGAGGAACAGCGCGAGGATGCAGCTGCCAGACAGGTGGCCCGAGATGGGAGATGGCGCAGAGCAAAGAGGCAGAGCGACGGAGGCTCTCTCCTGGCTGCTACAGCAATGCTACTGCGTCGTGTCCCACAGCCCATGTGTTGCTCCAAATAAACCCTCGGCAGCTGTTCCCGCCGTGTTACTTGGTGTCAGGGAACTGTCAGGAGAAAGACTAGTGCAGGCGCTGCCAAGGAAGGCAGTCAGGGCTGCAGAGAAAGCCCTACAAGCAGTCGCAGAGTGAGAGAGCAGCTGGGGTGGGAAGGGTCTTCCGGAGGTGTCTGCTGCAACCTCCTGCTGCAAGTGGAGGCAAGCAGAGGAGGTTTCGCAGGGCCTGTCAGGGTCGAGCTCTGACTGTCTCTGGCGATGGATTCCCGCACGGCCCTGGCACCCTGCTCCGGTGTTGCACCACCATTCGGCTTCCAAGGCCATTTGCAGTCTCTGAGGGGACTTTTCCCTGCCACAAGCCGTGCCGTTGCCCTCAACCTGTCCCCAGGCCCCTCAGGACGTCTCTGGCTCCATGCTCTCTGCACGCTCCCGTTAGGCACTTGCAGGCAGCAGTGAGATCCCCCTACGCCTTCTCTTCTGCCGGCTGCACCAAGCCAGCACCCTTGGTCTCTGCTCCTGTGTGCTGTGCTGCAGCTGCCAGGCAGCTTGGGGGCCTGCGCTGGGCTTGCTGCAGTGTGGCCCCATCTGCGTGGGCCAGGGGGCTGGGGATATGGGTGCAATGGGGTGGGGGCCTGGGATATGGGTGCAATAGGGCGGGGGCCTGGGGATGTGGGTGCAATGGGGCAGGGGGCCTGGGGAGGTGGTTGCAATTGGCAGGGGCCTGGGGACATGGGCGCAAAGGGGCAGGGGGCTGGGGATATGGGTGCAATGAGTCGGGGAAGCTCCGGATATGGGCGTAATGGGGCAGGGGCAGGGGCCTGGGGACGTGGGTGCAATGGGGTGGGGGGCTGGGGACACAGGTGCAATGGGCCAGGGGGCTGGGACCATGGGTGCAATGGGGTGGGGGGCCTGGGTTCAGGGGTGGTGATGTGACCTCACGCCTGAGTCCATGGGTGCAAAGGGGGTCGACACCTGGGTCCATGGGTGGTGGTGGGTGCTGATGGGGCCGCCACCTGGGCCCATGTGTGATAACACGGGTGCAATGGGGCTGGACACCTGGGTCCATGGGTGGTCACAGGTGCTGATGGGTGGCCACCTGGGCCCATGGGTGATAACATGGGTGCAATTGTTACAAGACAACCCTGAGAAGCTCAGAAAGAATGTTTGAAGTAGGTAGATTTGGATAACTTCTATCTTAGACAGAATTTGCTTAGCATGAGTAGCCACACACTTGCTTAGCATGAGTAGCTAAATTTGCTGAAGCCTTAGGCCACGCTCCTAGTTCGGTAAGAAAGGGCCCCAGAGCTGGTGCAGGCTGGAAAGATAAGGGAGTTACAAGCAGTCTGCATTCCTGTGCCCCACTCTCCGAAAGGGAGGATGTCAAGGCTGTGAAATAAGGCCTGTTTGGGCGCCAGGACCTTGGGAAGCAAAGCCTCCTCTCACTGTTGAAACTGTGTTAATTAAGGGGTCTGGATTATGTCCTCTTCCTCAGGACCTTGGGAGATAACATCTACTGACCTAGCTGGGGCAGTGTTAATTGATCAGGACCTTGAGAAGCAGGGGTGGGACCCAGGGAATGAAGAAATCACTAACCAATCAGTGTAAAAGGGAAAGTCGCAAATCTGGCAATTTGTTTGTATAAATGCTACTTGAAAAGTTGGGGTGTGTGTGCTCGATTTGTGGGAAACCACCGAGCACCCAGGCTTGCGCAACTCTGAAATAAATAAACAAATGTCTCTCCTGAGTGTGTAATTATTGGCTTATTGCACACCGGGCAACGAATCCGCTTTTCGGACAACACATGGATGGGTGTGGGTGCTGATGGGATTGGATGCCTGGCTCCAGGGGTGCAACGGGGCTAGACGCCTGGGGCCCTGGGCAGCTCCTCACCCATGGGTGCCACCTTGGGCAGGTTTCCACATCTTCCAGTAGACCTATGGGTGCCGGGGTGGGCCGGGGACCACCTACCAGCACTCGGCCTTCGATGGGCGCCACTCCCTGAGCTCCCACTGCTGGCTCCGCGTCCCCCCCTGTGACAGAGCCAACTCCATCCCCATCCCAATGGTGTCCCCGTCCCCACATCGTCCCCATCTCCATGGCGTCCCCGTCCCCACATCGTCCCCATCCCCCCATCATCCCCATCCCCACAGTGTCCCCCTGTCCCTGTGACAGAGCCAACTCCATCTCCAGCCCCACGGTGTCCCCATCCCCACATCGTCTCCAGCCCCACGGCGTCCCATCCCCCCAGTGGCCCCATCCCCATGGCATCCCCATCCCCACGTCGTCTCCGTCCCCACATCGGCCTCGGCCTCCCACATCGCCTCCGCGCTCCCGCCCACCACGCGCTCCGCGGAGATCCGCCCGGCGCCCGGGGGCGTCACCGCTGCCGCGCCTCGCCATTGGCGGGCGGCCGCCGGCGGGGCCAATGGCCGTGCGACAAGGCGGAGCGGGAGCCGCGGCTCGGCGCTGCGCAGCGCCCTCCGCAAGCGCCCTCGCTGTCGCTTCTCCCAACCCGCCGCGCCGGGATCAGCCCAGCGCCTGGGGACGCCTCAGCCGACAAGAGCCGCTATTGGCGGGCGGGGCAGCCAATGGCGGTGCGCCGCAGCGGAGCCAATGGTGGCGCGGGGGCGTGGCCGCCGTGGGCTTCGGCGCCGGGTGAGGGCGAGGGCGCTGGCAGCGAGGAGGCGGTAGCGGGGCGGGCGCTGGGGCCGGGGCTGCTGCTGCTGGGCGGCGGCGGCGGCGGTGGCGAGCGGTGAGTGCGGGCGGGGCCCCCGGGCCCCCCTCTGCCCCTCCCCCGGCGCCGGGCTCCCCGTCAGCGGCCCCACGGACCGGCCTGCAACCGCCCCCGGGAGGTGCTGCCCCCCCGATCTTCCCCCCGGGACGTGCTGCCCCCCCGGAGCCCCCCGACCTGCCCTCCCGGAATGTGCTGCCCCCCTGACGTGCCCCCCCTGTGTCGTGCTGCCCCCCTGACCTGCCCCCCGGGACGTGCTGCCCCCCCCGACCCCCCCGACTTCTCCCCCCGGGACATCTTGATCCCCCGGATGCCCCCCAACGTGCCCCCCCCGGCCCCTCACCACCCCCCGTGTCCCCGCAGGCCCCCACTCCCTGCGCTACTTCCACACCGCCGTGACGGAGCCCAGCCCGGGGCTGCCCGCCTTCGTCTCCGTGGGCTACGTGGACGGAGAGCTCATCGATGGCTACGACAGCGAGACGCAGAGGGCGGTGCCGGGTGCGGCCTGGATGGAGCAGGAGGGTCAGGACCACTGGGACAGGCAGCCCCAGAACGCATATGGCAATCATTAGTCTTACTGAGTGGAGCTGGACACACTGCAGAAGCGCTACAACCAGAGCGGGGGTGAGCGCGGGCCGGGGCTCCCAGCGGCAGCTGCTCGCTGTCAGCGCTGGGGGCTGCGGGTCTGGGGTGCCCCCGGCCCTGCGCTGGGTGCCGTGTCCAAGCCCCTGTGCGGGGCCGGGGCTGCCCCTGAGCCCCCGTCTCCCTGCTTGTGTCTCAGGGTATCACACAGTGCAGCGCACGTACGGCTGTGACCTCCTGGAGGACGGTGGGATCTGGGGGTTTCTGCGGGATGCCTACGACGGGAAGGATTTCATCGCCTTTGACAAGGACACGCTGACATTCGTCATGGCGTATGCTGCTGCGCTAATCACCAAGAGGAAGTGGGAGGCAGAGAATGAGCCTGAGAGGCTGAAGCACTACCTGGAGAAGAGCTGCATGGAGTGGCAGTGGAGATACATGGAGTACAGGAGGGCTGCGCTGGAGAGGAGAGGTGAGGGCGAGGCGGGACCCCCCGGACACGGGGACGGGCCCCGGGCTCGGTGTTATGGAAATGAGGCTTGTCAGCCACCATAACAGGGCCCGACCCTAGGTTCCCGCAGAAAAGTTTGGCGCCAAATCAAAGCAAATGAAATAATGAAATTTTAATGACACGCGTGCGGTAATTACAGCTCGAGCTGGGTGTCTCCGAAGAGGGACCCCAAACAAAGAAATGCCTGGGCAATTATACCTTCCAATGTAAGCTCTCCACCCCTCAGGCAGTAGTTTGGACCAATAGTAATATTTGGGCCTGGAGTCTCCTGCTCCTTATTGGGTCTCATCCCTGTGCCTAGGCAGGCTGTTTATCTTTACTGTTATGGTTTTTGTTGACAGATGTGTCTTGGTTCCTCGGGTCCCGCCCTTGTCTCTCCAGGCTCTGACAAAGAGGTGTTGTTCCAGCAATTAGCACTGCCCCAGCAGTGACAATAGGTGTTATCTGCCAAGGTCCTGATGAAGGGATATAATCCAGACCCCGAGATAGTCCAGACCCCCTAATTAACACTGTTTCAGCAATGAGAGGAGGCTTTGTTTCCCAGGGTCCTGGTGCCCAAGTAGGCCTTATTTCAAAGCCTTGACATCCTCCCTCCCAGAGCGTGAAGCACAGGAATGCGAACTGCTTGCAACTCCCTTATCATTCCAGCTTGAACCAGCTCTCAGTCCCTTTTCTTACTGAACTAGGTAAAAGTTCATTATTCCTCATGATTTATAAAACTGACTGATTATGCTTGCCATAAAATGGACACCCCTGTCTGAATCAGTGGCTTCTGGGACTCTGTACCTGGGTATGATTTCTTTCAGTAAGGCTTTTACTACCCGCCCTGTGTCAGCCGTTCTTGTTGGGAAAAGTCCTACCCAGCCATTTTAGGCTAGCATGTGCGCATATTCTTGCTATTTTTCCTTTTAGTGTTCTATTCATTCTTTCTACTTGTCCTGAAGATTGTGGGTGATAAGGGGTTGTAGGTTTCTTTTTATGCCTAATGATTTCTATAACTGAGTGATTATGCTTGCCGTAAAATGGGCACCCCTGTCTGAATCAGTGGCTTCTGGGACCCCATACCTGGATATGATTTCCTTCAGTAAGGCTTTTACCACTCCCCGTGTGTCGGCCTTTCTTGTTGGGAAAGCTTCTACCCAGCCTGATAACTGATCTACTATCACTAACAAGTGTTTGTAGCCATTGGCAGATGGCATATCCGCATAATCTATTTGTAGCTTTTGGAAAGGGAAGTAGGCCCATGACCGTCCCCCTAACTCTGAGCTTGGCTTGTTATTTGAAAACTTCTGGCAGGTCGGGCAGCTATTTGTTATTCTTTTTGCAGCCGCGTAGATTCCTGGAGCGGCCCATACTTTCTGTACCTGGTTAGCCACCGCCTCCGCTCCCCCATGAGCTTTATCGTGAAACCACCTAGCTATAGTAATTAAATTTTTTTTTTTGGTAGAATTGGTTTTCTTCCAAGTGTCCATATTCCATCATCACTTTGTTTTGCTTCCCACTGCTCCCATTGTTTTTTCTCTTCCACTGAGCAGTCTTTTTCATACGTGGTTTTGGGGTCTATTAAAATTGGCCATTCACTCTGGTCCATCCTTGGAACTGCCCCCATACATTCTCTCAGAGGTTGTCGAGCTGCAGCCTTCGCAGCAGCGTCGGCTAAAGCATTTCCTCTGCTAATTTCTGTAGTGTCTTTAGTATGGGCTGGGCAGTGTATTACAGCAATTTCTTTGGGCAGTTGGACTGCTTCCAGCAAATTACGTATTTCTTCTCCATTAGCTAATTTCTTTCCTGATGACGAAAAGAATCCTCGCTCTTTCCATAACATCCCTGTTACATGACCTACTCCAAATGCATATTTAGAATCGGTATAGATATTTACCTGCAGGTTCTTACCAATTTTTACTGCTTGGGTCAATGCTATTAATTCTGCTCCTTGAGCACTTACAGACGGAGACAAAGGATTGGCCTCAAGTACCTCAAAGAGGTTAGTGACAGCATAGCCGGAGTGGTGCCTTCCGTCCAAATACTAGGATGATCCATCTGTAAACGGAACTAAGTCTGGGTTTCCCAAAGGTTCGTCTTTAAGGTCCTCCCGGGGCTTGCTCGAGCTGACGATCACCTGCTCACAGGAATGATGTGGTTCTCCATCCTCAGGTAGAGGCAATAGTGTTGCTGGATTTAAGATGTTGCATCTCTTTAAGGTCACATTATCTGCATGCAGTATTATCAGTTCATAGCGGTGAGCTCTCTGTGGGGATAGTGCTTGAGTCACGTATTGTTTCATTGACAGTTCTACTTCATGTGGCACATACACAGTCAATGAGTGACCCAAAACTACAGGTCATGTTTTTTTCAGTAAGAGCTGCCATAGCTGCTATTGCTCTGATGCATCCTGGAGTGCCTTTAGCTACCTCATCTAGCTGCGTGGAATAATAGGCCACTGGTCTGTGGTGAGGGCCTAGTTTTTGGGTGAGTACCCCACTTGCTACTCCCTGTCGTTCATGGACAAATAATTCCAATGGTTTGCTATAATCTGGTAACCCTAGAGCAGGGGCTGAAACCAACGCTTTTTTCACAGATGTAAAAGCTTTCTCCCTTTCTGGGCCCCAGGCCACAGGCTCTATCTCCTCCTTTTTTGTTGCCTGCACTAAAGGCTTAGTAAGTTCTGCTAACCCAGGAATCCACGGTTGGCAAAATCCTACAGCTCCTAAAAATCCCGTGTTGTTTTTTTGTTACAGGACGAGGCATATCAAGAGTTGTCTTTACTCGTTCTGGATCAACTAACCTGTGTCCTTCTTTTAAGATAAAACCCAAATATTTTACCTCTCTTTGACACAGCTGGAGTTTAGACAGAGATGCCTGATGCCCTTTTTCTGCAAGAGCGTTACATGGAGAAACAGTGTCTTTTAAAAATGTCTCATAATCTTTACTTGCTAATAACATATCATCTACATATTGTATTACTACAGAATGTCCTGGAAGTTCGATATCTGAGAGGTCATTTTTGAGTATACGCAAAAGAATAGTCAGAGACCCAGTAAATCCCTGTGGCAGCCTTGTCCAAGTTAATTGTTGTCCCTTCCAAGTGAAAGCCAAGAGATCTTGGCTATCTTCAGCTATCGGTATACTAAAAAAAGCTGCCGTTAGGTCAATCACAGTAAAATAAGTTGCCCAAAGGGGTATCTGTAGTAAAATGGTTGATGGGTTAGGGACTACTGGATGTGGAGCAACTACATGTTGGTTTATAGCCCCTAAGTCTTGTATAAACTGATACTCTGGATCACCATCAGAATCTTGCCTGTTCTTTTTAACTGGCAGAATTGGGGTGTTGTACGGGGATTCACAGACTCTAAGGATACCCAGTTTCAAATAATGATTGATTTGTTTTTGGATGCTCTTCTCTGCTTCCTTTGGGATAGGGTATTGCTTAACTGCAGGAGGCAATCCCCCCTTTGTTTTTATCGAGACTGGACTAGCTGATTTCAGTAGTCCCACATCCATTCCTGAAGAGCTCCATAACCGTTTAGGAACTGATTCTAACCTTGTTGGAATTTGCAGATTAGTCGACTCTGGTTCTGGTGTCTTAGCCAGAACACATGAGCCCATAATTATTAATTCCACCTCTTCTGGCTGTAAGCAGATCTGAGTATCCAAGGCTTGCAGGAGATCTCTCCCTAAAAGGCACATGGGCGCGTCTGTGGAAATTATAATACATCCCCACGCTCTTTTACCTCCAATAGTAAGCAATAAGGGCTTAGATAACATTCGTTCGCCTTTTCCCGCTATTCCTTGCATCATTATTTTATCTGGTGACTTGCATCCTTTAGGCTCAAACTTTAAAAGGGAAAGGGTGGCTCCAGTATCCACTAGAAAGGGAACTTCTAAGCCTTCTATATTTGCCATTACCTGCCCTTCAAATCCAAATCTACATCCCATAAATTTACCCCCATTTCCACAGTATTTTCTGAGTCTCCTATCTCCTGTCATTGTGGACTGCCTGGGAATTGCCTGGTCTCCTTCTCAATATTTGATTGCCTCATGCTGGCCCCTCTATTCCCAAGTGCACAGGGCCTCACTGGGCATTCCTGCTTCCAGTGTCCTTGTTCCCCCCAAGAATGACAAACATCATTAACTCTTAATTGTACACCCCCTTCACTTTGATTCCATCTATCTCCCCTGGTTCTTCCGCGCCCCTCCCCTTGCCAGCCTGCCATATGCTCTTTAAAATACTTTTGTGTATCAGGGGCTGCTTGATCTATAAAAACACTAATTGCGAGAGCATCATTGAAGTTTTGTGGGGTCATTCCTCCCTATTTTAGCGGGGCTTACCGCAAAAGTCCCCAGAAGTCTTGGGGGTGTTCATCTAATCACTGTCTGCATTCTTGCACTCTAGTCCAATTTACTCCTAACTCTCTGCATGCTCTAATTACTTCTACTAAATTTCAAAGTCCTGTTGGACACACAGCTCTATCTCCTGCATTATTACAATCCCAATTTGGACCATTTGCTAGCCAGAGGTTTCTATTTCCCCCGGCTTGCTGCGCTTCTTCCGCATCTTTAATTATCTTATCCCCTTCATTTGGTTGAAATAATTCCCTCAAAAGAATTTGGGTATCACTCCAGTTTGGGTTGTGCCCAGTGCAGATATTAGAAAATAATTGGACACATCGCCCTGCATCTTTTCTTAATCTCTGCATTTTACCCCCCCATAAGGCGAGATGGCCGGGGTGCCAGGGCTGATTAGTAAATACCCGCAGCACAGGAGGAGGGGGACTGGCCCCTCCCTTTCCCCCTGGCTGTAAAGCGGCAGGGTTAGTCAGCACGTTGGGGATCATAGGATAGAGTCCGGCAGCCAATGGAGTAGAGGGAGAAGGAGGAGGAGAAGGAGAAGTAATGACAGAGAGATCATCAGGTATATCAGGTGGAGCAGAAACTTTTGGAGCACAGTCCGGGGTACTAGTATCTGCTAGCACAAGTGTTACGTTCGGCAGGTTTCTTTCCTCCCTCCCTCCTGGCTCAAATGCTCCCGCGCCCATGCCCAGTTATTGTTATGGAAATTATATGGAAATTAGGCTTGTTGGCCACCATAAGAGGGCTCGACGCTAGGTTTCCGCAGAAAAATTCAGAGCCAAATCAAAACAAATTAAAGAATTAAATATTAATGACGCGCGTGCAGTAATTACAGCTCGAGCTGGGTGCCTCCGAAGAGGGACCCTAACATAAACAAATCCTGGGCAATTATAGTTTTTTCAACGTACATTTCCCACCCTTCACGTGGTAGTTAGACCAATAGTAATTTTTTGGTCTGGGGTCTCCTGCTCCTCATTGGGTCTCATCGTCATTCTGAGGTAAGCTGTTTTTCTCCTTATTTTTGTTTTTTGCAGTCTCTGCTGACGGTTGTACCTCTGTTTTTGTGGGGTCTTACTGTTGTGTCTCAAGGTCCTGAGGAGGAGGTGATTCTAAATCATAACAATGAACACTGCCCCAGCAGTGAGCTAAGGCTTTGCCCCTCAAGGTCCTAATGCCCTGCACTGGTCTTACTTCAAAGCCTTGACACCCTCCCTTTGGGAGTGTGAGACGCATTCCTGCAGACACCCTCCCTTTGGGAGTGTGAGATGCAGGAATGCAGACTGCTTGTAACTTCCTTATCTTCCCAGCTGGAACCAGCTCTGAGGCCCTTTTCTTACTGGACTAAGTAAAAGTTCATTGTTTTCGCTAAGTGCGGCCTAAGGCTTCAGCAAATTTAGCTCCTCATGCTAAGCAAGTTTTAGAGAAGTTGTGCTAAGCGGCTACCTCTAGACAGTTTCAGTTCGCTATTCTTTAACAGTTCCCCGCTTTGTTTTTATGAAGCATCCCTGCTAATACTTGAAACAGAGTTCTCGAAGCCTTTCAAGGCGTGCTATCACGTTCCATAATCTTATGCATAATATGATCGTAAGCAATAGGCATAACACAGTTAAAGTTAACACAACTACTAGTGGGTGCAACACGTGATTATAAATCGCTGTTGTAGTTGGTGACCACCCTAGAAGAGTTTCCCAGCCATGATGTTCTCCATCCCTTTTTATCCTTTCCAAGACGTGGTGCATCTCTTCTGCTTCATGATGAATGGTGATTAGAGGGTTTTTTGTCCATTGTTTCGGGTACGTTCTAGCAGTCGACGCAGGTTGTCATGTTGTAGTAGTTTCTTCACTAGTGTGAGATTCTTTCCAATGGGGTTAGGTAGTAAATTTTGAATTAGTGTATAATTAGATTGTAACAATTGATAAGATCTAATAGGAGCTGAATGATTAAAGTCGCATCCCATAATTTTGGGTAATGTTACAAATACAAATATTTGAGTAATTAATTACTTGTATCTACACCAATGCCATCTATGAATGTAAGATTACAAAGTGTTCTTACACATACACATTCTTTTTTTAACATGTACAAGTACAGTTCAACTTGAACAGCAAAATAAGAACACAGTATGATAGTATATGGCCCGTTCCATTTAGGTTTTAACCTGGATTTTTTGTGAAAATACTTTAACTAAAACTTCATCCCCAGGCTGTATACCAGGCACTTGTATTTCAGGTGGTGTGGATTGATATCATTGAGCATATATTTATTTATTTCAAAGATTTTCAAACCTTTTTTGCATACTTAGAACATACTGGGTTAGTCATTCATCCCCGTCTAACAGGCTAGTCTTAGCTGGCATAACAAGTCCCTAGTACAGCTAAATGTTTCCCAAAGAGAATTTCTGCTGGTGTTAGTCCTATGGGTTGCCATGGGACATTTCAAACATCCCATAGAGCTAAGTTTAATGCTTCTGGCCATTTGAGGCTAGCATGTGTGCATTTCTTGCTATTTTTTCTTTTAATGTGCTGTTCATTCTTTCTACTTGTCCTGAAGATTGTGGGTGATAAGGGGTACATAGATTTCCTTTTATTCCTCATGATTTATAGAACTGACTGATTATGCTTGCCATAAAATGGGCACCCCTGTCTGAATCCATGGCTTCTGGGACTCTATACCTGGGTATGATTTCTTTCAGTAAGGCTTTTACTACCCGCCCTGCGTCAGCCGTTCTTGTTGGGAAAGGTCCTACCCAGCCATTTTAGGCTAGCATGTGCGCATATTCTTGCTATTTTTCCTTTTAGTGTTCTATTCATTCTTTCTACTTGTCCTGAAGATTGTGGGTGATAAGGGGTTGTAGGTTTCTTTTTATGCCTAATGATTTCTATAACTGAGTGATTATGCTTGCTGTAAAATGGGCACCCCTGTCTGAATCAGTGGCTTCTGGGACCCCATACCTGGGTATGATTTCTTTCAGTAAGGCTTTTACCACTCCCCGTGTGTCGGCCTTTCTTGTTGGGAAAGCTTCTACCCAGCCTGATAACTGATCTACTATCACTAACAAGTGTTTGTAGCCATTGGCAGATGGCATATCCGCATAATCTATTTGTAGCTTTTGGAAAGGGAAGTAGGCCCATGACCGTCCCCCTAACTCTGAGCTTGGCTTGTTATTTGAAAACTTCTGGCAGGTCGGGCAGCTATTTGTTATTCTTTTAGCAGCCGCGTAGATTCCTGGAGCGGCCCATACTTTCTGTACCTGCTTAGCTATTGCCTCCGCTCCCCCAAGAGCTTTATCGTGAAACCACCTAGCTATAGTAATTAAATTTTTTTTTTTGGTAGAATTGGTTTTCTTCCAAGTGTCCATATTCCATCATCACTTTGTTTTGCTTCCCACTGCTCCCATTGTTTTTTCTCTTCCACTGAGCAGTCTTTTTCATACGTGGTTTTGGGGTCTATTAAAATTGGCCGTTCACTCTGGTCCATCCTTGGAACTGCCCCCATACATTCTCTCAGAGGTTGTCGAGCTGCAGCCTTCGCAGCAGCGTCGGCTAAAGCATTTCCTCTGCTAATTTCTGTAGTGTCTTTAGTATGGGCTGGGCAGTGTATTACAGCAATTTCTTTGGGCAGTTGGACTGCTTCCAGCAAATTACGTATTTCTTCTCCATTAGCTAATTTCTTTCCTGATGACGAAAAGAATCCTCGCTCTTTCCATAACATCCCTGTTACATGACCTACTCCAAATGCATATTTAGAATCGGTATAGATATTTACCTGCAGGTTCTTACCGATTTTTGCTGCTTGGGTCAATGCTATTAATTCTGCTGCTTGAGCACTTACAGACGGAGACAAAGGATTGGCCTCAAGTACCTCAAAGAGGTTAGTGACAGCATAGCCGGAGTGGTGCCTTCCGTCCAAATACTAGGATGATCCATCTGTAAACGGAACTAAGTCTGGGTTTTCCAAAGGTTTGTCTTTAAGGTCCTCCCGGGGCTTGCTCGAGCTGACGATCACCTGCTCACAGGAATGATGTGGTTCTCCATCCTCAGGTAGAGGCAATAGTGTTGCTGGATTTAAGATGTTGCATCTCTTTACATGCAGATAATGTGACCTTAATATTATCAGTTCATAGCGGTGAGCTCTCTGTGGGGATAGTGCTTGAGTCGCGTATTGTTTCATTAACAGTTCTACTTCATGTGGCACATACACAGTCAATGAGTGACCCAAAACTACAGGTCATGTTTTTTTCAGTAAGAGCTGCCGTAGCTGCTATTGCTCTGATGCATCCTGGAGTGCCTTTAGCTACCTCATCTAGCTGCGTGGAGTAATAGGCCACTGGTCTGTGGTGAGGGCCTAGTTTTTGGGTGAGTACCCCACTTGCTACTCCCTGTCACTCATGGACAAACAATTCGAATGGTTTGCTATAATCTGGTCACCCTAGAGCAGGGGCTGAAACCAACGCTTTTTTCACAGATGTAAAAGCTTTCTCCCTTTCTGGGCCCCAGGCCACAGGCTCCATCTCCTCCTTTTTTGTTGCCTGCACTAAAGGCTTAGTAAGTTCTGCTAACCCAGGAATCCACGGTTGGCAAAATCCTACAGCTCCTAAAAATCCCGTGTTGTTTTTTTGTTACAGGACGAGGCATATCAAGAGTTGTCTTTACTCGTTCTGGATCAACTAACCTGTGTCCTTCTTTTAAGATAAAACCCAAATATTTTACCTCTCTTTGACACAGCTGGAGTTTAGACAGAGATGCTCGATGCCCTTTTTCTGCAAGAGTGTTAATCTTTACTTGCTAATAACAAATCATCTACATATTGTATTAATACAGAATGTCCTGGAAGTTCGATATCTGAGAGGTCATTTTTGAGTATACGCGAAAAAATAGTCGGAGACCCAGTAAATCCCTGTGGCAGCCTCGTCCAAGTTAATTGTTGTCCCTTCCAAGTGAAAGCCAGGAGATCTTGGCTATCTTCAGCTATCGGTATACTAAAAAAGGCTGCCGTTAGGTCGATCACAGTAAAATAAGTTGCCCAAAGGGGTATCTGTAGTAAAATGGTTGATAGGTCGGGGACTACTGGATGTGGAGCAACTACCTGTTGGTTTATAGCCCTTAAGTCTTGTACAAACTGATACTCTGGATCACCATCAGAGTCTTGTCTGTTCTTTTTAACTGGCAGAATTGGGGTGTTGTACGGGGATTCACAGACTCTAAGGATACCCAGTTTCAAATAATGATTGATTTGTTTTTGGATGCTCTTCTCTGCTTCCTTTGGGATAGGGTATTGCTTAACTGCAGGAGGCAATCCCCCCTTTGTTTTTATCGAGACTGGACTAGCTGATTTCAGTAGTCCCACATCCATTCCTGAAGAGCTCCATAACTTTTTAGAAACTGGTTCTAAACCTGTTGGAATTTGCAGATTAGTTGACTCTGGTTCTGGTGTCTTAGCCAGAACACATGAGCCCATAATTATTAATTCCACCTCTTCTGGCTGTAAGCAGATCTGAGTATCCAAGGCTTGCAGGAGATCTCTCCCTAAAAGGCACATGGGCGCGTCTGTGGAAATTATAATACATCCCCACACTGTTTTACCCCCAATAGTGAGTACTAAGGGCTTAGATAACATTCGTTTGCCTTTTCCCGCTACTCCTTGCATCATTATTTTATCTGGTGACTTGCATCCTTTAGGCTCAAACTTTAAAAGGGAAAGGGTGGCTCCAGTATCCACTAGAAAGGGAACTTCTAAGCCTTCTGTATTTGCCATTACCTGCCCTTCAAATCCAAATCTACATCCCATGAATTTACCCCCATTTCCACAGTATTTTCTGAGTCTCCTATCTCCTGTCATTGTGGACTGATTTGATTGCCTCATGCTGGCCCCTCTATTCCCAAGTGCACAGGGCCTCACTGGGCATTCCTGCTTCCAGTGTCCTTGTTCCCCCCAAGAATGACAAACATCATTAACTCTTAATTGTACACCACCTTCACTTTGACTCCATCTATCTCCCCTGGTTCTTCCGCGCCCCCTCCCCTTGCCAGCCTGGCATATGCTCTTTAAAATACTTTTGTGTATCAGGGGCTGCTTGATCTATAAAAACAGTAATTGCAAGGAATGCAGACTGCTTGTAACTGCCTTATCTTCCCAGCTGGAACCAGCTCTGAGGCCCTTTTCTTACTGGACTAAGTAAAAGTTCATTATTTTCGATAAGTGCGGCCTAAGGCTTCAGCAAATTTAGCTCCTCATGCCAGGCAAGTTTTAGAGAAGTTGTGCTAAGCGGCTGCCTGTAGGCAGTTTCAGTTTGCTCTTCCTTAACACAAGGATCCTGCCTGGAAAGTACCAAGTGTGATGACATGGCTGTAGGCCTGGCAGGGCAGGTGGGGTTTTTCCTGCATGCTGCCAGTGAGGGGAATGGGCTTGAGCAGCAGTGCTTGGATCCAGCAGGTCAGCCCCTGGGTGTGCAGCTGGTGCTGGCAGCAGGGCTTTGTTTTCATGAGCGTGGGCCCCTCTTTGTGCATGAAGGCTGGCGTGGAGAGATGGTCCCCACGTGCCCCCTGGGGGCAAAAGCAAGAAAAGCACAAGCCCCGTGAGTAGGAAGAGGTGCACAGGTGAGGGCAGGGCCTGCTTGCCCAGGTGGCCTGGCGGTCCAGCAGCTGGACGTCCCGAAGGCGAGCCAGCAGCGAGGCACCAAGGCTGGGGGGTGTCACGCTTCATCAGGAGGAGAGTGTGCCCGTGTGCTGCCGTGAGGCTCAAGCCGGTGGCCAAGGTGGTGAGGAGAGCCCAAAAGTCGGTGCCCCTGAGGGGAGAGGAGGATGCATGGAAGAGTGAGGAAGCGATGGTGTGGGAGGGCAAGGCAAAGGTGCAGGGTGATGTGGAGCAAAGAAAGCCTGGAGGGGCCCAGCGCAGTGCGTGCACGCCAATAGGGAAGTGCTTAGAGAGCAACAGTCTGGAGAAATGAATCTCTGACAGCTTTTGTGGGAAATCTGCAGAGGCGGGCACCTGTCTCAGGGGTCCGTCCGCTAATGCCTGCAGCCTGGGGACCAGACAGGAGCACTTTGCAGTCTGTGTGCAGCTGCGGGCCTGCAGCGTGGCATGCCTGGAGCGCTGCGGTGGATGGCTGCAGCCTCTTTGGGAAGGCCCGTCTGGGAAGGTGCGGAGGGGCAGTTGGCCTTTCTGTGAGAAAGCAGCGGGAATGCAGGACGCTCTGCCTAGGGCTGGACGGTGAGGCATATGGGTGAGGCTTAGTGGCCCGAGCAAGAGGAGTGGTCTTGCAGTGGCTGGCTGTGTGCTCTAGAGGGCCTGAAGAAGGGCAGCATCTGCACGGTGTAGGAGGCAGAGAGGTGGGGAGAGGAAAATTCCTGCTGCGGCACAGATGGCAGCTCGGAGCTGGGCTCAGAAGCTGGCACCAGAGGCTGGGAGGCAAAGCCCTGGTGCTGGAGGTGCCCCCGGTGAGCAGCAAGGCCTCGTGATGTCGGTGCTAGCACGGTCACCAGCAAGGCCTTGTGATGCGGGTGCCCCTGGTGGCCAGCAGGAGGTGGTCACGGGGGTCCCCATGGCAACGTGCAGGGCTTTGTGATGGGGGTGGCATCATGCCCCCAAGGCCATTGTGATGGGGCGGTGCCCGTGGTGACCGAGTCCATGCTGGGAGCAGAGCCCCTGGCTGTGCCCTCTGAGGAGAGCAGCTCGCTGAGGAGGGAGCAGCTCTCTTGAGTGCCAGAGTGGCAGGTGCGCAGGAGAAGCTCCTGCTGATGGACAAGGGGCGGCAGGCGAATGCCGGCTCCCAGCCCGTGGATGGGCTTTCTGTGAGGCCGAAGCGCAGAAGCCAGGTGAGCGGTGGGGCTGGAGGGAGAGGCAGGCAGCAGGGCTGGGAGCCGCACGGAAAGCATGAGGACGGTGGGGAAGAGGAGGTGGGGCAAGCGAGCCAGGCCTGAGCTTCTCTGGCCAGGGGGTATTTCTTGCTGGTGCTGGGGATTTTCTGGTGCACAAAGCACACCGACTGGGGTGCTGCAAGGCCCAAATGGAGCCTGTGAGCTGTGCTGAGGGTCAGAGAGCATCTCCAGGCTTAGCACAGCTGGGTCGTGCTAGGCCATGAGCTTCCCTTTGCCATGGGGCCGGGCTTTCCTGTGCCTGAGGGGCCGCTTGTACGAACGCAACCGCCTCCATCATGTGCTTCCTTCTCCCTGCAGGGGGGCCAGCGGGAGCCGCATGCAGTGACGCAACGCATCCCGACCCCGACTTCATCGCAGCAAAGGGACAGGCGGCCGTTGCTGCCCGGCCCACAGAGCTGGCAAGACCCTGAAGACGTCATCGCGAAGGTAGCGAGCTGAGCAGCGATGGTGGCAAAGCCTCTGCCTGACTGTGCATAGCTGCCAAGCAGCAGGCGGGAAGTGGTGGGAGGGAGCAGGAGGAGCGCCTGCTCTGCATGGCAGTCGGCAAGGACATGGCTCGAGGTTTCCGAGGGAGCTGCCTTTGCCCATCTCTTGCCCAGTGGTGACCAGCCTTCTCCCCACGCAGCCTTTGGGAGCCAGCTGCGTGGGAGAGTGCTGCTGTTGTGGAGGGTTTCAGGGGCCACAGGGAGTGTGCATGTGGGAAGGCTGGGGGGGAGGGGTAAAGGGCAGCAGTAACTTGGCCTTCCTCATGGGCTTTGATTGCAGATGGCGGAGGACACTGTGAGGGAGGTTCTCGACTCGGTGCAAGCTCTTCATGCCTCCAGCAGCCTTGTGAAGAAGGCTCCTCCGGGGCGCCGGGAGACACTGCACAGCAGGCCTTGTGCAAGAGCAGAGACACCGCATCGGCCCGGCTTAGCGCCTCACGCAACCAAGGCAGCTAGGCAGGCACGTGGAGGCCTGGAGGCCTCTACAGGTCAAAGAGCGGCATCCGCATGTCGACCTCCAGAAAAATCCTGCAGATCTTCTTTGAGATGCACGGCCACTGCTGAGGCTCTGGAGGATGTGGCAAGGAGAGTGCCTGCCTCTCCAAAAGCTAAGCAGGAAGCTGGCGCTCTCCCCCGAGCAATTCAAGCTCCTGTCTCCTATTTGCCTGAGGCCAGGCCTGGGTCTTCCGCGCTGGGAAAAGCAAGGATGCTGCAAGCTGTTGAGAACATCCTTGCAGATGTGTGCATGGAAATGAGGGCTGAGGACCAGAGACCTGCTGCACACAGCCCCGCACTGCCTGCCGCACCTCTGATGCACGCACTGCTGGCGCTCGCGTCTGCAGCCTTGAGCCGTCCTGATGATGTGAGTGCGGGACATGGCCGGGAGCTCAGGGCAGCCGGGCCACAAAGGACCTTGGCATACACCATTGCTCTAGCAGGCCTGGCAAGCGCATTGCAGAAGGAGAGCAGGGAGCGTGGCAAAAACACAGCTGCCACAGCTCTGCAAGGGCCAGATTGCAACAGGCGTGGGGGCAAAAGGAAGGTCATGGGGGCCGGTGCACCAGCTTCCCCGTGCAGGGGCCATGGACTGGTCACACTAGGATGGCAACTTGCAGTGCAGAGGCCCAAACAGCAGCCTCTGGGCATCATCTGTCGCCTTCAAGGCACGCCACTGCGCATACACCCCGACAACCCCTCGCAGTATCTCGCCGTGCTCTCAATCAAAACAGAGACGCTGGAGGAGCTCGACAGGAGCTGCGTGGCGCGCACCGGGCAGAGCTTGGCTCAGCTGCGAGAAGCCTTTCTGGAGAGGAAGGAGCCGAGGCCAAAGGAGAGGGAGGTCGAGGAAGAGGAGGGCAAGGGGAAACGTTTCTCCCTGACAGCATCGGGATGCCTCAATGTTCGCCCCAAGGAGGTGAGTGCAAAGGGTGGGCCAGGGCAGATGGTGACCCTCCGTGTGCTGGGGCCAGCCGCTGCGCCCTGCTGCAACAGTGTGATGGTGGCAGTGCTGGCAGGGCCACGGGGGGCATTGCTGGTGGGAAAAGCAGCTGCCTTCACAAATCTCCCTCTCTGGCTTCAGCTCTGTGCCAGAAACTCCTTCTATAACCTGTGGCAACCGGAGGTGACGCGAGTGGAGCTCCTGAAGGATGCGAGGTCCAAGTGGGAGGTGCTGGAGCGGCTGTACGCCCATGCGCCCAGGAGGGAGCGCAAGATGGGAGCTGGGAAGAGAGTCCGGGGAGCACCAGAGGATGCTGGCGTGGAGTGGAGCGATGAGGAAGAGGACGTTGAAGAAGAACCTTTGGAATGGGAGGAGCTGGAGAAAAACACAGCCTTGGTCATGAGCTGGGTCAGACCGAGCCTCAGGAGCCTCTTGGCAGACCCACAGCCGTGTCCTGAGGAGGTGCCCTGCTCACCCGTTGTGAAGGGCAGAGATGCTGCCAGGGAGGCAGCTGGTGACCTGCAGAGCACGCCTCTGGCCCCAGCAGTGCCCCGAGGAGCCGTGGCAGCGGCATCTGCTCTGGCGGGAGGCTGCCAGGACGCGGGGGACAGTGTGCCTCTGGCTCCACTGGCCAGCACAGGAGCAAAGGCAGAGGCCTCCCCTGCAGCCAGAGGCCCTGAGGATGCAGGGGAAAATGCTCCTCTGCCTCCATCGCTTCCCGCAGAGGCTGCGCCAAAGGCCTCCCAGTTGTGCGGAGGCCCTTGTGGGGAGAGCAACAGCCTGCCTCTCCAACCACCATTGCCCGAAGAAAGCGCAGCAGAAGGCTCTGCCCTGGCCGCAGGCCTTCCTCACCAGGTGAGCAAGGAGCATGGCGTCGGCACCCACCACCAAAGGGAGGTGCGGTGTGAGCAGCGTCTGGGGTGTGCAGGGTGGGTGAGAAGAGCTGCCCCATTGCATGGGTCCCCCGCGGCCGTGGTGAGAAGCTGTCCCCCCAGCCCTTTGCGCTCTGCACTCTCTGTCCTGGGGAAGATGCCTGGTGCTCTGTGTTTCCAAGTGCCAGAGGCCCAGGGCTGACGTGCCCTCCCCGGCCTGCACAGCATCCAGCCCTGGGGCATGGATGCTGAGCAAGGAGGGCAGGGGCAGCCCCAGCAGCAGCCGCCTCCCACAGCCAGCGAGCCAGCCCCCTTGTGCCACGTACCCGGCCACCTCCATCCCCCGCTGCCCGTCGTGGCCCCCGGCCCAGCCCTGCTGCTACGGCCCCAAGACAAGCCTTGTGCCATTGCCCAGCCAGCTGCATGTGCCTCCCCTTGGGGCTCGCGGCCACTCACAGCATCCCCCCACCCCAAACCCTTTGCCCCCTCCTATATCCCAGGGCACCAGGATGCTGAGCATGGCCAGCTGATATCACACAGGGCTGTGTTCCTGCTCTCCCCATGCAGGTTGCCTGTGAGCCCAAAGAGGAGCACAAGTCATCGTCTTCCCTCCGGCCCTGCGGGAGGGCGCGGGAGCTGGGAGCTGGGAAGAGAGTCTGGGAAGTGCCAGAGGATGCTGGCGTGGAGTGGAGCGATGAGGAAGAGGATGTTGATGAAGAGCCTTTGGAATGGGAGGAGCTGGAGGAAAACATGGCCTTGGTCATGAGCTGGGTCAGACCGAGCCTCAGGAGCCTCTTGGCAGACCCACAGCCGTGTCCTGAGGAGGTGCCCTGCTCACCCGTTGTGAAGGGCAGAGATGCTGCCAGGGAGGCAGCTGGTGACCTGCAGAGCACGCCTCTGGCCCCAGCAGTGCCCCGAGGAGCCGAGGCAGCGGCATCTGCTCTGGCGGGAGGCTGCCAGGATGCGGGGGACAGTGTGCCTCTGGCCCCATCAGCCAGCACAGGAACAAAGGCGGAGGCCTCCCCCGCAGCCAGAGACCCTCAGGCTTGCCCTGCACTTGCCCAGCCCCTCGCCCACGGCTCTCCTTCCTCCACAGGCATCACCGCCCTCCCGCATGCTGCGCCTTCCAGGCGATGGCCATTGCGGCTCAGGGCAGCGCTTCGGGCTCTGCGCAGAGCTTTTAGCTGCCGCTGTGACTCAGGGCAGTGAGAGGAACAGCGCGAGGATGCAGCTGCCAGACAGGTGGCCCGAGATGGGAGATGGCGCAGAGCAAAGAGGCAGAGCGACGGAGGCTCTCTCCTGGCTGCTACAGCAATGCTACTGCGTCGTGTCCCACAGCCCATGTGCTGCTCCAAATAAACCCTCGGCAGCTGTTCCCGCCGTGTTACTTGGTGTCAGGGAACTGTCAGGAGAAAGACTAGTGCAGGCGCTGCCAAGGAAGGCAGTCAGGGCTGCAGAGAAAGCCCTACAAGCAGTCGCAGAGTGAGAGAGCAGCTGGGGTGGGAAGGGTCTTCCGGAGGTGTCTGCTGCAACCTCCTGCTGCAAGTGGAGGCAAGCAGAGGAGGTTTCGCAGGGCCTGTCAGGGTCGAGCTCTGACTGTCTCTGGCGATGGATTCCCGCACGGCCCTGGCACCCTGCTCCGGTGTTGCACCACCATTCGGCTTCCAAGGCCATTTGCAGTCTCTGAGGGGACTTTTCCCTGCCACAAGCCGTGCCGTTGCCCTCAACCTGTCCCCAGGCCCCTCAGGACGTCTCTGGCTCCATGCTCTCTGCACGCTCCCGTTAGGCACTTGCAGGCAGCAGTGAGATCCCCCTACGCCTTCTCTTCTGCCGGCTGCACCAAGCCAGCACCCTTGGTCTCTGCTCCTGTGTGCTGTGCTGCAGCTGCCAGGCAGCTTGGGGGCCTGCGCTGGGCTTGCTGCAGTGTGGCCCCATCTGCGTGGGCCAGGGGGCTGGGGATATGGGTGCAATGGGGTGGGGGCCTGGGATATGGGTGCAATAGGGCGGGGGCCTGGGGATGTGGGTGCAATGGGGCAGGGGGCCTGGGGAGGTGGTTGCAATTGGCAGGGGCCTGGGGACATGGGCGCAAAGGGGCAGGGGGCTGGGGATATGGGTGCAATGAGTCGGGGAAGCTCCGGATATGGGCGTAATGGGGCAGGGGCAGGGGCCTGGGGACGTGGGTGCAATGGGGTGGGGGGCTGGGGACACAGGTGCAATGGGCCAGGGGGCTGGGACCATGGGTGCAATGGGGTGGGGGGCCTGGGTTCAGGGGTGGTGATGTGACCTCACGCCTGAGTCCATGGGTGCAAAGGGGGTCGACACCTGGGTCCATGGGTGGTGGTGGGTGCTGATGGGGCCGCCACCTGGGCCCATGTGTGATAACACGGGTGCAATGGGGCTGGACACCTGGGTCCATGGGTGGTCACAGGTGCTGATGGGTGGCCACCTGGGCCCATGGGTGATAACATGGGTGCAATTGTTACAAGACAACCCTGAGAAGCTCAGAAAGAATGTTTGAAGTAGGTAGATTTGGATAACTTCTATCTTAGACAGAATTTGCTTAGCATGAGTAGCCACACACTTGCTTAGCATGAGTAGCTAAATTTGCTGAAGCCTTAGGCCACGCTCCTAGTTCGGTAAGAAAGGGCCCCAGAGCTGGTGCAGGCTGGAAAGATAAGGGAGTTACAAGCAGTCTGCATTCCTGTGCCCCACTCTCCGAAAGGGAGGATGTCAAGGCTGTGAAATAAGGCCTGTTTGGGCGCCAGGACCTTGGGAAGCAAAGCCTCCTCTCACTGTTGAAACTGTGTTAATTAAGGGGTCTGGATTATGTCCTCTTCCTCAGGACCTTGGGAGATAACATCTACTGACCTAGCTGGGGCAGTGTTAATTGATCAGGACCTTGAGAAGCAGGGGTGGGACCCAGGGAATGAAGAAATCACTAACCAATCAGTGTAAAAGGGAAAGTCGCAAATCTGGCAATTTGTTTGTATAAATGCTACTTGAAAAGTTGGGGTGTGTGTGCTCGATTTGTGGGAAACCACCGAGCACCCAGGCTTGCGCAACTCTGAAATAAATAAACAAATGTCTCTCCTGAGTGTGTAATTATTGGCTTATTGCACACCGGGCAACGAATCCGCTTTTCGGACAACACATGGATGGGTGTGGGTGCTGATGGGACTGGATGCCTGGCTCCAGGGGTGCAACGGGGCTAGACGCCTGGGGCCCTGGGCAGCTCCTCACCCATGGGTGCCACCTTGGGCAGGTTTCCACATCTTCCAGTAGACCTATGGGTGCCGGGGTGGGCCGGGGACCACCTACCAGCACTCGGCCTTCGATGGGCACCACTCCCTGAGCTCCCACTGCTGGCTCCGCGTCCCCCCCTGTGACAGAGCCAACTCCATCCCCATCCCAATGGTGTCCCCGTCCCCACATCGTCCCCATCTCCATGGCGTCCCCGTCCCCACATCGTCCCCATCCCCCCATCATCCCCATCCCCACAGTGTCCCCCTGTCCCTGTGACAGAGCCAACTCCATCTCCAGCCCCACGGTGTCCCCATCCCCACATCGTCTCCAGCCCCACGGCGTCCCATCCCCCCAGTGGCCCCATCCCCATGGCATCCCCATCCCCACGTCGTCTCCGTCCCCACATCGGCCTCGGCCTCCCACATCGCCTCCGCGCTCCCGCCCACCACGCGCTCCGCGGAGATCCGCCCGGCGCCCGGGGGCGTCACCGCTGCCGCGCCTCGCCATTGGCGGGCGGCCGCCGGCGGGGCCAATGGCCGTGCGACAAGGCGGAGCGGGAGCCGCGGCTCGGCGCTGCGCAGCGCCCTCCGCAAGCGCCCTCGCTGTCGCTTCTCCCAACCCGCCGCGCCGGGATCAGCCCAGCGCCTGGGGACGCCTCAGCCGACAAGAGCCGCTATTGGCGGGCGGGGCAGCCAATGGCGGTGCGCCGCAGCGGAGCCAATGGTGGCGCGGGGGCGTGGCCGCCGTGGGCTTCGGCGCCGGGTGAGGGCGAGGGCGCTGGCAGCGAGGAGGCGGTAGCGGGGCGGGCGCTGGGGCCGGGGCTGCTGCTGCTGGGCGGCGGCGGCGGCGGTGGCGAGCGGTGAGTGCGGGCGGGGCCCCCGGGCCCCCCTCTGCCCCTCCCCCGGCGCCGGGCTCCCCGTCAGCGGCCCCACGGACCGGCCTGCAACCGCCCCCGGGAGGTGCTGCCCCCCCGATCTTCCCCCCGGGACGTGCTGCCCCCCCGGAGCCCCCCGACCTGCCCTCCCGGAATGTGCTGCCCCCCCGACGTGCCCCCCCTGTGTCGTGCTGCCCCCCTGACCTGCCCCCCGGGACGTGCTGCCCCCCCCGACCCCCCCGACTTCTCCCCCCGGGACATCTTGATCCCCCGGATGCCCCCCAACGTGCCCCCCCCGGCCCCTCACCACCTCCCGTGTCCCCGCAGGCCCCCACTCCCTGCGCTACTTCCACACCGCCGTGACGGAGCCCAGCCCGGGGCTGCCCGCCTTCGTCTCCGTGGGCTACGTGGACGGAGAGCTCATCGATGGCTACGACAGCGAGACGCAGAGGGCGGTGCCGGGTGCGGCCTGGATGGAGCAGGAGGGTCAGGACCACTGGGACAGGCAGCCCCAGAACGCATATGGCAATCATTAGTCTTACTGAGTGGAGCTGGACACACTGCAGAAGCGCTACAACCAGAGCGGGGGTGAGCGCGGGCCGGGGCTCCCAGCGGCAGCTGCTCGCTGTCAGCGCTGGGGGCTGCGGGTCTGGGGTGCCCCCGGCCCTGCGCTGGGTGCCGTGTCCAAGCCCCTGTGCGGGGCCGGGGCTGCCCCTGAGCCCCCGTCTCCCTGCTTGTGTCTCAGGGTATCACACAGTGCAGCGCACGTACGGCTGTGACCTCCTGGAGGACGGTGGGATCTGGGGGTTTCTGCGGGATGCCTACGACGGGAAGGATTTCATCGCCTTTGACAAGGACACGCTGACATTCGTCATGGCGTATGCTGCTGCGCTAATCACCAAGAGGAAGTGGGAGGCAGAGAATGAGCCTGAGAGGCTGAAGCACTACCTGGAGAAGAGCTGCATGGAGTGGCAGTGGAGATACATGGAGTACAGGAGGGCTGCGCTGGAGAGGAGAGGTGAGGGCGAGGCGGGACCCCCCGGACACGGGGACGGGCCCCGGGCTCGGTGTTATGGAAATGAGGCTTGTCAGCCACCATAACAGGGCCCGACCCTAGGTTCCCGCAGAAAAGTTTGGCGCCAAATCAAAGCAAATGAAATAATGAAATTTTAATGACACGCGTGCGGTAATTACAGCTCGAGCTGGGTGTCTCCGAAGAGGGACCCCAAACAAAGAAATGCCTGGGCAATTATACCTTCCAATGTAAGCTCTCCACCCCTCAGGCAGTAGTTTGGACCAATAGTAATATTTGGGCCTGGAGTCTCCTGCTCCTTATTGGGTCTCATCCCTGTGCCTAGGCAGGCTGTTTATCTTTACTGTTATGGTTTTTGTTGACAGATGTGTCTTGGTTCCTCGGGTCCCGCCCTTGTCTCTCCAGGCCCTGACAAAGAGGTGTTGTTCCAGCAATTAGCACTGCCCCAGCAGTGACAATAGGTGTTATCTGCCAAGGTCCTGATGAAGGGATATAATCCAGACCCCGAGATAGTCCAGACCCCCTAATTAACACTGTTTCAGCAATGAGAGGAGGCTTTGTTTCCCAGGGTCCTGGTGCCCAAGTAGGCCTTATTTCAAAGCCTTGACATCCTCCCTCCCAGAGCGTGAAGCACAGGAATGCGAACTGCTTGCAACTCCCTTATCATTCCAGCTTGAACCAGCTCTCAGTCCCTTTTCTTACTGAACTAGGTAAAAGTTCATTATTCCTCATGATTTATAAAACTGACTGATTATGCTTGCCATAAAATGGACACCCCTGTCTGAATCAGTGGCTTCTGGGACTCTGTACCTGGGTATGATTTCTTTCAGTAAGGCTTTTACTACCCGCCCTGTGTCAGCCGTTCTTGGGAAAAGTCCTACCCAGCCATTTTAGGCTAGCATGTGCGCATATTCTTGCTATTTTTCCTTTTAGTGTTCTATTCATTCTTTCTACTTGTCCTGAAGATTGTGGGTGATAAGGGGTTGTAGGTTTCTTTTTATGCCTAATGATTTCTATAACTGAGTGATTATGCTTGCCGTAAAATGGGCACCCCTGTCTGAATCAGTGGCTTCTGGGACCCCATACCTGGATATGATTTCCTTCAGTAAGGCTTTTACCACTCCCCGTGTGTCGGCCTTTCTTGTTGGGAAAGCTTCTACCCAGCCTGATAACTGATCTACTGTCACTAACAAGTGTTTGTAGCCATTGGCAGATGGCATATCCGCATAATCTATTTGTAGCTTTTGGAAAGGGAAGTAGGCCCATGACCGTCCCCCTAACTCTGAGCTTGGCTTGTTATTTGAAAACTTCTGGCAGGTCGGGCAGCTATTTGTTATTCTTTTAGCAGCCGCGTAGATTCCTGGAGCGGCCCATACTTTCTGTACCTGGTTAGCCACCGCCTCCGCTCCCCCATGAGCTTTATCGTGAAACCACCTAGCTATAGTAATTAAATTTTTTTTTTTGGTAGAATTGGTTTTCTTCCAAGTGTCCATATTCCATCATCACTTTGTTTTGCTTCCCACTGCTCCCATTGTTTTTTCTCTTCCACTGAGCAGTCTTTTTCATACGTGGTTTTGGGGTCTATTAAAATTGGCCATTCACTCTGGTCCATCCTTGGAACTGCCCCCATACATTCTCTCAGAGGTTGTCGAGCTGCAGCCTTCGCAGCAGCGTCGGCTAAAGCATTTCCTCTGCTAATTTCTGTAGTGTCTTTAGTATGGGCTGGGCAGTGTATTACAGCAATTTCTTTGGGCAGTTGGACTGCTTCCAGCAAATTACGTATTTCTTCTCCATTAGCTAATTTCTTTCCTGATGACGAAAAGAATCCTCGCTCTTTCCATAACATCCCTGTTACATGACCTACTCCAAATGCATATTTAGAATCGGTATAGATATTTACCTGCAGGTTCTTACCAATTTTTACTGCTTGGGTCAATGCTATTAATTCTGCTCCTTGAGCACTTACAGACGGAGACAAAGGATTGGCCTCAAGTACCTCAAAGAGGTTAGTGACAGCATAGCCGGAGTGGTGCCTTCCGTCCAAATACTAGGATGATCCATCTGTAAACGGAACTAAGTCTGGGTTTTCCAAAGGTTTGTCTTTAAGGTCCTCCCGGGGCTTGCTCGAGCTGACGATCACCTGCTCACAGGAATGATGTGGTTCTCCATCCTCAGGTAGAGGCAATAGTGTTGCTGGATTTAAGATGTTGCATCTCTTTAAGGTCCCATTATCTGCATGCAGTATTATCAGTTCATAGCGGTGAGCTCTCTGTGGGGATAGTGCTTGAGTCACGTATTGTTTCATTGACAGTTCTACTTCATGTGGCACATACACAGTCAATGAGTGACCCAAAACTACAGGTCATGTTTTTTTCAGTAAGAGCTGCCATAGCTGCTATTGCTCTGATGCATCCTGGAGTGCCTTTAGCTACCTCATCTAGCTGCGTGGAATAATAGGCCACTGGTCTGTGGTGAGGGCCTAGTTTTTGGGTGAGTACCCCACTTGCTACTCCCTGTCGTTCATGGACAAATAATTCCAATGGTTTGCTATAATCTGGTCACCCTAGAGCAGGGGCTGAAACCAACGCTTTTTTCACAGATGTAAAAGCTTTCTCCCTTTCTGGGCCCCAGGCCACAGGCTCTATCTCCTCCTTTTTTGTTGCCTGCACTAAAGGCTTAGTAAGTTCTGCTAACCCAGGAATCCACGGTTGGCAAAATCCTACAGCTCCTAAAAATCCCGTGTTGTTTTTTTGTTACAGGACGAGGCATATCAAGAGTTGTCTTTACTCGTTCTGGATCAACTAACCTGTGTCCTTCTTTTAAGATAAAACCCAAATATTTTACCTCTCTTTGACACAGCTGGAGTTTAGACAGAGATGCCTGATGCCCTTTTTCTGCAAGAGCGTTACATGGAGAAACAGTGTCTTTTAAAAATGTCTCATAATCTTTACTTGCTAATAACATATCATCTACATATTGTATTACTACAGAATGTCCTGGAAGTTCGATATCTGAGAGGTCATTTTTGAGTATACGCAAAAGAATAGTCAGAGACCCAGTAAATCCCTGTGGCAGCCTTGTCCAAGTTAATTGTTGTCCCTTCCAAGTGAAAGCCAAGAGATCTTGGCTATCTTCAGCTATCGGTATACTAAAAAAAGCTGCCGTTAGGTCAATCACAGTAAAATAAGTTGCCCAAAGGGGTATCTGTAGTAAAATGGTTGATGGGTTAGGGACTACTGGATGTGGAGCAACTACCTGTTGGTTTATAGCCCCTAAGTCTTGTATAAACTGATACTCTGGATCACCATCAGAATCTTGCCTGTTCTTTTTAACTGGCAGAATTGGGGTGTTGTACGGGGATTCACAGACTCTAAGGATACCCAGTTTCAAATAATGATTGATTTGTTTTTGGATGCTCTTCTCTGCTTCCTTTGGGATAGGGTATTGCTTAACTGCAGGAGGCAATCCCCCCTTTGTTTTTATCGAGACTGGACTAGCTGATTTCAGTAGTCCCACATCCATTCCTGAAGAGCTCCATAACCGTTTAGGAACTGATTCTAACCTTGTTGGAATTTGCAGATTAGTCGACTCTGGTTCTGGTGTCTTAGCCAGAACACATGAGCCCATAATTATTAATTCCACCTCTTCTGGCTGTAAGCAGATCTGAGTATCCAAGGCTTGCAGGAGATCTCTCCCTAAAAGGCACATGGGCGCGTCTGTGGAAATTATAATACATCCCCACGCTCTTTTACCTCCAATAGTAAGCAATAAGGGCTTAGATAACATTCGTTCGCCTTTTCCCGCTATTCCTTGCATCATTATTTTATCTGGTGACTTGCATCCTTTAGGCTCAAACTTTAAAAGGGAAAGGGTGGCTCCAGTATCCACTAGAAAGGGAACTTCTAAGCCTTCTATATTTGCCATTACCTGCCCTTCAAATCCAAATCTACATCCCATAAATTTACCCCCATTTCCACAGTATTTTCTGAGTCTCCTATCTCCTGTCATTGTGGACTGCCTGGGAATTGCCTGGTCTCCTTCTCAATATTTGATTGCCTCATGCTGGCCCCTCTATTCCCAAGTGCACAGGGCCTCACTGGGCATTCCTGCTTCCAGTGTCCTTGTTCCCCCCAAGAATGACAAACATCATTAACTCTTAATTGTACACCCCCTTCACTTTGATTCCATCTATCTCCCCTGGTTCTTCCGCGCCCCTCCCCTTGCCAGCCTGCCATATGCTCTTTAAAATACTTTTGTGTATCAGGGGCTGCTTGATCTATAAAAACACTAATTGCGAGAGCATCATTGAAGTTTTGTGGGGTCATTCCTCCCTATTTTAGCGGGGCTTACCGCAAAAGTCCCCAGAAGTCTTGGGGGTGTTCATCTAATCACTGTCTGCATTCTTGCACTCTAGTCCAATTTACTCCTAACTCTCTGCATGCTCTAATTACTTCTGCTAAATTTCAAAGTCCTGTTGGACACACAGCTCTATCTCCTGCATTATTACAATCCCAATTTGGACCATTTGCTAGCCAGAGGTTTCTATTTCCCCCGGCTTGCTGCGCTTCTTCTGCATCTTTAATTATCTTATCCCCTTCATTTGGTTGAAATAATTCCCTCAAAAGAATTTGGGTATCACTCCAGTTTGGGTTGTGCCCAGTGCAGATATTAGAAAATAATTGGACACATCGCCCTGCATCTTTTCTTAATCTCTGCATTTTACCCCCCCATAAGGCGAGATGGCCAGGGTGCCAGGGCTGATTAGTAAATACCCGCAGCACAGGAGGAGGGGGACTGGCCCCTCCCTTTCCCCCTGGCTGTAAAGCGGCAGGGTTAGTCAGCACGTTGGGGATCATAGGATAGAGTCCGGCAGCCAATGGAGTAGAGGGAGAAGGAGGAGGAGAAGGAGAAGTAATGACAGAGAGATCATCAGGTATATCAGGTGGAGCAGAAACTTTTGGAGCACAGTCCGGGGTACTAGTATCTGCTAGCACAAGTGTTACGTTCGGCAGGTTTCTTTCCTCCCTCCCTCCTGGCTCAAATGCTCCCGCGCCCATGCCCAGTTATTGTTATGGAAATTATATGGAAATTAGGCTTGTTGGCCACCATAAGAGGGCTCGACGCTAGGTTTCCGCAGAAAAATTCAGAGCCAAATCAAAACAAATTAAAGAATTAAATATTAATGACGCGCGTGCAGTAATTACAGCTCGAGCTGGGTGCCTCCGAAGAGGGACCCTAACATAAACAAATCCTGGGCAATTATAGTTTTTTCAACGTACATTTCCCACCCTTCACGTGGTAGTTAGACCAATAGTAATTTTTTGGTCTGGGGTCTCCTGCTCCTCATTGTGTCTCATTGTCATTCTGAGGTAAGCTGTTTTTCTCCTTATTTTTGTTTTTTGCAGTCTCTGCTGACGGTTGTACCTCTGTTTTTGTGGGGTCTTACTGTTGTGTCTCAAGGTCCTGAGGAGGAGGTGATTCTAAATCATAACAATGAACACTGCCCCAGCAGTGAGCTAAGGCTTTGCCCCTCAAGGTCCTAATGCCCTGCACTGGTCTTACTTCAAAGCCTTGACACCCTCCCTTTGGGAGTGTGAGACGCATTCCTGCAGACACCCTCCCTTTGGGAGTGTGAGATGCAGGAATGCAGACTGCTTGTAACTTCCTTATCTTCCCAGCTGGAACCAGCTCTGAGGCCCTTTTCTTACTGGACTAAGTAAAAGTTCATTGTTTTCGCTAAGTGCGGCCTAAGGCTTCAGCAAATTTAGCTCCTCATGCTAAGCAAGTTTTAGAGAAGTTGTGCTAAGCGGCTACCTCTAGACAGTTTCAGTTCGCTATTCTTTAACAGTTCCCCGCTTTGTTTTTATGAAGCATCCCTGCTAATACTTGAAACAGAGTTCTCGAAGCCTTTCAAGGCGTGCTATCACGTTCCATAATCTTATGCATAATATGATCGTAAGCAATAGGCATAACACAGTTAAAGTTAACACAACTACTAGTGGGTGCAACACGTGATTATAAATCGCTGTTGTAGTTGGTGACCACCCTAGAAGAGTTTCCCAGCCATGATGTTCTCCATCCCTTTTTATCCTTTCCAAGACGTGGTGCATCTCTTCTGCTTCATGATGAATGGTGATTAGAGGGTTTTTTGTCCATTGTTTCGGGTACGTTCTAGCAGTCGACGCAGGTTGTCATGTTGTAGTAGTTTCTTCACTAGTGTGAGATTCTTTCCAATGGGGTTAGGTAGTAAATTTTGAATTAGTGTATAATTAGATTGTAACAATTGATAAGATCTAATAGGAGCTGAATGATTAAAGTCGCATCCCATAATTTTGGGTAATGTTACAAATACAAATATTTGAGTAATTAATTACTTGTATCTACACCAATGCCATCTATGAATGTAAGATTACAAAGTGTTCTTACACATACACATTCTTTTTTTAACATGTACAAGTACAGTTCAACTTGAACAGCAAAATAAGAACACAGTATGATAGTATATGGCCCGTTCCATTTAGGTTTTAACCTGGATTTTTTGTGAAAATACTTTAACTAAAACTTCATCCCAAGGCTGTATACCAGGCACTTGTATTTCAGGTGGTGTGGATTGATATCATTGAGCATATATTTATTTATTTCAAAGATTTTCAAACCTTTTTTGCATACTTAGAACATACTGGGTTAGTCATTCATCCCCGTCTAACAGGCTAGTCTTAGCTGGCATAACAAGTCCCTAGTACAGCTAAATGTTTCCCAAAGAGAATTTCTGCTGGTGTTAGTCCTATGGGTTGCCATGGGACATTTCAAACATCCCATAGAGCTAAGTTTAATGCTTCTGGCCATTTGAGGCTAGCATGTGTGCATTTCTTGCTATTTTTTCTTTTAATGTGCTGTTCATTCTTTCTACTTGTCCTGAAGATTGTGGGTGATAAGGGGTACATAGATTTCCTTTTATTCCTCATGATTTATAGAACTGACTGATTATGCTTGCCATAAAATGGGCACCCCTGTCTGAATCCATGGCTTCTGGGACTCTATACCTGGGTATGATTTCTTTCAGTAAGGCTTTTACTACCCGCCCTGCGTCAGCCGTTCTTGTTGGGAAAGGTCCTACCCAGCCATTTTAGGCTAGCATGTGCGCATATTCTTGCTATTTTTCCTTTTAGTGTTCTATTCATTCTTTCTACTTGTCCTGAAGATTGTGGGTGATAAGGGGTTGTAGGTTTCTTTTTATGCCTAATGATTTCTATAACTGAGTGATTATGCTTGCTGTAAAATGGGCACCCCTGTCTGAATCAGTGGCTTCTGGGACCCCATACCTGGGTATGATTTCTTTCAGTAAGGCTTTTACCACTCCCCGTGTGTCGGCCTTTCTTGTTGGGAAAGCTTCTACCCAGCCTGATAACTGATCTACTATCACTAACAAGTGTTTGTAGCCATTGGCAGATGGCATATCCGCATAATCTATTTGTAGCTTCTGGAAAGGGAAGTAGGCCCATGACCGTCCCCCTAACTCTGAGCTTGGCTTGTTATTTGAAAACTTCTGGCAGGTCGGGCAGCTATTTGTTATTCTTTTAGCAGCCGCGTAGATTCCTGGAGCGGCCCATACTTTCTGTACCTGCTTAGCTATTGCCTCCGCTCCCCCAAGAGCTTTATCGTGAAACCACCTAGCTATAGTAATTAAATATTTTTTTTTGGTAGAATTGGTTTTCTTCCAAGTGTCCATATTCCATCATCACTTTGTTTTGCTTCCCACTGCTCCCATTGTTTTTTCTCTTCCACTGAGCAGTCTTTTTCATACATGGTTTTGGGGTCTATTAAAATTGGCCGTTCACTCTGGTCCATCCTTGGAACTGCCCCCATACATTCTCTCAGAGGTTGTCGAGCTGCAGCCTTCGCAGCAGCGTCGGCTAAAGCATTTCCTCTGCTAATTTCTGTAGTGTCTTTAGTATGGGCTGGGCAGTGTATTACAGCAATTTCTTTGGGCAGTTGGACTGCTTCCAGCAAATTACGTATTTCTTCTCCATTAGCTAATTTCTTTCCTGATGACGAAAAGAATCCTCGCTCTTTCCATAACATCCCTGTTACATGACCTACTCCAAATGCATATTTAGAATCGGTATAGATATTTACCTGCAGGTTCTTACCGATTTTTGCTGCTTGGGTCAATGCTATTAATTCTGCTGCTTGAGCACTTACAGACGGAGACAAAGGATTGGCCTCAAGTACCTCAAAGAGGTTAGTGACAGCATAGCCGGAGTGGTGCCTTCCGTCCAAATACTAGGATGATCCATCTGTAAACGGAACTAAGTCTGGGTTTTCCAAAGGTTTGTCTTTAAGGTCCTCCCGGGGCTTGCTCGAGCTGACGATCACCTGCTCACAGGAATGATGTGGTTCTCCATCCTCAGGTAGAGGCAATAGTGTTGCTGGATTTAAGATGTTGCATCTCTTTACATGCAGATAATGTGACCTTAATATTATCAGTTCATAGCGGTGAGCTCTCTGTGGGGATAGTGCTTGAGTCGCGTATTGTTTCATTAACAGTTCTACTTCATGTGGCACATACACAGTCAATGAGTGACCCAAAACTACAGGTCATGTTTTTTTCAGTAAGAGCTGCCGTAGCTGCTATTGCTCTGATGCATCCTGGAGTGCCTTTAGCTACCTCATCTAGCTGCGTGGAGTAATAGGCCACTGGTCTGTGGTGAGGGCCTAGTTTTTGGGTGAGTACCCCACTTGCTACTCCCTGTCACTCATGGACAAACAATTCGAATGGTTTGCTATAATCTGGTCACCCTAGAGCAGGGGCTGAAACCAACGCTTTTTTCACAGATGTAAAAGCTTTCTCCCTTTCTGGGCCCCAGGCCACAGGCTCCATCTCCTCCTTTTTTGTTGCCTGCACTAAAGGCTTAGTAAGTTCTGCTAACCCAGGAATCCACGGTTGGCAAAATCCTACAGCTCCTAAAAATCCCGTGTTGTTTTTTTGTTACAGGACGAGGCATATCAAGAGTTGTCTTTACTCGTTCTGGATCAACTAACCTGTGTCCTTCTTTTAAGATAAAACCCAAATATTTTACCTCTCTTTGACACAGCTGGAGTTTAGACAGAGATGCTCGATGCCCTTTTTCTGCAAGAGTGTTAATCTTTACTTGCTAATAACAAATCATCTACATATTGTATTAATACAGAATGTCCTGGAAGTTTGATATCTGAGAGGTCATTTTTGAGTATACGCGAAAAAATAGTCGGAGACCCAGTAAATCCCTGTGGCAGCCTCGTCCAAGTTAATTGTTGTCCCTTCCAAGTGAAAGCCAGGAGATCTTGGCTATCTTCAGCTATCGGTATACTAAAAAAGGCTGCCGTTAGGTCGATCACAGTAAAATAAGTTGCCCAAAGGGGTATCTGTAGTAAAATGGTTGATAGGTCGGGGACTACTGGATGTGGAGCAACTACCTGTTGGTTTATAGCCCTTAAGTCTTGTACAAACTGATACTCTGGATCACCATCAGAGTCTTGTCTGTTCTTTTTAACTGGCAGAATTGGGGTGTTGTACGGGGATTCACAGACTCTAAGGATACCCAGTTTCAAATAATGATTGATTTGTTTTTGGATGCTCTTCTCTGCTTCCTTTGGGATAGGGTATTGCTTAACTGCAGGAGGCAATCCCCCCTTTGTTTTTATCGAGACTGGACTAGCTGATTTCAGTAGTCCCACATCCATTCCTGAAGAGCTCCATAACTTTTTAGAAACTGGTTCTAAACCTGTTGGAATTTGCAGATTAGTTGACTCTGGTTCTGGTGTCTTAGCCAGAACACATGAGCCCATAATTATTAATTCCACCTCTTCTGGCTGTAAGCAGATCTGAGTATCCAAGGCTTGCAGGAGATCTCTCCCTAAAAGGCACATGGGCGCGTCTGTGGAAATTATAATACATCCCCACACTGTTTTACCCCCAATAGTGAGTACTAAGGGCTTAGATAACATTCGTTTGCCTTTTCCCGCTACTCCTTGCATCATTATTTTATCTGGTGACTTGCATCCTTTAGGCTCAAACTTTAAAAGGGAAAGGGTGGCTCCAGTATCCACTAGAAAGGGAACTTCTAAGCCTTCTGTATTTGCCATTACCTGCCCTTCAAATCCAAATCTACATCCCATGAATTTACCCCCATTTCCACAGTATTTTCTGAGTCTCCTATCTCCTGTCATTGTGGACTGATTTGATTGCCTCATGCTGGCCCCTCTATTCCCAAGTGCACAGGGCCTCACTGGGCATTCCTGCTTCCAGTGTCCTTGTTCCCCCCAAGAATGACAAACATCATTAACTCTTAATTGTACACCACCTTCACTTTGACTCCATCTATCTCCCCTGGTTCTTCCGTGCCCCCTCCCCTTGCCAGCCTGGCATATGCTCTTTAAAATACTTTTGTGTATCAGGGGCTGCTTGATCTATAAAAACAGTAATTGCAAGGAATGCAGACTGCTTGTAACTGCCTTATCTTCCCAGCTGGAACCAGCTCTGAGGCCCTTTTCTTACTGGACTAAGTAAAAGTTCATTATTTTCGATAAGTGCGGCCTAAGGCTTCAGCAAATTTAGCTCCTCATGCCAGGCAAGTTTTAGAGAAGTTGTGCTAAGCGGCTGCCTGTAGGCAGTTTCAGTTTGCTCTTCCTTAACACAAGGATCCTGCCTGGAAAGTACCAAGTGTGATGACATGGCTGTAGGCCTGGCAGGGCAGGTGGGGTTTTTCCTGCATGCTGCCAGTGAGGGGAATGGGCTTGAGCAGCAGTGCTTGGATCCAGCAGGTCAGCCCCTGGGTGTGCAGCTGGTGCTGGCAGCAGGGCTTTGTTTTCATGAGCGTGGGCCCCTCTTTGTGCATGAAGGCTGGCGTGGAGAGATGGTCCCCACGTGCCCCCTGGGGGCAAAAGCAAGAAAAGCACAAGCCCCGTGAGTAGGAAGAGGTGCACAGGTGAGGGCAGGGCCTGCTTGCCCAGGTGGCCTGGCGGTCCAGCAGCTGGACGTCCCGAAGGCGAGCCAGCAGCGAGGCACCAAGGCTGGGGGGTGTCACGCTTCATCAGGAGGAGAGTGTGCCCGTGTGCTGCCGTGAGGCTCAAGCCGGTGGCCAAGGTGGTGAGGAGAGCCCAAAAGTCGGTGCCCCTGAGGGGAGAGGAGGATGCATGGAAGAGTGAGGAAGCGATGGTGTGGGAGGGCAAGGCAAAGGTGCAGGGTGATGTGGAGCAAAGAAAGCCTGGAGGGGCCCAGCGCAGTGCGTGCACGCCAATAGGGAAGTGCTTAGAGAGCAACAGTCTGGAGAAATGAATCTCTGACAGCTTTTGTGGGAAATCTGCAGAGGCGGGCACCTGTCTCAGGGGTCCGTCCGCTAATGCCTGCAGCCTGGGGACCAGACAGGAGCACTTTGCAGTCTGTGTGCAGCTGCGGGCCTGCAGCGTGGCATGCCTGGAGCGCTGCGGTGGATGGCTGCAGCCTCTTTGGGAAGGCCCGTCTGGGAAGGTGCGGAGGGGCAGTTGGCCTTTCTGTGAGAAAGCAGCGGGAATGCAGGACGCTCTGCCTAGGGCTGGACGGTGAGGCATATGGGTGAGGCTTAGTGGCCCCAGCAAGAGGAGTGGTCTTGCAGTGGCTGGCTGTGTGCTCTAGAGGGCCTGAAGAAGGGCAGCATCTGCACGGTGTAGGAGGCAGAGAGGTGGGGAGAGGAAAATTCCTGCTGCGGCACAGATGGCAGCTCGGAGCTGGGCTCAGAAGCTGGCACCAGAGGCTGGGAGGCAAAGCCCTGGTGCTGGAGGTGCCCCCGGTGAGCAGCAAGGCCTTGTGATGTCGGTGCTAGCACGGTCACCAGCAAGGCCTTGTGATGCGGGTGCCCCTGGTGGCCAGCAGGAGGTGGTCACGGGGGTCCCCATGGCAACGTGCAGGGCTTTGTGATGGGGGTGGCATCATGCCCCCAAGGCCATTGTGATGGGGCGGTGCCCGTGGTGACCGAGTCCATGCTGGGAGCAGAGCCCCTGGCTGTGCCCTCTGAGGAGAGCAGCTCGCTGAGGAGGGAGCAGCTCTCTTGAGTGCCAGAGTGGCAGGTGCGCAGGAGAAGCTCCTGCTGATGGACAAGGGGCGGCAGGCGAATGCCGGCTCCCAGCCCGTGGATGGGCTTTCTGTGAGGCCGAAGCGCAGAAGCAAGGTGAGCGGTGGGGCTGGAGGGAGAGGCAGGCAGCAGGGCTGGGAGCCGCACGGAAAGCATGAGGACGGTGGGGAAGAGGAGGTGGGGCAAGCGAGCCAGGCCTGAGCTTCTCTGGCCAGGGGGTATTTCTTGCTGGTGCTGGGGATTTTCTGGTGCACAAAGCACACCGACTGGGGTGCTGCAAGGCCCAAATGGAGCCTGTGAGCTGTGCTGAGGGTCAGAGAGCATCTCCAGGCTTAGCACAGCTGGGTCGTGCTAGGCCATGAGCTTCCCTTTGCCATGGGGCCGGGCTTTCCTGTGCCTGAGGGGCCGCTTGTACGAACGCAACCGCCTCCATCATGTGCTTCCTTCTCCCTGCAGGGGGGCCAGCGGGAGCCGCATGCAGTGACGCAACGCATCCCGACCCCGACTTCATCGCAGCAAAGGGACAGGCGGCCGTTGCTGCCCGGCCCACAGAGCTGGCAAGACCCTGAAGACGTCATCGCGAAGGTAGCGAGCTGAGCAGCGATGGTGGCAAAGCCTCTGCCTGACTGTGCATAGCTGCCAAGCAGCAGGCGGGAAGTGGTGGGAGGGAGCAGGAGGAGCGCCTGCTCTGCATGGCAGTCGGCAAGGACATGGCTCGAGGTTTCCGAGGGAGCTGCCTTTGCCCATCTCTTGCCCAGTGGTGACCAGCCTTCTCCCCACGCAGCCCTTGGGAGCCAGCTGCGTGGGAGAGTGCTGCTGTTGTGGAGGGTTTCAGGGGCCACAGGGAGTGTGCATGTGGGAAGGCTGGGGGGGAGGGGTAAAGGGCAGCAGTAACTTGGCCTTCCTCATGGGCTTTGATTGCAGATGGCGGAGGACACTGTGAGGGAGGTTCTCGACTCGGTGCAAGCTCTTCATGCCTCCAGCAGCCTTGTGAAGAAGGCTCCTCCGGGGCGCCGGGAGACACTGCACAGCAGGCCTTGTGCAAGAGCAGAGACACCGCATCGGCCCGGCTTAGCGCCTCACGCAACCAAGGCAGCTAGGCAGGCACGTGGAGGCCTGGAGGCCTCTACAGGTCAAAGAGCGGCATCCGCATGTCGACCTCCAGAAAAATCCTGCAGATCTTCTTTGAGATGCAGGGCCACTGCTGAGGCTCTGGAGGATGTGGCAAGGAGAGTGCCTGCCTCTCCAAAAGCTAAGCAGGAAGCTGGCGCTCTCCCCCGAGCAATTCAAGCTCCTGTCTCCTATTTGCCTGAGGCCAGGCCTGGGTCTTCCGCGCTGGGAAAAGCAAGGATGCTGCAAGCTGTTGAGAACATCCTTGCAGATGTGTGCATGGAAATGAGGGCTGAGGACCAGAGACCTGCTGCACACAGCCCCGCACTGCCTGCCGCACCTCTGATGCACGCACTGCTGGCGCTCGCGTCTGCAGCCTTGAGCCGTCCTGATGATGCGAGTGCGGGACATGGCCGGGAGCTCAGGGCAGCCGGGCCACAAAGGACCTTGGCATACACCATTGCTCTAGCAGGCCTGGCAAGCGCATTGCAGAAGGAGAGCAGGGAGCGTGGCAAAAACACAGCTGCCACAGCTCTGCAAGGGCCAGATTGCAACAGGCGTGGGGGCAAAAGGAAGGTCATGGGGGCCGGTGCACCAGCTTCCCCGTGCAGGGGCCATGGACTGGTCACACTAGGATGGCAACTTGCAGTGCAGAGGCCCAAACAGCAGCCTCTGGGCATCATCTGTCGCCTTCAAGGCACGCCACTGCGCATACACCCCGACAACCCCTCGCAGTATCTCGCCGTGCTCTCAATCAAAACAGAGACGCTGGAGGAGCTCGACAGGAGCTGCGTGGCGCGCACCGGGCAGAGCTTGGCTCAGCTGCGAGAAGCCTTTCTGGAGAGGAAGGAGCCGAGGCCAAAGGAGAGGGAGGTCGAGGAAGAGGAGGGCAAGGGGAAACGTTTCTCCCTGACAGCATCGGGATGCCTCAATGTTCGCCCCAAGGAGGTGAGTGCAAAGGGTGGGCCAGGGCAGATGGTGACCCTCCGTGTGCTGGGGCCAGCCGCTGCGCCCTGCTGCAACAGTGTGATGGTGGCAGTGCTGGCAGGGCCACGGGGGGCATTGCTGGTGGGAAAAGCAGCTGCCTTCACAAATCTCCCTCTCTGGCTTCAGCTCTGTGCCAGAAACTCCTTCTATAACCTGTGGCAACCGGAGGTGACGCGAGTGGAGCTCCTGAAGGATGCGAGGTCCAAGTGGGAGGTGCTGGAGCGGCTGTACGCCCATGCGCCCAGGAGGGAGCGCAAGATGGGAGCTGGGAAGAGAGTCTGGGGAGCACCAGAGGATGCTGGCGTGGAGTGGAGCGATGAGGAAGAGGACGTTGAAGAAGAACCTTTGGAATGGGAGGAGCTGGAGAAAAACACAGCCTTGGTCATGAGCTGGGTCAGACCGAGCCTCAGGAGCCTCTTGGCAGACCCACAGCCGTGTCCTGAGGAGGTGCCCTGCTCACCCGTTGTGAAGGGCAGAGATGCTGCCAGGGAGGCAGCTGGTGACCTGCAGAGCACGCCTCTGGCCCCAGCAGTGCCCCGAGGAGCCGTGGCAGCGGCATCTCCTTTGGCAGGAGGCTGCCAGGACGCGGGGGACAGTGTGCCTCTGGCTCCACTGGCCAGCACAGGAGCAAAGGCAGAGGCCTCCCCTGCAGCCAGAGGCCCTGAGGATGCAGGGGAAAATGCTCCTCTGCCTCCATCGCTTCCCGCAGAGGCTGCGCCAAAGGCCTCCCAGTTGTGCGGAGGCCCTTGTGGGGAGAGCAACAGCCTGCCTCTCCAACCACCATTGCCCGAAGAAAGCGCAGCAGAAGGCTCTGCCCTGGCCGCAGGCCTTCCTCACCAGGTGAGCAAGGAGCATGGCGTCGGCACCCACCACCAAAGGGAGGTGCGGTGTGAGCAGCGTCTGGGGTGTGCAGGGTGGGTGAGAAGAGCTGCCCCATCGCATGGGTCCCCCGCGGCCGTGGTGAGAAGCTGTCCCCCCAGCCCTTTGCGCTCTGCACTCTCTGTCCTGGGGAAGATGCCTGGTGCTCTGTGTTTCCAAGTGCCAGAGGCCCAGGGCTGACGTGCCCTCCCCGGCCTGCACAGCATCCAGCCCTGGGGCATGGATGCTGAGCAAGGAGGGCAGGGGCAGCCCCAGCAGCAGCCGCCTCCCACAGCCAGCGAGCCAGCCCCCTTGTGCCACGTACCCGGCCACCTCCATCCCCCGCTGCCCGTCGTGGCCCCCGGCCCAGCCCTGCTGCTACGGCCCCAAGACAAGCCTTGTGCCATTGCCCAGCCAGCTGCATGTGCCTCCCCTTGGGGCTCGCGGCCACTCACAGCATCCCCCCACCCCAAACCCTTTGCCCCCTCCTATATCCCAGGGCACCAGGATGCTGAGCATGGCCAGCTGATATCACACAGGGCTGTGTTCCTGCTCTCCCCATGCAGGTTGCCTGTGAGCCCAAAGAGGAGCACAAGTCATCGTCTTCCCTCCGGCCCTGCGGGAGGGCGCGGGAGCTGGGAGCTGGGAAGAGAGTCTGGGAAGTGCCAGAGGATGCTGGCGTGGAGTGGAGCGATGAGGAAGAGGATGTTGATGAAGAGCCTTTGGAATGGGAGGAGCTGGAGGAAAACATGGCCTTGGTCATGAGCTGGGTCAGACCGAGCCTCAGGAGCCTCTTGGCAGACCCACAGCCGTGTCCTGAGGAGGTGCCCTGCTCACCCGTTGTGAAGGGCAGAGATGCTGCCAGGGAGGCAGCTGGTGACCTGCAGAGCACGCCTCTGGCCCCAGCAGTGCCCCGAGGAGCCGAGGCAGCGGCATCTGCTCTGGCGGGAGGCTGCCAGGATGCGGGGGACAGTGTGCCTCTGGCCCCATCAGCCAGCACAGGAACAAAGGCGGAGGCCTCCCCCGCAGCCAGAGACCCTCAGGCTTGCCCTGCACTTGCCCAGCCCCTCGCCCACGGCTCTCCTTCCTCCACAGGCATCACCGCCCTCCCGCATGCTGCGCCTTCCAGGCGATGGCCATTGCGGCTCAGGGCAGCGCTTCGGGCTCTGCGCAGAGCTTTTAGCTGCCGCTGTGACTCAGGGCAGTGAGAGGAACAGCGCGAGGATGCAGCTGCCAGACAGGTGGCCCGAGATGGGAGATGGCGCAGAGCAAAGAGGCAGAGCGACGGAGGCTCTCTCCTGGCTGCTACAGCAATGCTACTGCGTCGTGTCCCACAGCCCATGTGCTGCTCCAAATAAACCCTCGGCAGCTGTTCCCGCTGTGTTACTTGGTGTCAGGGAACTGTCAGGAGAAAGACTAGTGCAGGCGCTGCCAAGGAAGGCAGTCAGGGCTGCAGAGAAAGCCCTACAAGCAGTCGCAGAGTGAGAGAGCAGCTGGGGTGGGAAGGGTCTTCCGGAGGTGTCTGCTGCAACCTCCTGCTGCAAGTGGAGGCAAGCAGAGGAGGTTTCGCAGGGCCTGTCAGGGTCGAGCTCTGACTGTCTCTGGCGATGGATTCCCGCACGGCCCTGGCACCCTGCTCCGGTGTTGCACCACCATTCGGCTTCCAAGGCCATTTGCAGTCTCTGAGGGGACTTTTCCCTGCCACAAGCCGTGCCGTTGCCCTCAACCTGTCCCCAGGCCCCTCAGGACGTCTCTGGCTCCATGCTCTCTGCACGCTCCCGTTAGGCACTTGCAGGCAGCAGTGAGATCCCCCTACGCCTTCTCTTCTGCCGGCTGCACCAAGCCAGCACCCTTGGTCTCTGCTCCTGTGTGCTGTGCTGCAGCTGCCAGGCAGCTTGGGGGCCTGCGCTGGGCTTGCTGCAGTGTGGCCCCATCTGCGTGGGCCAGGGGGCTGGGGATATGGGTGCAATGGGGTGGGGGCCTGGGATATGGGTGCAATAGGGCGGGGGCCTGGGGATGTGGGTGCAATGGGGCAGGGGGCCTGGGGAGGTGGTTGCAATTGGCAGGGGCCTGGGGACATGGGCGCAAAGGGGCAGGGGGCTGGGGATATGGGTGCAATGAGTCGGGGAAGCTCCGGATATGGGCGTAATGGGGCAGGGGCAGGGGCCTGGGGACGTGGGTGCAATGGGGTGGGGGGCTGGGGACACAGGTGCAATGGGCCAGGGGGCTGGGACCATGGGTGCAATGGGGTGGGGGGCCTGGGTTCAGGGGTGGTGATGTGACCTCACGCCTGAGTCCATGGGTGCAAAGGGGGTCGACACCTGGGTCCATGGGTGGTGGTGGGTGCTGATGGGGCCGCCACCTGGGCCCATGTGTGATAACACGGGTGCAATGGGGCTGGACACCTGGGTCCATGGGTGGTCACAGGTGCTGATGGGTGGCCACCTGGGCCCATGGGTGATAACATGGGTGCAATTGTTACAAGACAACCCTGAGAAGCTCAGAAAGAATGTTTGAAGTAGGTAGATTTGGATAACTTCTATCTTAGACAGAATTTGCTTAGCATGAGTAGCCACACACTTGCTTAGCATGAGTAGCTAAATTTGCTGAAGCCTTAGGCCACGCTCCTAGTTCGGTAAGAAAGGGCCCCAGAGCTGGTGCAGGCTGGAAAGATAAGGGAGTTACAAGCAGTCTGCATTCCTGTGCCCCACTCTCCGAAAGGGAGGATGTCAAGGCTGTGAAATAAGGCCTGTTTGGGCGCCAGGACCTTGGGAAGCAAAGCCTCCTCTCACTGTTGAAACTGTGTTAATTAAGGGGTCTGGATTATGTCCTCTTTGTCAGGACCTTGGGAGATAACATCTACTGACCTAGCTGGGGCAGTGTTAATTGATCAGGACCTTGAGAAGCAGGGGTGGGACCCAGGGAATGAAGAAATCACTAACCAATCAGTGTAAAAGGGAAAGTCGCAAATCTGGCAATTTGTTTGTATAAATGCTACTTGAAAAGTTGGGGTGTGTGTGCTCGATTTGTGGGAAACCACCGAGCACCCAGGCTTGCGCAACTCTGAAATAAATAAACAAATGTCTCTCCTGAGTGTGTAATTATTGGCTTATTGCACACCGGGCAACGAATCCGCTTTTCGGACAACACATGGATGGGTGTGGGTGCTGATGGGATTGGATGCCTGGCTCCAGGGGTGCAACGGGGCTAGACGCCTGGGGCCCTGGGCAGCTCCTCACCCATGGGTGCCACCTTGGGCAGGTTTCCACATCTTCCAGTAGACCTATGGGTGCCGGGGTGGGCCGGGGACCACCTACCAGCACTCGGCCTTCGATGGGCGCCACTCCCTGAGCTCCCACTGCTGGCTCCGCGTCCCCCCCTGTGACAGAGCCAACTCCATCCCCATCCCAATGGTGTCCCCGTCCCCACATCGTCCCCATCTCCATGGCGTCCCCGTCCCCACATCGTCCCCATCCCCCCATCATCCCCATCCCCACAGTGTCCCCCTGTCCCTGTGACAGAGCCAACTCCATCTCCAGCCCCACGGTGTCCCCATCCCCACATCGTCTCCAGCCCCACGGCGTCCCATCCCCCCAGTGGCCCCATCCCCATGGCATCCCCATCCCCACGTCGTCTCCGTCCCCACATCGGCCTCGGCCTCCCACATCGCCTCCGCGCTCCCGCCCACCACGCGCTCCGCGGAGATCCGCCCGGCGCCCGGGGGCGTCACCGCTGCCGCGCCTCGCCATTGGCGGGCGGCCGCCGGCGGGGCCAATGGCCGTGCGACAAGGCGGAGCGGGAGCCGCGGCTCGGCGCTGCGCAGCGCCCTCCGCAAGCGCCCTCGCTGTCGCTTCTCCCAACCCGCCGCGCCGGGATCAGCCCAGCGCCTGGGGACGCCTCAGCCGACAAGAGCCGCTATTGGCGGGCGGGGCAGCCAATGGCGGTGCGCCGCAGCGGAGCCAATGGTGGCGCGGGGGCGTGGCCGCCGTGGGCTTCGGCGCCGGGTGAGGGCGAGGGCGCTGGCAGCGAGGAGGCGGTAGCGGGGCGGGCGCTGGGGCCGGGGCTGCTGCTGCTGGGCGGCGGCGGCGGCGGTGGCGAGCGGTGAGTGCGGGCGGGGCCCCCGGGCCCCCCTCTGCCCCTCCCCCGGCGCCGGGCTCCCCGTCAGCGGCCCCACGGACCGGCCTGCAACCGCCCCCGGGAGGTGCTGCCCCCCCGATCTTCCCCCCGGGACGTGCTGCCCCCCCGGAGCCCCCCGACCTGCCCTCCCGGAATGTGCTGCCCCCCTGACGTGCCCCCCCTGTGTCGTGCTGCCCCCCTGACCTGCCCCCCGGGACGTGCTGCCCCCCCCGACCCCCCCGACTTCTCCCCCCGGGACATCTTGATCCCCCGGATGCCCCCCAACGTGCCCCCCCCGGCCCCTCACCACCCCCCGTGTCCCCGCAGGCCCCCACTCCCTGCGCTACTTCCACACCGCCGTGACGGAGCCCAGCCCGGGGCTGCCCGCCTTCGTCTCCGTGGGCTACGTGGACGGAGAGCTCATCGATGGCTACGACAGCGAGACGCAGAGGGCGGTGCCGGGTGCGGCCTGGATGGAGCAGGAGGGTCAGGACCACTGGGACAGGCAGCCCCAGAACGCATATGGCAATCATTAGTCTTACTGAGTGGAGCTGGACACACTGCAGAAGCGCTACAACCAGAGCGGGGGTGAGCGCGGGCCGGGGCTCCCAGCGGCAGCTGCTCGCTGTCAGCGCTGGGGGCTGCGGGTCTGGGGTGCCCCCGGCCCTGCGCTGGGTGCCGTGTCCAAGCCCCTGTGCGGGGCCGGGGCTGCCCCTGAGCCCCCGTCTCCCTGCTTGTGTCTCAGGGTATCACACAGTGCAGCGCACGTACGGCTGTGAGCTCCTGGAGGACGGCGGGATCTGGGGGTTTCTGCGGGATGCCTACGACGGGAAGGATTTCATCGCCTTTGACAAGGACACGCTGACATTCGTCATGGCGTATGCTGCTGCGCTAATCACCAAGAGGAAGTGGGAGGCAGAGAATGAGCCTGAGAGGCTGAAGCACTACCTGGAGAAGAGCTGCATGGAGTGGCAGTGGAGATACATGGAGTACAGGAGGGCTGCGCTGGAGAGGAGAGGTGAGGGCGAGGCGGGACCCCCCGGACACGGGGACGGGCCCCGGGCTCGGTGTTATGGAAATGAGGCTTGTCAGCCACCATAACAGGGCCCGACCCTAGGTTCCCGCAGAAAAGTTTGGCGCCAAATCAAAGCAAATGAAATAATGAAATTTTAATGACACGCGTGCGGTAATTACAGCTCGAGCTGGGTGTCTCCGAAGAGGGACCCCAAACAAAGAAATGCCTGGGCAATTATACCTTCCAATGTAAGCTCTCCACCCCTCAGGCAGTAGTTTGGACCAATAGTAATATTTGGGCCTGGAGTCTCCTGCTCCTTATTGGGTCTCATCCCTGTGCCTAGGCAGGCTGTTTATCTTTACTGTTATGGTTTTTGTTGACAGATGTGTCTTGGTTCCTCGGGTCCCGCCCTTGTCTCTCCAGGCTCTGACAAAGAGGTGTTGTTCCAGCAATTAGCACTGCCCCAGCAGTGACAATAGGTGTTATCTGCCAAGGTCCTGATGAAGGGATATAATCCAGACCCCGAGATAGTCCAGACCCCCTAATTAACACTGTTTCAGCAATGAGAGGAGGCTTTGTTTCCCAGGGTCCTGGTGCCCAAGTAGGCCTTATTTCAAAGCCTTGACATCCTCCCTCCCAGAGCGTGAAGCACAGGAATGCGAACTGCTTGCAACTCCCTTATCATTCCAGCTTGAACCAGCTCTCAGTCCCTTTTCTTACTGAACTAGGTAAAAGTTCATTATTCCTCATGATTTATAAAACTGACTGATTATGCTTGCCATAAAATGGACACCCCTGTCTGAATCAGTGGCTTCTGGGACTCTGTACCTGGGTATGATTTCTTTCAGTAAGGCTTTTACTACCCGCCCTGTGTCAGCCGTTCTTGTTGGGAAAAGTCCTACCCAGCCATTTTAGGCTAGCATGTGCGCATATTCTTGCTATTTTTCCTTTTAGTGTTCTATTCATTCTTTCTACTTGTCCTGAAGATTGTGGGTGATAAGGGGTTGTAGGTTTCTTTTTATGCCTAATGATTTCTATAACTGAGTGATTATGCTTGCCGTAAAATGGGCACCCCTGTCTGAATCAGTGGCTTCTGGGACCCCATACCTGGATATGATTTCCTTCAGTAAGGCTTTTACCACTCCCCGTGTGTCGGCCTTTCTTGTTGGGAAAGCTTCTACCCAGCCTGATAACTGATCTACTATCACTAACAAGTGTTTGTAGCCATTGGCAGATGGCATATCCGCATAATCTATTTGTAGCTTTTGGAAAGGGAAGTAGGCCCATGACCGTCCCCCTAACTCTGAGCTTGGCTTGTTATTTGAAAACTTCTGGCAGGTCGGGCAGCTATTTGTTATTCTTTTTGCAGCCGCGTAGATTCCTGGAGCAGCCCATACTTTCTGTACCTGGTTAGCCACCGCCTCCGCTCCCCCATGAGCTTTATCGTGAAACCACCTAGCTATAGTAATTAATTTTTTTTTTTTGGTAGAATTGGTTTTCTTCCAAGTGTCCATATTCCATCATCACTTTGTTTTGCTTCCCACTGCTCCCATTGTTTTTTCTCTTCCACTGAGCAGTCTTTTTCATACGTGGTTTTGGGGTCTATTAAAATTGGCCATTCACTCTGGTCCATCCTTGGAACTGCCCCCATACATTCTCTCAGAGGTTGTCGAGCTGCAGCCTTCGCAGCAGCGTCGGCTAAAGCATTTCCTCTGCTAATTTCTGTAGTGTCTTTAGTATGGGCTGGGCAGTGTATTACAGCAATTTCTTTGGGCAGTTGGACTGCTTCCAGCAAATTACGTATTTCTTCTCCATTAGCTAATTTCTTTCCTGATGACGAAAAGAATCCTCGCTCTTTCCATAACATCCCTGTTACATGACCTACTCCAAATGCATATTTAGAATCGGTATAGATATTTACCTGCAGGTTCTTACCAATTTTTACTGCTTGGGTCAATGCTATTAATTCTGCTCCTTGAGCACTTACAGACGGAGACAAAGGATTGGCCTCAAGTACCTCAAAGAGGTTAGTGACAGCATAGCCGGAGTGGTGCCTTCCGTCCAAATACTAGGATGATCCATCTGTAAACGGAACTAAGTCTGGGTTTCCCAAAGGTTCGTCTTTAAGGTCCTCCCGGGGCTTGCTCGAGCTGACGATCACCTGCTCACAGGAATGATGTGGTTCTCCATCCTCAGGTAGAGGCAATAGTGTTGCTGGATTTAAGATGTTGCATCTCTTTAAGGTCCCATTATCTGCATGCAGTATTATCAGTTCATAGCGGTGAGCTCTCTGTGGGGATAGTGCTTGAGTCACGTATTGTTTCATTGACAGTTCTACTTCATGTGGCACATACACAGTCAATGAGTGACCCAAAACTACAGGTCATGTTTTTTTCAGTAAGAGCTGCCATAGCTGCTATTGCTCTGATGCATCCTGGAGTGCCTTTAGCTACCTCATCTAGCTGCGTGGAATAATAGGCCACTGGTCTGTGGTGAGGGCCTAGTTTTTGGGTGAGTACCCCACTTGCTACTCCCTGTCGTTCATGGACAAATAATTCCAATGGTTTGCTATAATCTGGTCACCCTAGAGCAGGGGCTAAAACCAACGCTTTTTTCACAGATGTAAAAGCTTTCTCCCTTTCTGGGCCCCAGGCCACAGGCTCTATCTCCTCCTTTTTTGTTGCCTGCACTAAAGGCTTAGTAAGTTCTGCTAACCCAGGAATCCACGGTTGGCAAAATCCTACAGCTCCTAAAAATCCCGTGTTGTTTTTTTGTTACAGGACGAGGCATATCAAGAATTGTCTTTACTCGTTCTGGATCAACTAACCTGTGTCCTTCTTTTCAGATAAAACCCAAATATTTTACCTCTCTTTGACACAGCTGGAGTTTAGACAGAGATGCCTGATGCCCTTTTTCTGCAAGAGCGTTACATGGAGAAACAGTGTCTTTTAAAAATGTCTCATAATCTTTACTTGCTAATAACATATCATCTACATATTGTATTAATACAGAATGTCCTGGAAGTTCGATATCTGAGAGGTCATTTTTGAGTATACGCGAAAGAATAGTCAGAGACCCAGTAAATCCCTGTGGCAGCTTTGTCCAAGTTAATTGTTGTCCCTTCCAAGTGAAAGCCAAGAGATCTTGGCTATCTTCAGCTATCGGTATACTAAAAAAAGCTGCTGTTAGGTCGATCACAGTAAAATAAGTTGCCCAAAGGGGTATCTGTAGTAAAATGGTTGATGGGTTAGGGACTACTGGATGTGGAGCAACTACCTGTTGGTTTATAGCCCCTAAGTCTTGTATAAACTGATACTCTGGATCACCATCAGAATCTTGCCTGTTCTTTTTAACTGGCAGAATTGGGGTGTTGTACGGGGATTCACAGACTCTAAGGATACCCAGTTTCAAATAATGATTGATTTGTTTTTGGATGCTCTTCTCTGCTTCCTTTGGGATAGGGTATTGCTTAACTGCAGGAGGCAATCCCCCCTTTGTTTTTATCGAGACTGGACTAGCTGATTTCAGTAGTCCCACATCCATTGCTGAAGAGCTCCATAACCGTTTAGGAACTGATTCTAACCTTGTTGGAATTTGCAGATTAGTCGACTCTGGTTCTGGTGTCTTAGCCAGAACACATGAGCCCATAATTATTAATTCCACCTCTTCTGGCTGTAAGCAGATCTGAGTATCCAAGGCTTGCAGGAGATCTCTCCCTAAAAGGCACATGGGCGCGTCTGTGGAAATTATAATACATCCCCACGCTCTTTTACCTCCAATAGTAAGCAATAAGGGCTTAGATAACATTCGTTTGCCTTTTCCCGCTACTCCTTGCATCATTATTTTATCTGGTGACTTGCATCCTTTAGGCTCAAACTTTAAAAGGGAAAGGGTGGCTCCAGTATCCACTAGAAAGGGAACTTCTAAGCCTTCTATATTTGCCATTACCTGCCCTTCAAATCCAAATCTACATCCCATAAATTTACCCCCATTTCCACAGTATTTTCTGAGTCTCCTATCTCCTGTCATTGTGGACTGATTTGATTGCCTCATGCTGGCCCCTCTATTCCCAAGTGCACAGGGCCTCACTGGGCATTCCTGCTTCCAGTGTCCTTGTTCCCCCCAAGAATGACAAACATCATTAACTCTTAATTGTACACCACCTTCACTTTGACTCCATCTATCTCCCCTGGTTCTTCCGCGCCCCCTCCCCTTGCCAGCCTGGCATATGCTCTTTAAAATACTTTTGTGTATCAGGGGCTGCTTGATCTATAAAAACAGTAATTGCAAGGAATGCAGACTGCTTGTAACTGCCTTATCTTCCCAGCTGGAACCAGCTCTGAGGCCCTTTTCTTACTGGACTAAGTAAAAGTTCATTATTTTCGATAAGTGCGGCCTAAGGCTTCAGCAAATTTAGCTCCTCATGCCAGGCAAGTTTTAGAGAAGTTGTGCTAAGCGGCTGCCTGTAGGCAGTTTCAGTTTGCTCTTCCTTAACACAAGGATCCTGCCTGGAAAGTACCAAGTGTGATGACATGGCTGTAGGCCTGGCAGGGCAGGTGGGGTTTTTCCTGCATGCTGCCAGTGAGGGGAATGGGCTTGAGCAGCAGTGCTTGGATCCAGCAGGTCAGCCCCTGGGTGTGCAGCTGGTGCTGGCAGCAGGGCTTTGGTTTCATGAGCGTGGGCCCCTCTTTGTGCATGAAGGCTGGCGTGGAGAGATGGTCCCCACGTGCCCCCTGGGGGCAAAAGCAAGAAAAGCACAAGCCCCGTGAGTAGGAAGAGGTGCACAGGTGAGGGCAGGGCCTGCTTGCCCAGGTGGCCTGGCGGTCCAGCAGCTGGACGTCCCAAAGGCGAGCCAGCAGCGAGGCACCAAGGCTGGGGGGTGTCACGCTTCATCAGGAGGAGAGTGTGCCCGTGTGCTGCCGTGAGGCTCAAGCCGGTGGCCAAGGTGGTGAGGAGAGCCCAAAAGTCGGTGCCCCTGAGGGGAGAGGAGGATGCATGGAAGAGTGAGGAAGCGATGGTGTGGGAGGGCAAGGCAAAGGTGCAGGGTGATGTGGAGCAAAGAAAGCCTGGAGGGGCCCAGCGCAGTGCGTGCACGCCAATAGGGAAGTGCTTAGAGAGCAACAGTCTGGAGAAATGAATCTCTGACAGCTTTTGTGGGAAATCTGCAGAGGCGGGCACCTGTCTCAGGGGTCCGTCCGCTAATGCCTGCAGCCTGGGGACCAGACAGGAGCACTTTGCAGTCTGTGTGCAGCTGCGGGCCTGCAGCGTGGCATGCCTGGAGCGCTGCGGTGGATGGCTGCAGCCTCTTTGGGAAGGCCCGTCTGGGAAGGTGCGGAGGGGCAGTTGGCCTTTCTGTGAGAAAGCAGCGGGAATGCAGGACGCTCTGCCTAGGGCTGGACGGTGAGGCATATGGGTGAGGCTTAGTGGCCCGAGCAAGAGGAGTGGTCTTGCAGTGGCTGGCTGTGTGCTCTAGAGGGCCTGAAGAAGGGCAGCATCTGCACGGTGTAGGAGGCAGAGAGGTGGGGAGAGGAAAATTCCTGCTGCGGCACAGATGGCAGCTCGGAGCTGGGCTCAGAAGCTGGCACCAGAGGCTGGGAGGCAAAGCCCTGGTGCTGGAGGTGCCCCCGGTGAGCAGCAAGGCCTTGTGATGTCGGTGCTAGCACGGTCACCAGCAAGGCCTTGTGATGCGGGTGCCCCTGGTGGCCAGCAGGAGGTGGTCACGGGGGTCCCCATGGCAACGTGCAGGGCTTTGTGATGGGGGTAGCATCATGCCCCCAAGGCCATTGTGATGGGGCGGTGCCCGTGGTGACCGAGTCCATGCTGGGAGCAGAGCCCCTGGCTGTGCCCTCTGAGGAGAGCAGCTCGCTGAGGAGGGAGCAGCTCTCTTGAGTGCCAGAGTGGCAGGTGCGCAGGAGAAGCTCCTGCTGATGGACAAGGGGCGGCAGGCGAATGCCGGCTCCCAGCCCGTGCATGGGCTTTCTGTGAGGCCGAAGCGCAGAAGCCAGGTGAGCGGTGGGGCTGGAGGGAGAGGCAGGCAGCAGGGCTGGGAGCCGCACGGAAAGCATGAGGACGGTGGGGAAGAGGAGGTGGGGCAAGCGAGCCAGGCCTGATCTTCTCTGGCCAGGGGGTATTTCTTGCTGGTGCTGGGGATTTTCTGGTGCACAAAGCACACCGACTGGGGTGCTGCAAGGCCCAAATGGAGCCTGTGAGCTGTGCTGAGGGTCAGAGAGCATCTCCAGGCTTAGCACAGCTGGGTCGTGCTAGGCCATGAGCTTCCCTTTGCCATGGGGCCGGGCTTTCCTGTGCCTGAGGGGCCGCTTGTACGAACGCAACCGCCTCCATCATGTGCTTCCTTCTCCCTGCAGGGGGGCCAGCGGGAGCCGCATGCAGTGACGCAACGCATCCCGACCCCGACTTCATCTCTCCAAAGGGACAGGCGGCCGTTGCTGCCCGGCCCACAGAGCTGGCAAGACCCTGAAGACGTCATCGCGAAGGTAGCGAGCTGAGCAGCGATGGTGGCAAAGCCTCTGCCTGACTGTGCATAGCTGCCAAGCAGCAGGCGGGAAGTGGTGGGAGGGAGCAGGAGGAGCGCCTGCTCTGCATGGCAGTCGGCAAGGACATGGCTCGAGGTTTCCGAGGGAGCTGCCTTTGCCCATCTCTTGCCCAGTGGTGACCAGCCTTCTCCCCACGCAGCCTTTGGGAGCCAGCTGCGTGGGAGAGTGCTGCTGTTGTGGAGGGTTTCAGGGGCCACAGGGAGTGTGCATGTGGGAAGGCTGGGGGGGAGGGGTAAAGGGCAGCAGTAACTTGGCCTTCCTCATGGGCTTTGATTGCAGATGGCGGAGGACACTGTGAGGGAGGTTCTCGACTCGGTGCAAGCTCTTCATGCCTCCAGCAGCCTTGTGAAGAAGGCTCCTCCGGGGCGCCGGGAGACACTGCACAGCAGGCCTTGTGCAAGAGCAGAGACACCGCATCGGCCCGGCTTAGCGCCTCACGCAACCAAGGCAGCTAGGCAGGCACGTGGAGGCCTGGAGGCCTCTACAGGTCAAAGAGCGGCATCCGCATGTCGACCTCCAGAAAAATCCTGCAGATCTTCTTTGAGATGCAGGGCCACTGCTGAGGCTCTGGAGGATGTGGCAAGGAGAGTGCCTGCCTCTCCAAAAGCTAAGCAGGAAGCTGGCGCTCTCCCCCGAGCAATTCAAGCTCCTGTCTCCTATTTGCCTGAGGCCAGGCCTGGGTCTTCCGCGCTGGGAAAAGCAAGGATGCTGCAAGCTGTTGAGAACATCCTTGCAGATGTGTGCATGGAAATGAGGGCTGAGGACCAGAGACCTGCTGCACACAGCCCCGCACTGCCTGCCGCACCTCTGATGCACGCACTGCTGGCGCTCGCGTCTGCAGCCTTGAGCCGTCCTGATGATGTGAGTGCGGGACATGGCCGGGAGCTCAGGGCAGCCGGGCCACAAAGGACCTTGGCATACACCATTGCTCTAGCAGGCCTGGCAAGCGCATTGCAGAAGGAGAGCAGGGAGCGTGGCAAAAACACAGCTGCCACAGCTCTGCAAGGGCCAGATTGCAACAGGCGTGGGGGCAAAAGGAAGGTCATGGGGGCCGGTGCACCAGCTTCCCCGGGCAGGGGCCATGGACTGGTCACACTAGGATGGCAACTTGCAGTGCAGAGGCCCAAACAGCAGCCTCTGGGCATCATCTGTCGCCTTCAAGGCACGCCACTGCGCATACACCCCAACAACCCCTCGCAGTATCTCGCCGTGCTCTCAATCAAAACAGAGACGCTGGAGGAGCTCGACAGGAGCTGCGTGGCGCGCACCGGGCAGAGCTTGGCTCAGCTGCGAGAAGCCTTTCTGGAGAGGAAGGAGCCGAGGCCAAAGGAGAGGGAGGTCGAGGAAGAGGAGGGCAAGGGGAAACGTTTCTCCCTGACAGCATCGGGATGCCTCAATGTTCGCCCCAAGGAGGTGAGTGCAAAGGGTGGGCCAGGGCAGATGGTGACCCTCCGTGTGCTGGGGCCAGCCGCTGCGCCCTGCTGCAACAGTGTGATGGTGGCAGTGCTGGCAGGGCCACGGGGGGCATTGCTGGTGGGAAAAGCAGCTGCCTTCACAAATCTCCCTCTCTGGCTTCAGCTCTGTGCCAGAAACTCCTTCTATAACCTGTGGCAACCGGAGGTGACGCGAGTGGAGCTCCTGAAGGATGCGAGGTCCAAGTGGGAGGTGCTGGAGCGGCTGTACGCCCATGCGCCCAGGAGGGAGCGCAAGATGGGAGCTGGGAAGAGAGTCCGGGGAGCACCAGAGGATGCTGGCGTGGAGTGGAGCGATGAGGAAGAGGACGTTGAAGAAGAACCTTTGCAATGGGAGGAGCTGGAGAAAAACACAGCCTTGGTCATGAGCTGGGTCAGACCGAGCCTCAGGAGCCTCTTGGCAGACCCACAGCCGTGTCCTGAGGAGGTGCCCTGCTCACCCGTTGTGAAGGGCAGAGATGCTGCCAGGGAGGCAGCTGGTGACCTGCAGAGCACGCCTCTGGCCCCAGCAGTGCCCCGAGGAGCCGTGGCAGCGGCATCTCCTTTGGCAGGAGGCTGCCAGGACGCGGGGGACAGTGTGCCTCTGGCTCCACTGGCCAGCACAGGAGCAAAGGCAGAGGCCTCCCCTGCAGCCAGAGGCCCTGAGGATGCAGGGGAAAATGCTCCTCTGCCTCCATCGCTTCCCGCAGAGGCTGCGCCAAAGGCCTCCCAGTTGTGCGGAGGCCCTTGTGGGGAGAGCAACAGCCTGCCTCTCCAACCACCATTGCCCGAAGAAAGCGCAGCAGAAGGCTCTGCCCTGGCCGCAGGCCTTCCTCACCAGGTGAGCAAGGAGCATGGCGTCGGCACCCACCACCAAAGGGAGGTGCGGTGTGAGCAGCGTCTGGGGTGTGCAGGGTGGGTGAGAAGAGCTGCCCCATCGCATGGGTCCCCCGCGGCCGTGGTGAGAAGCTGTCCCCCCAGCCCTTTGCGCTCTGCACTCTCTGTCCTGGGGAAGATGCCTGGTGCTCTGTGTTTCCAAGTGCCAGAGGCCCAGGGCTGACGTGCCCTCCCCGGCCTGCACAGCATCCAGCCCTGGGGCATGGATGCTGAGCAAGGAGGGCAGGGGCAGCCCCAGCAGCAGCCGCCTCCCACAGCCAGCGAGCCAGCCCCCTTGTGCCACGTACCCGGCCACCTCCATCCCCCGCTGCCCGTCGTGGCCCCCGGCCCAGCCCTGCTGCTACGGCCCCAAGACAAGCCTTGTGCCATTGCCCAGCCAGCTGCATGTGCCTCCCCTTGGGGCTCGCGGCCACTCACAGCATCCCCCCACCCCAAACCCTTTGCCCCCTCCTATATCCCAGGGCACCAGGATGCTGAGCATGGCCAGCTGATATCACACAGGGCTGTGTTCCTGCTCTCCCCATGCAGGTTGCCTGTGAGCCCAAAGAGGAGCACAAGTCATCGTCTTCCCTCCGGCCCTGCGGGAGGGCGCGGGAGCTGGGAGCTGGGAAGAGAGTCTGGGAAGTGCCAGAGGATGCTGGCGTGGAGTGGAGCGATGAGGAAGAGGATGTTGATGAAGAGCCTTTGGAATGGGAGGAGCTGGAGGAAAACATGGCCTTGGTCATGAGCTGGGTCAGACCGAGCCTCAGGAGCCTCTTGGCAGACCCACAGCCGTGTCCTGAGGAGGTGCCCTGCTCACCCGTTGTGAAGGGCAGAGATGCTGCCAGGGAGGCAGCTGGTGACCTGCAGAGCACGCCTCTGGCCCCAGCAGTGCCCCGAGGAGCCGAGGCAGCGGCATCTGCTCTGGCGGGAGGCTGCCAGGATGCGGGGGACAGTGTGCCTCTGGCCCCATCAGCCAGCACAGGAACAAAGGCGGAGGCCTCCCCCGCAGCCAGAGACCCTCAGGCTTGCCCTGCACTTGCCCAGCCCCTCGCCCACGGCTCTCCTTCCTCCACAGGCATCACCGCCCTCCCGCATGCTGCGCCTTCCAGGCGATGGCCATTGCGGCTCAGGGCAGCGCTTCGGGCTCTGCGCAGAGCTTTTAGCTGCCGCTGTGACTCAGGGCAGTGAGAGGAACAGCGCGAGGATGCAGCTGCCAGACAGGTGGCCCGAGATGGGAGATGGCGCAGAGCAAAGAGGCAGAGCGACGGAGGCTCTCTCCTGGCTGCTACAGCAATGCTACTGCGTCGTGTCCCACAGCCCATGTGCTGCTCCAAATAAACCCTCGGCAGCTGTTCCCGCTGTGTTACTTGGTGTCAGGGAACTGTCAGGAGAAAGACTAGTGCAGGCGCTGCCAAGGAAGGCAGTCAGGGCTGCAGAGAAAGCCCTACAAGCAGTCGCAGAGTGAGAGAGCAGCTGGGGTGGGAAGGGTCTTCCGGAGGTGTCTGCTGCAACCTCCTGCTGCAAGTGGAGGCAAGCAGAGGAGGTTTCGCAGGGCCTGTCAGGGTCGAGCTCTGACTGTCTCTGGCGATGGATTCCCGCACGGCCCTGGCACCCTGCTCCAGTGTTGCACCACCATTCGGCTTCCAAGGCCATTTGCAGTCTCTGAGGGGACTTTTCCCTGCCACAAGCCGTGCCGTTGCCCTCAACCTGTCCCCAGGCCCCTCAGGACGTCTCTGGCTCCATGCTCTCTGCACGCTCCCGTTAGGCACTTGCAGGCAGCAGTGAGATCCCCCTACGCCTTCTCTTCTGCCGGCTGCACCAAGCCAGCACCCTTGGTCTCTGCTCCTGTGTGCTGTGCTGCAGCTGCCAGGCAGCTTGGGGGCCTGCGCTGGGCTTGCTGCAGTGTGGCCCCATCTGCGTGGGCCAGGGGGCTGGGGATAGGGTGCAATGGGGTGGGGGCCTGGGATATGGGTGCAATAGGGCGGGGGCCTGGGGATGTGGGTGCAATGGGGCAGAGGGGCTGGGAATATGGGTGCATTGGGGCGGGGGGCTGGGGAGGTGGGTGCAATTGGGCAGGGGCCTGGGGACATGGGCGCAAAGGGGCAGGGGGCTGGGGATATGGGTGCAATGAGTCGGGGAAGCTCCGGATATGGGCGTAATGGGGCAGGGGCCTGGGGACGTGGGTGCAATGGGGTGGGGGGCTGGGGACACAGGTGCAATGGGCCAGGGGGCTGGGACCATGGGTGCAATGGGGTGGGGGGCCTGGGTTCAGGGGTGGTGATGTGACCTCACGCCTGAGTCCATGGGTGCAACGGGGGTGGACACCTGGGTCCATGGGCGCTGATGGGTGCTGATGGGACCTAATGCCTGGGTCCGTGGGTGTTGATGTGACCTCACGCCTGAGTCCATGGGTGCAAAGGGGGTCGACACCTGGGTCCATGGGTGATGGTGGGTGCTGATGGGGCCGCCACCTGGGCCCATGTGTGCTAACACGGGTGCAATGGGGCTGGACACCTGGGTCCATGGGTGGTCACAGGTGCTGATGGGTGGCCACCTGGGCCCATGGGTGATAACACGGGTGCAATTGTTACAAGACAACCCTGAGAAGCTCAGAAAGAATGTTTGAAGTAGGTAGATTTGGATAACTTCTATCTTAGACAGAATTTGCTTAGCATGAGTAGCCGCACACTTGCTTAGCATGAGTAGCTAAATTTGCTGAAGCCTTAGGCCACGCTCCTAGTTCGGTAAGAAAGGGCCCCAGAGCTGGTGCAGGCTGGAAAGATAAGGGAGTTACAAGCAGTCTGCATTCCTGTGCCCCACTCTCCGAAAGGGAGGATGTCAAGGCTGTGAAATAAGGCCTGTTTGGGCGCCAGGACCTTGGGAAGCAAAGCCTCCTCTCACTGTTGAAACTGTGTTAATTAAGGGGTCTGGATTATGTCCTCTTTGTCAGGACCTTGGGAGATAACATCTACTGACCTAGCTGGGGCAGTGTTAATTGATCAGGACCTTGAGAAGCAGGGGTGGGACCCAGGGAATGAAGAAATCACTAACCAATCAGTGTAAAAGGGAAAGTCGCAAATCTGGCAATTTGTTTGTATAAATGCTACTTGAAAAGTTGGGGGGTGTGTGCTCGATTTGTGGGAAACCACCGAGCACCCAGGCTTGCGCAACTCTGAAATAAATAAACAAATGTCTCTCCTGAGTGTGTAATTATTGGCTTATTGCACACCAGGCAACGAACCCGCTTTTCGGACAACACATGGATGGGTGTGGGTGCTGATGGGACTGGATGCCTGGCTCCAGGGGTGCAACGGGGCTAGACGCCTGGGGCCCTGGGCAGCTCCTCACCCATGGGTGCCACCTTGGGCAGGTTTCCACATCTTCCAGTAGACCTATGGGTGCCGGGGGTGGGCCGGGGGCCACCTACCAGCACTCGGCCTTCGATGGGCGCCACTCCCTGAGCTCCCACTGCTGGCTCCGTGTCCCCATCGCCATGTCCCCGTGGTCTCCTGTCCCTATCCCTGCCCCCAGCCCTGCATCCTCGGGTCCCCATCTCCACCGCCGGGTCCCCGTCCCTTGGCCGAGCCAAACTCCATCCCCGGAGCTGACCCCTGTCCCCACCACGTCCCCCCATCCCTGTGACAGAGCCAACTCCATCTCTTTCCCCACGGTGTCCCTGTCCCCACGGTGTCCCTGTCCCCACCACGTCCCCCTGCCCCTGTGACAGAGCCAACTCCATCTCCAGCCCCACAGTGTCCCTGTCCCCACGGTGTCCCTGTCCCCACCACATCCCCCTGCCCCTGTGACAGAGTCAGCTCCATCTCCAGCACCACAGTGTCCCTGTCCCCACGGTGTCCCTGTCCCCATCACGTCCCCCTGCCCCTGTGACAGAGCCAACTCCATCCCCATCCCAATGGTGTCCCCATCCCCACATCGTCCCCATCCCCCCATCATCCCCATCCCCACAGTGTCCCCCTGTCCCTGTGACAGAGCCAACTCCATCTCCAGCCCCACGGTGTCCCCATCCCCACATCGTCTCCAGCCCCACGGCGTCCCATCCCCCCAGTGTCCCCATCCCCATGGCATCCCCATCCCCACGTCGTCTCCGTCCCCACATCGGCCTCGGCCTCCCACATCGCCTCCACCCTCCCGCCCACCACGTGCTCCGCGGGGATACGCCCGGCGCCCGGGGGCGTCACCGCTGCCGCGCCTCGCCATTGGCGGGCGGCCGCCGGCGGGGCCAATGGCCGTGCGACAAGGCGGAGCGGGAGCCGCGGCTCGGCGCTGCGCAGCGCCCTCCGCAAGCGCCCTCGCTGTCGCTTCTCCCAACCCGCCGCGCCGGGATCTGCCCAGCACCTGGGGACGCCTCAGCCGACGAGAGCCGCTATTGGCGGGCGGGACAGAGCGCAGCCAATGGCGGTGCGCCGCAGCGGAGCCAATGGCGGCGCGGGGGCGTGGCCGCCGTGGGCGTCGGCGCCGGGTGAGGGCGAGGGCGCTGGCAGCGAGGAGGCGGTAGCGGGGCGGGCGCTGGGGCCGGGGCTGCTGCTGCTGGGCGGCGGCGGCGGCGGCGGCGAGCGGTGAGTGCGGGCGGGGCCCCCGGGCCCCCCTCTGCCCCTCCCCCGGCGCCGGGCTCCCCGTCAGCGGCCCCACGGACCGGCCTGCAACCGCCCCCGGGAGGTGCTGCCCCCCCGATCTGCGCCCCGGGACGTGCTGCCCCCCCGGAGCCCCCCGACCTGCCCTCCCGGAATGTGCTGCCCCCCCGACGTGCCCCCCCTGTGTCGTGCTGCCCCCCTGACCTGCCCCCCGGGACGTGCTGCCCCCCCCGACCCCCCCGACTTCTCCCCCCGGGACATCTTGATCCCCCGGATGCCCCCCAACGTGCCCCCCCCGGCCCCTCACCACCCCCCGTGTCCCCGCAGGCCCCCACTCCCTGCGCTACTTCCACACCGCCGTGACGGAGCCCAGCCCGGGGCTGCCCGCCTTCGTCTCCGTGGGCTACGTGGACGGAGAGCTCATCGATGGCTACGACAGCGAGACGCAGAGGGCGGTGCCGGGCGCGGCCTGGATGGAGCAGGAGGGTCAGGACCACTGGGACAGGCAGCCCCAGAACGCATATGGCAATCATTAGTCTTACTGAGTGGAGCTGGACACACTGCAGAAGCGCTACAACCAGAGCGGGGGTGAGCGCGGGCCGGGGCTCCCAGCGGCAGCTGCTCGCTGTCAGCGCTGGGGGCTGCGGGTCTGGGGTGCCCCCAGCCCTGCGCTGGGTGCCGTGTCCAAGCCCCTGTGCGGGGCCGGGGCTGCCCCTGAGCCCCCGTCTCCCTGCTTGTGTCTCAGGGTATCACACAGTGCAGCGCACGTACGGCTGTGAGCTCCTGGAGGACGGTGGGATCTGGGGGTTTCTGCGGGATGCCTACGACGGGAAGGATTTCATCGCCTTTGACAAGGACACGCTGACATTCGTCATGGCGTATGCTGCTGCGCTAATCACCAAGAGGAAGTGGGAGGCAGAGAATGAGCCTGAGAGGCTGAAGCACTACCTGGAGAAGAGCTGCATGGAGTGGCAGTGGAGATACATGGAGTACAGGAGGGCTGCGCTGGAGAGGAGAGGTGAGGGCGAGGCGGGACCCCCCGGACACGGGGACGGGCCCCGGGCTCGGTGTTATGGAAATGAGGCTTGTCAGCCACCATAACAGGGCCCGACCCTAGGTTCCCGCAGAAAAGTTTGGCGCCAAATCAAGGCAAATGAAATAATTAAATTTTAATGACACGCGTGCAGTAATTACAGCTCGAGCTGGGTGTCTCCGAAGAGGGACCCCAAACAAAGAAATGCCTGGGCAATTATACCTTCCAATGTAAGCTCTCCACCCCTCAGGCGCTAGTTTGGACCAATAGTAATATTTAGGTCTGGGGTCTCCTGCTCCTTATTGGGTCTCATCCCTGTGCCTAGGCAGGCTGTTTATCTTTATTGTTGCGGTTTCTGCTGACAGATGTGTCTTGATTCCTCGGGTCCCGCCCTTGTCTCTCCAGGCTCTGACAAAGAGGTGTTGTTCCAGCAATTAGCACTGCCCCAGCAGTGACAATAGGTGTTATCTGCCAAGGTCCTGACGAAGGGGATATAATCCAGACCCCAAGATAGTCCAGACCCCCTAATTAACACTGTTTCAGCAGTGAGAGGAGGCTTTGTTTCCCAGGGTCCTGGTGCCCAAGTAGGCCTTATTTCAAAGCCTTGATATCCTCCCTCCCAGAGCGTGAAGCACAGGAATGCGAACTGCTTGCAACTCCCTTATCATTCCAGCTTGAACCAGCTCTCAGTCCCTTTTCTTACTGAACTAGGTAAAAGTTCATTATTCCTCATGATTTATAAAACTGACTGATTATGCTTGCCATAAAATGGACACCCCTGTCTGAATCCATGGCTTCTGGGACTCTATACCTGGGTATGATTTCTTTCAGTAAGGCTTTTACTACCCGCCCTGCGTCAGCCGTTCTTGTTGGGAAAAGTCCTACCCAGCCATTTTAGGCTAGCATGTGCGCATATTCTTGCTATTTTTCCTTTTAGTGTTCTATTCATTCTTTCTACTTGTCCTGAAGATTGTGGGTGATAAGGGGTTGTAGGTTTCTTTTTATGCCTAATGATTTCTATAACTGAGTGATTATGCTTGCCGTAAAATGGGCACCCCTGTCTGAATCAGTGGCTTCTGGGACCCCATACCTGGGTATGATTTCTTTCAGTAAGGCTTTTACCACTCCCCGTGTGTCGGCCTTTCTTGTTGGGAAAGCTTCTACCCAGCCTGATAACTGATCTACTATCACTAACAAGTGTTTGTAGCCATTGGCAGATGGCATATCCGCATAATCTATTTGTAGCTTCTGGAAAGGGAAGTAGGCCCATGACCGTCCCCCTAACTCTGAGCTTGGCTTGTTATTTGAAAACTTCTGGCAGGTCGGGCAGCTATTTGTTATTCTTTTTGCAGCCGCGTAGATTCCTGAAGCGGCCCATACTTTCTGTACCTGGTTAGCTATTGCCTCGGCTCCCCCATGAGCTTTATCGTGAAACCACCTAGCTATAGTAATTAACTATTTTTTTTTTTGGTAGAATTGGTTTTCTTCCAAGTGTCCATATTCCATCATCACTTTGTTTTGCTTCCCACTGCTCCCATTGTTTTTTCTCTTCCACTGAGCAGTCTTTTTCATACATGGTTTTGGGGTCTATTAAAATTGGCCGTTCACTCTGGTCCATCCTTGGAACTACACCCATACATTCTCTCAGAGGTTGTCGAGCTGCAGCCTTCGCAGCAGCGTCGGCTAAAGCATTTCCTCTGCTAATTTCTGTAGTGTCTTTAGTATGGGCTGGGCAGTGTATTACAGCAATTTCTTTGGGCAGTTGGACTGCTTCCAGCAAATTACGTATTTCTTCTCCATTAGCTAATTTCTTTCCTGATGACGAAAAGAATCCTCGCTCTTTCCATAACATCCCTGTTACATGACCTACTCCAAATGCATATTTAGAATCGGTATAGATATTTACCTGCAGGTTCTTACCGATTTTTGCTGCTTGGGTCAATGCTATTAATTCTGCTCCTTGAGCACTTACAGACGGAGACAAAGGATTGGCCTCAAGTACCTCAAAGAGGTTAGTGACAGCATAGCCGGAGTGGTGCCTTCCGTCCAAATACTAGGATGATCCATCTGTAAACGGAACTAAGTCTGGGTTTTCCAAAGGTTTGTCTTTAAGGTCCTCCCGGGGCTTGCTCGAGCTGACGATCAGCTGCTCACAGGAATGATGTGGCTCTCCATCCTCAGGTAGAGGCAATAGTGTTGCTGGATTTAAGATGTTGCATCTCTTTAAGGTCCCATTATCTGCATGCAGTATTATCAGTTCATAGCGGTGAGCTCTCTGTGGGGATAGTGCTTGAGTCACGTATTGTTTCATTGACAGTTCTACTTCATGTGGCACATACACAGTCAATGAGTGACCCAAAACTACAGGTCATGTTTTTTTCAGTAAGAGCTGCCGTAGCTGCTATTGCTCTGATGCATCCTGGAGTGCCTTTAGCTCCCTCATCTAGCTGCGTGGAGTAATAGGCCACTGGTCTGTGGTGAGGGCCTAGTTTTTGGGTGAGTACCCCACTTGCTATTCCCTGTCGTTCATGGACAAACAATTCCAATGGTTTGCTATAATCTGGTAACCCTAGAGCAGGGGCTGAAACCAATGCTTTTTTCACAGATGTAAAAGCTTTCTCCCTTTCTGGGCCCCAGGCCACAGGCTCTATCTCCTCCTTTTTTGTTGCCTGCACTAAAGGCTTAGTAAGTTCTGCTAACCCAGGAATCCACGGTTGGCAAAATCCTACAGCTCCTAAAAATCCCGTGTTGTTTTTTTGTTACAGGACGAGGCATATCAAGAATTGTCTTTACTCGTTCTGGATCAACTAACCTGTGTCCTTCTTTTCAGATAAAACCCAAATATTTTACCTCTCTTTGACACAGCTGGAGTTTAGACAGAGATGCTCGATGCCCTTTTTCTGCAAGAGTGTTAATCTTTACTTGCTAATAACAAATCATCTACATATTGTATTGCTACAGAATGTCCTGGAAGTTCGATATCTGAGAGGTCATTTTTGAGTTTGCGCGAAAGAATAGTCGGAGACCCAGTAAATCCCTGTGGCAGCCTCGTCCAAGTTAATTGTTGTCCCTTCCAAGTGAAAGCCAGGAGATCTTGGCTATCTTCAGCTATCGGTATACTAAAAAAGGCTGCTGTTAGGTCGATCACAGTAAAATAAGTTGCCCAAAGGGGTATCTGTAGTCAAATGGTTGATGGGTTAGGGACTACTGGACGTGGAGCAACTACCTGTTGGTTTATAGCCCTCAAGTCTTGTACAAAGCGATACTCTGGATCACCATCAGAGTCTTGCCTGTTCTTTTTAACTGGCAGAATTGGGGTGTTATATGGGGATTCACAGACTCTAAGGATACCCAGTTTCAGGTAATGATTGGTGTGTTTTTGGATGCTCTTCTCTGCTTCCTTTGGGATAGGGTATTGCTTAACTGCAGGAGGCAATCCCCCCTTTGTTTTTATCGAGACTGGACTAGCTGATTTCAGTAGTCCCACATCCATTGCTGAAGAGCTCCATAACCGTTTAGGAACTGATTCTAACCTTGTTGGAATTTGCAGATTAGTCGACTCTGGTTCTGGTGTCTTAGCCAGAACACATGAGCCCATAATTATTAATTCCACCTCTTCTGGCTGTAAGCAGATCTGAGTATCCAAGGCTTGCAGGAGATCTCTCCCTAAAAGGCACATGGGCGCGTCTGTGGAAATTATAATACATCCCCACGCTCTTTTACCTCCAATAGTAAGCAATAAGGGCTTAGATAACATTCGTTCGCCTTTTCCCGCTACTCCTTGCATCATTATTTTATCTGGTGACTTGCATCCTTTAGGCTCAAACTTTAAAAGGGAAAGGGTGGCTCCAGTATCCACTAGAAAGGGAACTTCTAAGCCTTCTATATTTGCCATTACCTGCCCTTCAAATCCAAATCTACATCCCATGAATTTACCCCCATTTCCACAGTATTTTCTGAGTCTCCTATCTCCTGTCATTGTGGACTGATTTGATTGCCTCATGCTGGCCCCTCTATTCCCAAGTGCACAGGGCCTCACTGGGCATTCCTGCTTCCAGTGCCCTTGTTCCCCGCAATAATGACAAACATCATTAACTCTTAATTGTACACCACCTTCACTTTGACTCCATCTATCTCCCCTGGTTCTTCCGCGCCCCCTCCCCTTGCCAGCCTGCCATATGCTCTTTAAAATACTTTTGTGTATCAGGGGCTGCTTGATCTATAAAAACAGTAATTGCAAGGAATGCAGACTGCTTGTAACTGCCTTATCTTCCCAGCTGGAACCAGCTCTGAGGCCCTTTTCTTACTGGACTAAGGAAAAGCTCATTAGTTTCAGTTTGCTCTTCCTTAACACAAGGATCCTGCCTGGAAAGTACCAAGTGTGATGACATGGCTGTAGGCCTGGCAGGGCAGGTGGGGTTTTTCCTGCATGCTGCCAGTGAGGGGAATGGGCTTGAGCAGCAGTGCTTGGATCCAGCAGGTCAGCCCCTGGGTGTGCAGCTGGTGCTGGCAGCAGGGCTTTGTTTTCATGAGCGTGGGCCCCTCTTTGTGCATGAAGGCTGGCGTGGAGAGATGGTCCCCACGTGCCCCCTGGGGGCAAAAGCAAGAAAAGCACAAGCCCCGTGAGTAGGAAGAGGTGCACAGGTGAGGGCAGGGCTGCTTGCCCAGGTGGCCTGGCGGTCCAGCAGCTGGACGTCCCGAAGGCGAGCCAGCAGCGAGGCACCAAGGCTGGGGGGTGTCACGCTTCATCAGGAGGAGAGTGTGCCCGTGTGCTGCCGTGAGGCTCAAGCCGGTGGCCAAGGTGGTGAGGAGAGCCCAAAAGTCGGTGCCCCTGAGGGGAGAGGAGGATGCATGGAAGAGTGAGGAAGCGATGGTGTGGGAGGGCAAGGCAAAGGTGCAGGGTGATGTGGAGCAAAGAAAGCCTGGAGGGGCCCAGCGCAGTGCGTGCACGCCAATAGGGAAGTGCTTAGAGAGCAACAGTCTGGAGAAATGAATCTCTGACAGCTTTTGTGGGAAATCTGCAGAGGCGGGCACCTGTCTCAGGGGTCCGTCCGCTAATGCCTGCAGCCTGGGGACCAGACAGGAGCACTTTGCAGTCTGTGTGCAGCTGCGGGCCTGCAGCATGGCATGCCTGGAGCGCTGCGGTGGATGGCTGCAGCCTCTTTGGGAAGGCCCGTCTGGGAAGGTGCGGAGGGGCAGTTGGCCTTTCTGTGAGAAAGCAGCGGGAATGCAGGAAGCTCTGCCAGGGCTGGACGGTGAGGCATATGGGTGAGGCTTAGTGGCCCGAGCAAGAGGAGTGGTCTTGCAGTGGCTGGCTGTGTGCTCTAGAGGGCCTGAAGAAGGGCAGCATCTGCACGGTGTAGGAGGCAGAGAGGTGGGGAGAGGAAAACTCCTGCTGCGGCACAGATGGCAGCTCGGAGCTGGGCTCAGAAGCTGGCACCAGAGGCTGGGAGGCAAAGCCCTGGTGCTGGAGGTGCCCCCGGTGAGCAGCAAGGCCTTGTGATGTCGGTGCTAGCACGGTCACCAGCAAGGCCTTGTGATGCGGGTGCCCCTGGTGGCCAGCAGGAGGTGGTCACGGGGGTCCCCATGGCAACGTGCAGGGCTTTGTGATGGGGGTGGCATCATGCCCCCAAGGCCATTGTGATGGGGCGGTGCCCGTGGTGACCGAGTCCATGCTGGGAGCAGAGCCCCTGGCTGTGCCCTCTGAGGAGAGCAGCTCGCTGAGGAGGGAGCAGCTCTCTTGAGTGCCAGAGTGGCAGGTGCGCAGGAGAAGCTCCTGCAGATGGACAAGGGGCGGCGGGCGAATGCCGGCTCCCAGCCCGTGGATGGGCTTTCTGTGAGGCCGAAGCGCAGAAGCAAGGTGAGCGGTGGGGCTGGAGGGAGAGGCAGGCAGCAGGGCTGGGAGCCGCACGGAAAGCATGAGGACGGTGGGGAAGAGGAGGTGGGGCAAGCGAGCCAGGCCTGATCTTCTCTGGCCAGGGGGTATTTCTTGCTGGTGCTGGGGATTTTCTGGTGCACAAAGCACACCGACCGGGATGCTGCAAGGCCCAAATGGAGCCTGTGAGCTGTGCTGAGGGTCAGAGAGCACCTCTGGGCTTAGTGCAGCTGGGCCGTGCTAGGCCATGAGCTTCCCTTCGCCATGGGGCCGGGCTTTCCTGTGCCTGAGGGGCCGCTTGTACGAACGCAACCGCCTCCATCATGTGCTTCCTTCTCCCTGCAGGGGGGCCAGCAGGAGCCGCATGCAGTGACGCAACGCATCCCGACCCCGACTTCATCGCAGCAAAGGGACAGGCGGCCGTTGCTGCCCGGCCCACAGAGCTGGCAAGACCGTGAAGACGTCATCGCGAAGGTACCGAGCTGAGCAGCGATGGTGGCAAAGCCTCTGCCTGCCTGGCTGCAGCTGTGGAGAAGCAGGCAGGAAGCGGTGGGGAGACCAGGAGGTCTCTGTCCCCCAGCAGGCTGACTGCCTGCTCTGCATGGCAGCCTGCAAGGCCATGCCTCAGGGTCCTCAGGGGAACTGCCTTTGCCCCTGTCTTGCGCAGTGCTGATGAGCCCTGTCCCCATGCAGCCTTTGGGAGCAGGGTGGGAGCTGCCTGCGTGGCAGAGCGCTGCCGCTGTTGAGGGCATCAGAGGTGCTGGAAATTGACCTGTGGGAAGGATGGAGAGTGGGGGCGGGAGGGGAGGAAAGGGCTGCAATCACTTTCCTGTTTCCTGGGCTTGGATTGCAGACTGTGAAGAACACTGCCAGAGATGTTCTCATCGCAGCGTTCAAGAGAGAAACCGAAACACTCCATCTGCCCAGCTTAGCACCTCGTGCACCCAAGGCAGCTAGGCAGCTCCTTGGAGGCCTGGAGGCCTCTGCAGCTAAAACAGCAGGATCTGCATGTGGAACCAAGCTGCCTGCTCTGGAGACATCCTGCAGATCTGCAAGAGGCAGGGCCAAAGCCAGGGAGCAGCTGCCACCTATTAGTGGTGCTGTGATGTGTCTGGAGTGCAGGAAGAGCCTGGCAGAGGAAGATGTAAAGGCAGTGCATCTTCCTTTGCCTGCCCTTCAAGAAGGCAAGCAGGAAGCTGGGGCTCTGCCCCGGGCAATTCAAGCTCCTGTCCGCTGCTTGCCTGAGGCCAGGACTGGGTCTTCCGCGCTGGGAAAAACAAGGCTGCTGCGAGCTGATGGTGCCAGGACAAGTCTTCCTGTGCAAAGCCGGCAGCTGCCAGGAGGCACCTCCTTTGTCATGGGAGCAGAGAGCATTCCTCAAAGGCAGATGCGAGGCATGCCAGCATGCAAGGAGCAGGATGAGCCATGGCCAGGCTGCCTGACAGAGCCAAGGCTGCCACCATTGCCGTTGAGGGTGGCTTTTTCAAGAACTCTTGAAGGACTGTGCCAGGAGCTAGGTAGCAAGGTGCTGGCAGCTCCCAGAGATGCCTGTGCGCAGGAGACCAAGGCACAACAGTTGGACATGATGGCGCACAGCCAGGACTTGGTGCGGAGCAAGGCCTCAGCGTCCCAAGGTGTTGAGGTGCAGCCTGCAGAAGGACAAGTTTCCCCCGCTGAGAATCCCCAAGGAGAATCAGCCTCTTCTGGCGTGGGGGAGGTCCCGCAGTGGGAGACAATGGCAAAAGGTGTTTCACAGCAGGTTTGGCTCGGCAGCCCCCGCTTCGCAGAGGTGCCACCCAGCTCTGCCAAAGCCGTTGCTGGCAGCTGCCCCAGTGAAATGGCCGCACCACAGTCCATGTCCCCTTCCTGGCCTGAGCCTGCTGGCTTTGTTGAGAACATCCTTGCAGATGCGTGCATGGAAATGAGGGCTGAGGACCAGAGACCTGCTCCACATAGCCCCGCACTGCCTGCCGCACCTCTGATGCACGCACTGCTGGCGCTCGCGTCTGCAGCCTTGAGCCGTCCTGATGATGCGAGTGCGGGACACGGCCGGGAGCTCAGGGCAGCCGGGCCACAAAGGACCTTGGCATACACCATTGCTCTAGCAAACCTGGCAAGCGCATTGCAGAAGGAGAGCAGGGAGCGTGGCAAAAACACAGCTGCCACAGCTCTGCAAGGGCCAGATTGCAACAGGCGTGGGGGCAAAAGGAAGGTCATGGGGGCCGGTGCACCAGCTTCCCCGTGCAGGGGCCATGGACTGCTCACACTAGGATGGCAACTTGCAGTGCAGAGGCCCAAACAGCAGCCTCTGGGCATCATCTGTCGCCTTCAAGGCACGCCGCTGAGCATACACCCCGACAACCCCTCGCAGTATCTCGCCGTGCTCTCAATCAAAACAGAGACGCTGGAGGAGCTTGACAGGAGCTGCGTGGCACGCACCGGGCAGAGCTTGGCCCAGCTGCGAGAAGCCTTTCTGGAGAGGAAGGAGCCGAGGCCAAAGGAGAGGGAGGTCGAGGAAGAGGAGGGCAAGGGGAAACGTTTCTCCCTGACAGCATCGGGATGCCTCAATGTTCGCCCCAAGGAGGTGAGTGCAAAGGGTGGGCCGGGGCAGATGGTGACCCTCCGTGTGCTGGGGCCAGCCGCTGCGCCCTGCTGCAACAGTGTGATGGTGGCAGTGCTGGCAGGGCTGCGGGGGGCATTGCTGGTGGGAAAAGCAGCTGCCTTCACAAATCTCCCTCTCTGGCTTCAGCTCTGTGCCAGAAACTCCTTCTATAACCTGTGGCAACCGGAGGTGACGCGAGTGGAGCTCCTGAAGGACGCGAGGTCCAAGTGGGAGGTGCTGGAGCGGCTGTATGCCCATGCGCCCAGGAGGGAGCGCAAGATGGGAGCTGGGAAGAGAGTCTGGGGAGCACCAGAGGATGCTGGCGTGGAGTGGAGTGATGAGGAAGAGGACGTTGAAGAAGAGCCTTTGCAATGGGAGGAGCTGGAGAAAAACACAGCCTTGGTCATGAGCTGGGTCAGACCGAGCCTCAGGAGCCTCTTGGCAGACCCAGAGCCGTGTCCTGAGGAGGTGCCCTGCTCACCCATTGTGAAGGGCAGAGATGCTGCCAGGGAGGCAGCTGGTGACCTGCAGAGCACGCCTCTGGCCCCAGCAGTGCCCCGAGGAGCCATGGCAGCGGCATTTCCTTTGGCAGGAGGCTGCCAGGACGGGGGGGACAGTGTGCCTCTGGCTCCACTGGCCAGCACAGGAACAAAGGCGGAGGCCTCCCCTGCAGCCAGAGGCCCTGAGGATGCAGGGGAAAATGCTCCTCTGCCTCCATCGCTTCCCGCAGAGGCTGCGCCAGAGGCCTCCCAGTTGTGCGGAGGCCCTTGTGGGGAGAGCAACAGCCTGCCTCTCCAACCACCATTGCCCGAAGAAAGCGCAGCAGAAGGCTCTGCCCTGGCCGCAGGCCTTCCTCACCAGGTGAGCAAGGAGCATGGCGTCGGCACCCACCACCAAAGGGAGGTGCGGTGTGAGCAGCGTCTGGGGTGTGCAGGGTGGGTGAGAAGAGCTGCCCCATCGCATGGGTCCCCTGTGGCCATGGTGAGAAGCTGTCCCCCCAGCCCTTTGCGCTCTGCACTCTCTGCCCTGGGGAAGATGCCTGGTGCTCTGCGTTTCCAAGTGCCAGAGGCCCAGGGCTGACGTGCCCTCCCCGGCCTGCACAGCATCCAGCCCTGGGGCATGGATGCTGAGCGAGGAGGGCAGGGGCAGCCCCAGCAGCAGCCGCCTCCCACAGCCAGCGAGCCAGCCCCCTTGTGCCACGCACCCGGCCACCTCCATGCCCCGCTGCCCGTCGTGGCCCCCGGCCCAGCCCTGCTGCTACGGCCCCAAGACAAGCCTTGTGCCATTGCCCAGCCAGCTGCATGTGCCTCCCCTTGGGGCTCGCGGCCACTCACAGCATCCCCCCACCCCAAACCCTTTGCCCCCTCCTATATCCCAGGGCACCAGGATGCTGAGCATGGCCAGCTGATATCACACAGGGCTGTGTTCCTGCTCTCCCCATGCAGGTTGCCTGTGAGCCCCAAGAGGAGCACAAGTCATCGTCTTCCCTCCGGCCCCGCGGGAGGGCGCGGGAGCTGGGAGCTGGGAAGAGAGTCCGGGGAGCACCAGAGGATGCTGGCGTGGAGTGGAGCGATGAGGAGGAGGACGTTGATGAAGAGCCTTTGCAATGGGAGGAGCTGGAGAAAAACACAGCCTTGGTCATGAGCTGGGTCAGACAGAGCCTCAGGAGCCTCTTGGCAGACCCACAGCCGTGTCCTGAGGAGGTGCCCTGCTCACCCGTTGTGAAGGGCAGAGATGCTGCCAGGGAGGCAGCTGGTGACCTGCAGAGCACGCCTCTGGCCCCAGCAGTGCCCCGAGGAGCCGAGGCAGCGGCATCTGCTCTGGCGGGAGGCTGCCAGGATGCGGGGGACAGTGTGCCTCTGGCCCCATCAGCCAGCACAGGAACAAAGGCGGAGGCCTCCCCCGCAGCCAGAGACCCTCAGGCTTGCCCTGCACTTGCCCAGCCCCTCGCCCACGGCTCTCCTTCCTCCACAGGCATCACCGCCCTCCCGCATGCTGCGCCTTCCAGGCGATGGCCATCGCGGCTCAGGGCAGCGCTTCGGGCTCTGCGCAGAGCTTTTAGCTGCCGCTGTGTCTCAGGGCGGTGAGAGGAACAGCGCGAGGATGCAGCTGCCAGACAGGTGGCCCGAGATGGGGCATGGCGCAGAGCAAAGAGGCAGAGCGACGGAGGCTCTCTCCTGGCTGCTACAGCAATGCTACCGCGTCGTGTCCCACAGCCCATGTGCTGCTCCAAATAAACCCTCGGCAGCTGTTCCCGCCGTGTTACTTGGTGTCAGGGAACTGTCAGGAGAAAGACTAGTGCAGGCGCTGCCAAGGAAGGCAGTCAGGGCTGCAGAGAAAGCCCTACAAGCAGTCGCAGAGTGAGAGAGCAGCTGGGGTGGGAAGGGTCTTCCGGAGGTGTCTGCTGCAACCTCCTGCTGCAAGTGGAGGCAAGCAGAGGAGGTTTCGCAGGGCCTGTCAGGGTCGAGCTCTGACTGTCTCTGGCGATGGATTCCCGCACGGCCCTGGCACCCTGCTCCAGTGTTGCACCACCATTTGCCTTCCAAGGCCATTTGCAGTCTCTGAGGGGACTTTTCCCTGCCACAAGCCGTGCCGTTGCCCTCAACCTGTCCCCAGGCCCCTCAGGACGTCTCTGGCTCCATGCTCTCTGCATGCTCCCGTTAGGCACTTGCAGGCAGCAGTGAGATCCCCCTACGCCTTCTCTTCCGCCGGCTGCACCAAGCCAGCACCCTTGGTCTCTGCTCCTGTGTGCTGTGCTGCAGCTGCCAGGCAGCTTGGGGGCCTGCGCTGGGCTTGCTGCAGTGTGGCCCCATCTGCGTGGGCCAGGGGGCTGGGGATAGGGTGCAATGGGGTGGGGGCCTGGGATATGGGTGCAATAGGGCGGGGGCCTGGGGATGTGGGTGCAATGGGGCAGAGGGGCTGGGAATATGGGTGCATTGGGGCGGGGGGCTGGGGAGGTGGGTGCAATTGGGCAGGGGCCTGGGGACATGGGCGCAAAGGGGCAGGGGGCTGGGGATATGGGTGCAATGAGTCGGGGAAGCTCCGGATATGGGCGTAATGGGGCAGGGGCCTGGGGACGTGGGTGCAATGGGGTGGGGGGCTGGGGACACAGGTGCAATGGGCCAGGGGGCTGGGACCATGGGTGCAATGGGGTGGGGGGCCTGGGTTCAGGGGTGGTGATGTGACCTCACGCCTGAGTCCATGGGTGCAACGGGGGTGGACACCTGGGTCCATGGGCGCTGATGGGTGCTGATGGGACCTAATGCCTGGGTCCGTGGGTGTTGATGTGACCTCACGCCTGAGTCCATGGGTGCAAAGGGGGTCGACACCTGGGTCCATGGGTGATGGTGGGTGCTGATGGGGCCGCCACCTGGGCCCATGTGTGCTAACATGGGTGCAATGGGGCTGGACACCTGGGTCCATGGGTGGTCACAGGTGCTGATGGGTGGCCACCTGGGCCCATGGGTGATAACACGGGTGCAATTGTTACAAGACAACCCTGAGAAGCTCAGAAAGAATGTTTGAAGTAGGTAGATTTGGATAACTTCTATCTTAGACAGAATTTGCTTAGCATGAGTAGCCGCACACTTGCTTAGCATGAGTAGCTAAATTTGCTGAAGCCTTAGGCCACGCTCCTAGTTCGGTAAGAAAGGGCCCCAGAGCTGGTGCAGGCTGGAAAGATAAGGGAGTTACAAGCAGTCTGCATTCCTGTGCCCCACTCTCCGAAAGGGAGGATGTCAAGGCTGTGAAATAAGGCCTGTTTGGGCGCCAGGACCTTGGGAAGCAAAGCCTCCTCTCACTGTTGAAACTGTGTTAATTAAGGGGTCTGGATTATGTCCTCTTCCTCAGGACCTTGGGAGATAACATCTACTGACCTAGCTGGGGCAGTGTTAATTGATCAGGACCTTGAGAAGCAGGGGTGGGACCCAGGGAATGAAGAAATCACTAACCAATCAGTGTAAAAGGGAAAGTCGCAAATCTGGCAATTTGTTTGTATAAATGCTACTTGAAAAGTTGGGGGGTGTGTGCTCGATTTGTGGGAAACCACCGAGCACCCAGGCTTGCGCAACTCTGAAATAAATAAACAAATGTCTCTCCTGAGTGTGTAATTATTGGCTTATTGCACACCAGGCAACGAACCCGCTTTTCGGACAACACATGGATGGGTGTGGGTGCTGATGGGACTGGATGCCTGGCTCCAGGGGTGCAACGGGGCTAGACGCCTGGGGCCCTAGGCAGCTCCTCACCCATGGGTGCCACCTTGGGCAGGTTTCCACATCTTCCAGTAGACCTATGGGTGCCGGGGGTGGGCCGGGGGCCACCTACCAGCACTCGGCCTTCGATGGGCGCCACTCCCTGAGCTCCCACTGCTGGCTCCGTGTCCCCATCGCCATGTCCCCGTGGTCTCCTGTCCCTATCCCTGCCCCCAGCCCTGCATCCTCGGGTCCCCATCTCCACCGCCGGGTCCCCGTCCCTTGGCCGAGCCAAACTCCATCCCCGGAGCTGACCCCTGTCCCCACCACGTCCCCCCATCCCTGTGACAGAGCCAACTCCATCTCTTTCCCCACGGTGTCCCTGTCCCCACGGTGTCCCTGTCCCCACCACGTCCCCCTGCCCCTGTGACAGAGCCAACTCCATCTCCAGCCCCACAGTGTCCCTGTCCCCACGGTGTCCCTGTCCCCACCACATCCCCCTGCCCCTGTGACAGAGTCAGCTCCATCTCCAGCACCACAGTGTCCCTGTCCCCACGGTGTCCCTGTCCCCATCACGTCCCCCTGCCCCTGTGACAGAGCCAACTCCATCCCCATCTCAATGGTGTCCCCATCCCCCCATCATCCCCATCCCCACAGTGTCCCCCTGTCCCTGTGACAGAGCCAACTCCATCTCCAGCCCCACGGTGTCCCCATCCCCACATCGTCTCCAGTCCCACGGCGTCCCATCCCCCCAGTGGCCCCATCCCCATGGCATCCCCATCCCCACGTCGTCTCCGTCCCCACATCGGCCTCGGCCTCCCACATCGCCTCCACCCTCCCGCCCACCACGTGCTCCGCGGGGATCCGCCCGGCGCCCGGGGGCGTCACCGCTGCCGCGCCTCGCCATTGGCGGGCGGCCGCCGGCGGGGCCAATGGCCGTGCGACAAGGCGGAGCGGGAGCCGCGGCTCGGCGCTGCGCAGCGCCCTCCGCAAGCGCCCTCGCTGTCGCTTCTCCCAACCCGCCGCGCCGGGATCTGCCCAGCACCTGGGGACGCCTCAGCCGACGAGAGCCGCTATTGGCGGGCGGGACAGAGCGCAGCCAATGGCGGTGCGCCGCAGCGGAGCCAATGGCGGCGCGGGGGCGTGGCCGCCGTGGGCGTCGGCGCCGGGTGAGGGCGAGGGCGCTGGCAGCGAGGAGGCGGTAGCGGGGCGGGCGCTGGAGCCGGGGCTGCTGCTGCTGGGCGGTGGCGGCGAGCGGTGAGTGCGGGCGGGGCCCCCGGGCCCCCCTCTGCCCCTCCCCCGGCGCCGGGCTCCCCGTCAGCGGCCCCACGGACCGGCCTGCAACCGCCCCCGGGAGGTGCTGCCCCCCCGATCTTCCCCCCGGGACGTGCTGCCCCCCCGGAGCCCCCCGACCTGCCCTCCCGGAATGTGCTGTCCCCCCGACGTGCCCCCCCTGTGTCGTGCTGCCCCCCTGACCTGCCCCCCGGGACGTGCTGCCCCCCCCGACCCCCCCGACTTCTCCCCCCGGGACATCTTGATCCCCCGGATGCCCCTCAACGTGCCCCCCCCGGCCCCTCACCACCCCCCGTGTCCCCGCAGGCCCCCACTCCCTGCGCTACTTCCACACCGCCGTGACGGAGCCCAGCCCGGGGCTGCCCGCCTTCGTCTCCGTGGGCTACGTGGACGGAGAGCTCATCGATGGCTATGACAGTGAGACGCAGAGGGCGGTGCCGGGCGCGGCCTGGATGGAGCAGGAGGGTCAGGACTACTGGGACAGGCAGCCCCAGAACGCATATGGCAATCATTAGTCTTACTGAGTGGAGCTGGACACACTGCAGAAGCGCTACAACCAGAGCGGGGGTGAGCGCGGGCCGGGGCTCCCAGCGGCAGCTGCTCGCTGTCAGCGCTGGGGGCTGCGGGTCTGGGGTGCCCCCGGCCCTGCGCTGGGTGCCGTGTCCAAGCCCCTGTGCGGGGCCGGGGCTGCCCCTGAGCCCCCGTCTCCCTGCTTGTGTCTCAGGGTATCACACAGTGCAGCGCACGTACGGCTGTGAGCTCCTGGAGGACGGTGGGATCTGGGGGTTTCTGCGGGATGCCTACGACGGGAAGGATTTCATCGCCTTTGACAAGGACACGCTGACATTCGTCATGGCGTATGCTGCTGCGCTAATCACCAAGAGGAAGTGGGAGGCAGAGAATGAGCCTGAGAGGCTGAAGCACTACCTGGAGAAGAGCTGCATGGAGTGGCAGTGGAGATACATGGAGTACAGGAGGGCTGCGCTGGAGAGGAGAGGTGAGGGCGAGGCGGGACCCCCCGGACACGGGGACGGGCCCCGGGCTCGGTGTTATGGAAATGAGGCTTGTCAGCCACCATAACAGGGCCCGACCCTAGGTTCCCGCAGAAAAGTTTGGCGCCAAATCAAGGCAAATGAAATAATTAAATTTTAATGACACGCGTGCAGTAATTACAGCTCGAGCTGGGTGTCTCCGAAGAGGGACCCCAAACAAAGAAATGCCTGGGCAATTATACCTTCCAATGTAAGCTCTCCACCCCTCAGGCAGTAGTTTGGACCAATAGTAATATTTAGGTCTGGGGTCTCCTGCTCCTTATTGGGTCTCATCCCTGTGCCTAGGCAGGCTGTTTATCTTTATTGTTACGGTTTTTGTTGACAGATGTGTCTTGATTCCTCGGGTCCCGCCCTTGTCTCTCCAGGCTCTGACAAAGAGGTGTTGTTCCAGCAATTAGCACTGCCCCAGCAGTGACAATAGGTGTTATCTGCCAAGGTCCTGACGAAGGGGATATAATCCAGACCCCAAGATAGTCCAGACCCCCTAATTAACACTGTTTCAGCAGTGAGAGGAGGCTTTGTTTCCCAGGGTCCTGGTGCCCAAGTAGGCCTTATTTCAAAGCCTTGACATCCTCCCTCCCAGAGCGTGAAGCACAGGAATGCGAACTGCTTGCAACTCCCTTATCATTCCAGCTTGAACCAGCTCTCAGTCCCTTTTCTTACTGAACTAGGTAAAAGTTCATTATTCCTCATGATTTATATAACTGACTGATTATGCTTGCCATAAAATGGACACCCCTGTCTGAATCCATGGCTTCTGGGACTCTATACCTGGGTATGATTTCTTTCAGTAAGGCTTTTACTACCCGCCCTGCGTCAGCCGTTCTTGTTGGGAAAAGTCCTACCCAGCCATTTTAGGCTAGCATGTGCGCATATTCTTGCTATTTTTCCTTTTAGTGTTCTATTCATTCTTTCTACTTGTCCTGAAGATTGTGGGTGATAAGGGGTTGTAGGTTTCTTTTTATGCCTAATGATTTCTATAACTGAGTGATTATGCTTGCCGTAAAATGGGCACCCCTGTCTGAATCAGTGGCTTCTGGGACCCCATACCTGGGTATGATTTCTTTCAGTAAGGCTTTTACCACTCCCCGTGTGTCGGCCTTTCTTGTTGGGAAAGCTTCTACCCAGCCTGATAACTGATCTACTATCACTAACAAGTGTTTGTAGCCATTGGCAGATGGCATATCCGCATAATCTATTTGTAGCTTCTGGAAAGGGAAGTAGGCCCATGACCGTCCCCCTAACTCTGAGCTTGGCTTGTTATTTGAAAACTTCTGGCAGGTCGGGCAGCTATTTGTTATTCTTTTTGCAGCCGCGTAGATTCCTGGAGCGGCCCATACTTTCTGTACCTGGTTAGCTATTGCCTCGGCTCCCCCATGAGCTTTATCGTGAAACCACCTAGCTATAGTAATTAACTATTTTTTTTTTTGGTAGAATTGGTTTTCTTCCAAGTGTCCATATTCCATCATCACTTTGTTTTGCTTCCCACTGCTCCCATTGTTTTTTCTCTTCCACTGAGCAGTCTTTTTCATACATGGTTTTGGGGTCTATTAAAATTGGCCATTCACTCTGGTCCATCCTTGGAACTACACCCATACATTCTCTCAGAGGTTGTCGAGCTGCAGCCTTCGCAGCAGCGTCGGCTAAAGCATTTCCTCTGCTAATTTCTGTAGTGTCTTTAGTATGGGCTGGGCAGTGTATTACAGCAATTTCTTTGGGCAGTTGGACTGCTTCCAGCAAATTACGTATTTCTTCTCCATTAGCTAATTTCTTTCCTGATGACGAAAAGAATCCTCGCTCTTTCCATAACATCCCTGTTACATGACATACTCCAAATGCATCTTTAGAATCGGTATAGATATTTACCTGCAGGTTCTTACCGATTTTTGCTGCTTGGGTCAATGCTATTAATTCTGCTCCTTGAGCACTTACAGACGGAGACAAAGGATTGGCCTCAAGTACCTCAAAGAGGTTAGTGACAGCATAGCCGGAGTGGTGCCTTCCGTCCAAATACTAGGATGATCCATCTGTAAACGGAACTAAGTCTGGGTTTCCCAAAGGTTTGTCTTTAAGGTCCTCCCGGGGCTTGCTCGAGCTGACGATCACCTGCTCACAGGAATGATGTGGCTCTCCATCCTCAGGTAGAGGCAATAGTGTTGCTGGATTTAAGATGTTGCATCTCTTTAAGGTCCCATTATCTGCATGCAGTATTATCAGTTCATAGCGGTGAGCTCTCTGTGGGGATAGTGCTTGAGTCACGTATTGTTTCATTGACAGTTCTACTTCATGTGGCACATACACAGTCAATGAGTGACCCAAAACTACAGGTCATGTTTTTTTCAGTAAGAGCTGCCGTAGCTGCTATTGCTCTGATGCATCCTGGAGTGCCTTTAGCTCCCTCATCTAGCTGCGTGGAGTAATAGGCCACTGGTCTGTGGTGAGGGCCTAGTTTTTGGGTGAGTACCCCACTTGCTATTCCCTGTCGTTCATGGACAAACAATTCCAATGGTTTGCTATAATCTGGTAACCCTAGAGCAGGGGCTGAAACCAATGCTTTTTTCACAGATGTAAAAGCTTTCTCCCTTTCTGGGCCCCAGGCCACAGGCTCTATCTCCTCCTTTTTTGTTGCCTGCACTAAAGGCTTAGTAAGTTCTGCTAACCCAGGAATCCACGGTTGGCAAAATCCTACAGCTCCTAAAAATCCCGTGTTGTTTTTTTGTTACAGGACGAGGCATATCAAGAATTGTCTTTACTCGTTCTGGATCAACTAACCTGTGTCCTTCTTTTCAGATAAAACCCAAATATTTTACCTCTCTTTGACACAGCTGGAGTTTAGACAGAGATGCTCGATGCCCTTTTTCTGCAAGAGTGTTAATCTTTACTTGCTAATAACAAATCATCTACATATTGTATTGCTACAGAATGTCCTGGAAGTTCGATATCTGAGAGGTCATTTTTGAGTTTGCGCGAAAGAATAGTCGGAGACCCAGTAAATCCCTGTGGCAGCCTCGTCCAAGTTAATTGTTGTCCCTTCCAAGTGAAAGCCAGGAGATCTTGGCTATCTTCAGCTATCGGTATACTAAAAAAGGCTGCTGTTAGGTCGATCACAGTAAAATAAGTTGCCCAAAGGGGTATCTGTAGTCAAATGGTTGATGGGTCGGGGACTACTGGACGTGGAGCAACTACCTGTTGGTTTATAGCCCTCAAGTCTTGTACAAAGCGATACTCTGGATCACCATCAGAGTCTTGCCTGTTCTTTTTAACTGGCAGAATTGGGGTGTTATATGGGGATTCACAGACTCTAAGGATACCCAGTTTCAGGTAATGATTGGTGTGTTTTTGGATGCTCTTCTCTGCTTCCTTTGGGATAGGGTATTGCTTAACTGCAGGAGGCAATCCCCCCTTTGTTTTTATCCAGACTGGACTAGCTGATTTCAGTAGTCCCACATCCATTCCTGAAGAGCTCCATAACCGTTTAGGAACTGATTCTAACCTTGTTGGAATTTGCAGATTAGTCGACTCTGGTTCTGGTGTCTTAGCCAGAACACATGAGCCCATAATTATTAATTCCACCTCTTCTGGCTGTAAACAGATCTGAGTATCCAAGGCTTGCAGGAGATCTCTCCCTAAAAGGCACATGGGCGCGTCTGTGGAAATTGTAATACATCCCCACGCTCTTTTACCTCCAATAGTAAGCAATAAGGGCTTAGATAACATTCGTTCGCCTTTTCCCGCTACTCCTTGCATCATTATTTTATCTGGTGACTTGCATCCTTTAGGCTCAAACTTTAAAAGGGAAAGGGTGGCTCCAGTATCCACTAGAAAGGGAACTTCTAAGCCTTCTATATTTGCCATTACCTGCCCTTCAAATCCAAATCTACATCCCATGAATTTACCCCCATTTCCACAGTATTTTCTGAGTCTCCTATCTCCTGTCATTGTGGCCTGATTTGATTGCCTCATGCTGGCCCCTCTATTCCCAAGTGCACAGGGCCTCACTGGGCATTCCTGCTTCCAGTGCCCTTGTTCCCCGCAATAATGACAAACATCATTAACTCTTAATTGTACACCACCTTCACTTTGACTCCATCTATCTCCCCTGGTTCTTCCGCGCCCCCTCCCCTTGCCAGCCTGGCATATGCTTTTTAAAATACTTTTGTGTATCAGGGGCTGCTTGATCTATAAAAACAGTAATTGCAAGGAATGCAGACTGCTTGTAACTGCCTTATCTTCCCAGCTGGAACCAGCTCTGAGGCCCTTTTCTTACTGGACTAAGGAAAAGCTCATTAGTTTCAGTTTGCTCTTCCTTAACACAAGGATCCTGCCTGGAAAGTACCAAGTGTGATGACATGGCTGTAGGCCTGGCAGGGCAGGTGGGGTTTTTCCTGCATGCTGCCAGTGAGGGGAATGGGCTTGAGCAGCAGTGCTTGGATCCAGCAGGTCAGCCCCTGGGTGTGCAGCTGGTGCTGGCAGCAGGGCTTTGTTTTCATGAGCGTGGGCCCCTCTTTGTGCATGAAGGCTGGCGTGGAGAGATGGTCCCCACGTGCCCCCTGGGGGCAAAAGCAAGAAAAGCACAAGCCCCGTGAGTAGGAAGAGGTGCACAGGTGAGGGCAGGGCTGCTTGCCCAGGTGGCCTGGCGGTCCAGCAGCTGGACGTCCCGAAGGCGAGCCAGCAGCGAGGCACCAAGGCTGGGGGGTGTCACGCTTCATCAGGAGGAGAGTGTGCCCGTGTGCTGCCGTGAGGCTCAAGCCGGTGGCCAAGGTGGTGAGGAGAGCCCAAAAGTCGGTGCCCCTGAGGGGAGAGGAGGATGCATGGAAGAGTGAGGAAGCGATGGTGTGGGAGGGCAAGGCAAAGGTGCAGGGTGATGTGGAGCAAAGAAAGCCTGGAGGGGCCCAGCGCAGTGCGTGCACGCCAATAGGGAAGTGCTTAGAGAGCAACAGTCTGGAGAAATGAATCTCTGACAGCTTTTGTGGGAAATCTGCAGAGGCGGGCACCTGTCTCAGGGGTCCGTCCGCTAATGCCTGCAGCCTGGGGACCAGACAGGAGCACTTTGCAGTCTGTGTGCAGCTGCGGGCCTGCAGCGTGGCATGCCTGGAGCGCTGCGGTGGATGGCTGCAGCCTCTTTGGGAAGGCCCGTCTGGGAAGGTGCGGAGGGGCAGTTGGCCTTTCTGTGAGAAAGCAGCAGGAATGCAGGACGCTCTGCCTAGGGCTGGACGGTGAGGCATATGGGTGAGGCTTAGTGGCCCGAGCAAGAGGAGTGGTCTTGCAGTGGCTGGCTGTGTGCTCTAGAGGGCCTGAAGAAGGGCAGCATCTGCACGGTGTAGGAGGCAGAGAGGTGGGGAGAGGAAAATTCCTGCTGCGGCACAGATGGCAGCTCGGAGCTGGGCTCAGAAGCTGGCACCAGAGGCTGGGAGGCAAAGCCCTGGTGCTGGAGGTGCCCCCGGTGAGCAGCAAGGCCTTGTGATGTCGGTGCTAGCACGGTCACCAGCAAGGCCTTGTGATGCGGGTGCCCCTGGTGGCCAGCAGGAGGTGGTCACGGGGGTCCCCATGGCAACGTGCAGGGCTTTGTGATGGGGGTGGCATCATGCCCCCAAGGCCATTGTGATGGGGCAGTGCCCGTGGTGACCGAGTCCATGCTGGGAGCAGAGCCCCTGGCTGTGCCCTCTGAGGAGAGCAGCTCGCTGAGGAGGGAGCAGCTCTCTTGAGTGCCAGAGTGGCAGGTGCGCAGGAGAAGCTCCTGCAGATGGACAAGGGGCGGCAGGCGAATGCCGGCTCCCAGCCCGTGGATGGGCTTTCTGTGAGGCCGAAGCGCAGAAGCAAGGTGAGCGGTGGGGCTGGAGGGAGAGGCAGGCAGCAGGGCTGGGAGCCGCACGGAAAGCATGAGGACGGTGGGGAAGAGGAGGTGGGGCAAGCGAGCCAGGCCTGAGCTTCTCTGGCCAGGGGGTATTTCTTGCTGGTGCTGGGGATTTTCTGGTGCACAAAGCACACCGACTGGGGTGCTGCAAGGCCCAAATGGAGCCTGTGAGCTGTGCTGAGGGTCAGAGAGCATCTCCAGGCTTAGCACAGCTGGGTTATGCTAGGCCATGAGCTTCCCTTCGACATGGGGCCGGGCTTTCCTGTGCCTGAGGGGCTGCTTGTACGAACGCAACCGCCTCCATCATGTGCTTCCTTCTCCCTGCAGGGGGGCCAGCGGGAGCCGCATGCAGTGACGCAACGCATCCCGACCCCGCCTTCATCGCAGCAAAGGGACAGGCGGCCGTTGCTGCCCGGCCCACAGAGCTGGCAAGACCGTGAAGACGTCATCGCGAAGGTACCGAGCTGAGCAGCGATGGTGGCAAAGCCTCTGCCTGCCTGGCTGCAGCTGTGGAGAAGCAGGCAGGAAGCGGTGGGGAGACCAGGAGGTCTCTGTCCCCCAGCAGGCTGACTGCCTGCTCTGCATGGCAGCCTGCAAGGCCATGCCTCAGGGTCCTCAGGGGAACTGCCTTTGCCCCTGTCTTGCGCAGTGCTGATGAGCCCTGTCCCCATGCAGCCTTTGGGAGCAGGGTGGGAGCTGCCTGCGTGGCAGAGCGCTGCCGCTGTTGAGGGCATCAGAGGTGCTGGAAATTGACCTGTGGGAAGGATGGAGAGTGGGGGCGGGAGGGGAGGAAAGGGCTGCAATCACTTTCCTATCTCCTGGGCTTGGATTGCAGACTGTGAAGAACACTGCCAGAGATGTTCTCATCGCAGCGTTCAAGGGAGAAACCGAAACACTCCATCTGCCCAGCTTAGCACCTCGTGCACCCAAGGCAGCTAGGCAGCTCCTTGGAGGCCTGGAGGCCTCTGCAGCTAAAACAGCAGGATCTGCCCGTGGAACCAAGCTGCCTGCTCTGGAGACATGCTGCAGATCTTCTGCAAGAGGCAGGGCCAAAGCCAGGGAGCAGCTGCCACCTCTTAGTGGTGCTGTGATGTGTCTGGAGTGCAGGAAGAGCCTGGCAGAGGAAGATGTAAAGGCAGTGCATCTTCCTTTGCCTGCCCTTCAAGAAGGCAAGCGGGAAGCTGGGGCTCTTCCCTGGGCAATTCAAGCTCCTGTCCGCTGCTTGCCTGAGGCCAGGACTGGGTCTTCCGCGCTGGGAAAAACAAGGCTGCTGCGAGCTGATGGTGCCAGGACAAGTCTTCCTGTGCAAAGCCGGCAGCTGCCAGGAGGCACCTCCTTTGTCATGGGAGCAGAGAGCATTCCTCAAAGGCAGATGCGAGGCATGCCAGCATGCAAGGAGCAGGATGAGCCATGGCCAGGCTGCCTGACAGAGCCAAGGCTGCCACCATTGCCGTTGAGGGTGGCTTTTTCAAGAACTCTTGAAGGACTGTGCCAGGAGCTAGGTGGCAAGGTGCTGGCAGCTCCCAGAGATGCCTGTGCGCAGGAGACCAAGGCACAACAGTTGGACATGATGGCGCACAGCCAGGACTTGGTGCGGAGCAAGGCCTCAGCGTCCCAAGGTGTTGAGGTGCAGCCTGCAGAAGGACAAGTTTCCCCCGCTGAGAATCCCCAAGGAGAGTCAGCCTCTTCTGGCGTGGGGGAGGTCCCGCAGTGGGAGACAATGGCGAAAGGTGTTTCACAGCAGGTTTGGCTCGGCAGCCCCCGCTTCGCAGAGGTGCCACCCAGCTCTGCCAAAGCCGTTGCTGGCAGCTGCCCCAGTGAAATGGCTGCACCAGAGTCCATGTCCCCTTCCTGGCCTGAGCCTGCTGGCTTTGTTGAGAACATCCTTGCAGATGCGTGCATGGAAATGAAGGCTGAGGACCAGAGACCTGCTCCACACAGCCCCGCACTGCCTGCCGCACCTCTGATGCACGCACTGCTGGCGCTCGCGTCTGCAGCCTTGAGCCGTCCTGATGACGCGAGTGCGGGACATGGCCAGGAGCTCAGGGCAGCCGGGCCACAAAGGACCTTGGCATACACCATTGCTCTAGCAAACCTGGCAAGCGCATTGCAGAAGGAGAGCAGGGAGCATGGCAAAAACACAGCTGCCACAGCTCTGCAAGGGCCAGATTGCAACAGGCGTGGGGGCAAAAGGAAGGTCATGAGGGCCGGTGCACCAGCTTCCCCGTGCAGGGGCCATGGACTGGTCACACTAGGATGGCAACTTGCAGTGCAGAGGCCCAAACAGCAGCCTCTGGGCATCATCTGTCGCCTTCAAGGCACGCCACTGCGCATACACCCCGACAACCCCTCGCAGTATCTCGCCGTGCTCTCAATCAAAACAGAGACGCTGGAGGAGCTCGACAGGAGCTGTGTGGCGCGCACCGGGCAGAGCTTGGCCCAGCTGCGAGAAGCCTTTCTGGAGAGGAAGGAGCCGAGGCCAAAGGAGAGGGAGGTCGAGGAAGAGGAGGGCAAGGGGAAACGTTTCTCCCTGACAGCATCGGGATGCCTCAATGTTCGCCCCAAGGAGGTGAGTGCAAAGGGTGGGCCGGGGCAGATGGTGACCCTCCGTGTGCTGGGGCCAGCCGCTGCGTCCTGCTGCAACAGTGTGATGGTGGCAGTGCTGGCAGGGCCACGGGGGGCATTGCTGGTGGGAAAAGCAGCTGCCTTCACAAATCTCCCTCTCTGGCTTCAGCTCTGTGCCAGAAACTCCTTCTATAACCTGTGGCAACCGGAGGTGACGCGAGTGGAGCTCCTGAAGGACGCGAGGTCCAAGTGGGAGGTGCAGGAGCGGCTGTATGCCCATGCGCCCAGGAGGGAGCACAAGATGGGAGCTGGGAAGAGAGTCCGGGGAGCACCAGAGGATGCTGGCGTGGAGTGGAGTGATGAGGAAGAGGACGTTGAAGAAGAGCCTTTGCAATGGGAGGAGCTGGAGAAAAACACAGCCTTGGTCATGAGCTGGGTCAGACCGAGCCTCAGGAGCCTCTTGGCAGACCCACAGCCGTGTCCTGAGGAGGTGCCCTGCTCACCCGTTGTGAAGGGCAGAGATGCTGCCAGGGAGGCAGCTGGTGACCTGCAGAGCACGCCTCTGGCCCCAGCAGTGCCCCGAGGAGCCGTGGCAGCGGCATCTCCTTTGGCAGGAGGCTGCCAGGACGCGGGGGACAGTGTGCCTCTGGCTCCACTGTACAGCACAGGAGCAAAGGCAGAGGCCTCCCCTGCAGCCAGAGGCCCTGAGGATGCAGGGGAAAATGCTCCTCTGCTTATATCGCTTCCCACAGAGGCTGCGCCAGAGGCCTCCCAGTTGTGCGGAGGCCCTTGTGGGGAGAGCAACAGCCTGCCTCTCCAACCACCATTGCCCGAAGAAAGCGCAGCAGAAGGCTCTGCCCTGGCCGCAGGCCTTCCTCACCAGGTGAGCAAGGAGCATGGCGTCGGCACCCACCACCAAAGGGAGGTGCGGTGTGAGCAGCGTCTGGGGTGTGCAGGGTGGGTGAGAAGAGCTGCCCCATCGCATGGGTCCCCTGCGGCCATGGTGAGAAGCTGTCCCCCCAGCCCTTTGCGCTCTGCACTCTCTGCCCTGGGGAAGATGCCTGGTGCTCTGCGTTTCCAAGTGCCAGAGGCCCAGGGCTGACGTGCCCTCCCCGGCCTGCACAGCATCCAGCCCTGGGGCATGGATGCTGAGCAAGGAGGGCAGGGGCAGCCCCAGCAGCAGCCGCCTCCCACAGCCAGCGAGCCAGCCCCCTTGTGCCATGCACCCGGCCACCTCCATCCCCCGCTGCCCGTCGTGGCCCCCGGCCCAGCCCTGCTGCTACGGCCCCAAGACAAGCCTTGTGCCATTGCCCAGCCAGCTGCATGTGCCTCCCCTTGGGGCTCGCGGCCACTCACAGCATCCCCCCACCCCAAACCCTTTGCCCCCTCCTATATCCCAGGGCACCAGGATGCTGAGCATGGCCAGCTGCTATCACACAGGGCTGTGTTCCTGCTCTCCCCATGCAGGTTGCCTGTGAGCCCCAAGAGGAGCACAAGTCATCGTCTTCCCTCCGGCCCCGCGGGAGGGCGCGGGAGCTGGGAGCTGGGAAGAGAGTCTGGGAAGTGCCAGAGGATGCTGGTGTGGAGTGGAGCGATGAGGAAGAGGATGTTGAAGAAGAGCCTTTGGAATGGGAGGAGCTGGAGGAAAACATGGCCTTGGTCATGAGCTGGGTCAGACCGAGCCTCAGGAGCCTCTTGGCAGACCCAGAGCCGTGTCCTGAGGAGGTGCCCTGCTCACCCGTTGTGAAGGGCAGAGATGCTGCCAGGGAGGCAGCTGGTGACCTGCAGAGCACGCCTCTGGCCCCAGCAGTGCCCCGAGGAGCCGAGGCAGCGGCATCTGCTCTGGCGGGAGGCTGCCAGGATGCGGGGGACAGTGTGCCTCTGGCCCCATCAGCCAGCACAGGAACAAAGGCGGAGGCCTCCCCCGCAGCCAGAGACCCTCAGGCTTGCCCTGCACTTGCCCAGCCCCTCGCCCACGGCTCTCCTTCCTCCACAGGCATCACCGCCCTCCCGCATGCTGCGCCTTCCAGGCGATGGCCATTGCGGCTCAGGGCAGCGCTTCGGGCTCTGCGCAGAGCTTTTAGCTGCCGCTGTGACTCAGGGCAGTGAGAGGAACAGCGCGAGGATGCAGCTGCCAGACAGGTGGCCCGAGATGGGAGATGGCGCAGAGCAAAGAGGCAGAGCGACGGAGGCTCTCTCCTGGCTGCTACAGCAATGCTACTGCGTCGTGTCCCACAGCCCATGTGCTGCTCCAAATAAACCCTCGGCAGCTGTTCCCGCCGTGTTACTTGGTGTCAGGGAACTGTCAGGAGAAAGACTAGTGCAGGCGCTGCCAAGGAAGGCAGTCAGGGCTGCAGAGAAAGCCCTACAAGCAGTCGCAGAGTGAGAGAGCAGCTGGGGTGGGAAGGGTCTTCCGGAGGTGTCTGCTGCAACCTCCTGCTGCAAGTGGAGGCAAGCAGAGGAGGTTTCGCAGGGCCTGTCAGGGTCGAGCTCTGACTGTCTCTGGCGATGGATTCCCGCACGGCCCTGGCACCCTGCTCCAGTGTTGCACCACCATTCGGCTTCCAAGGCCATTTGCAGTCTCTGAGGGGACTTTTCCCTGCCACAAGCCGTGCCGTTGCCCTCAACCTGTCCCCAGGCCCCTCAGGACGTCTCTGGCTCCATGCTCTCTGCACGCTCCCGTTAGGCACTTGCAGGCAGCAGTGAGATCCCCCTACGCCTTCTCTTCCGCCGGCTGCACCAAGCCAGCACCCTTGGTCTCTGCTCCTGTGTGCTGTGCTGCAGCTGCCAGGCAGCTTGGGGGCCTGCGCTGGGCTTGCTGCAGTGTGGCCCCATCTGCGTGGGCCAGGGGGCTGGGGATATGGGTGCAATGGGGTGGGGGCCTGGGATATGGGTGCAATAGGGCGGGGGCCTGGGGATGTGGGTGCAATGGGGCAGGGGGCCTGGGGAGGTGGTTGCAATTGGCAGGGGCCTGGGGACATGGGCGCAAAGGGGCAGGGGGCTGGGGATATGGGTGCAATGAGTCGGGGAAGCTCCGGATATGGGCGTAATGGGGCAGGGGCAGGGGCCTGGGGACGTGGGTGCAATGGGGTGGGGGGCTGGGGACACAGGTGCAATGGGCCAGGGGGCTGGGACCATGGGTGCAATGGGGTGGGGGGCCTGGGTTCAGGGGTGGTGATGTGACCTCACGCCTGAGTCCATGGGTGCAAAGGGGGTCGACACCTGGGTCCATGGGTGGTGGTGGGTGCTGATGGGGCCGCCACCTGGGCCCATGTGTGATAACACGGGTGCAATGGGGCTGGACACCTGGGTCCATGGGTGGTCACAGGTGCTGATGGGTGGCCACCTGGGCCCATGGGTGATAACATGGGTGCAATTGTTACAAGACAACCCTGAGAAGCTCAGAAAGAATGTTTGAAGTAGGTAGATTTGGATAACTTCTATCTTAGACAGAATTTGCTTAGCATGAGTAGCCACACACTTGCTTAGCATGAGTAGCTAAATTTGCTGAAGCCTTAGGCCACGCTCCTAGTTCGGTAAGAAAGGGCCCCAGAGCTGGTGCAGGCTGGAAAGATAAGGGAGTTACAAGCAGTCTGCATTCCTGTGCCCCACTCTCCGAAAGGGAGGATGTCAAGGCTGTGAAATAAGGCCTGTTTGGGCGCCAGGACCTTGGGAAGCAAAGCCTCCTCTCACTGTTGAAACTGTGTTAATTAAGGGGTCTGGATTATGTCCTCTTCCTCAGGACCTTGGGAGATAACATCTACTGACCTAGCTGGGGCAGTGTTAATTGATCAGGACCTTGAGAAGCAGGGGTGGGACCCAGGGAATGAAGAAATCACTAACCAATCAGTGTAAAAGGGAAAGTCGCAAATCTGGCAATTTGTTTGTATAAATGCTACTTGAAAAGTTGGGGTGTGTGTGCTCGATTTGTGGGAAACCACCGAGCACCCAGGCTTGCGCAACTCTGAAATAAATAAACAAATGTCTCTCCTGAGTGTGTAATTATTGGCTTATTGCACACCGGGCAACGAATCCGCTTTTCGGACAACACATGGATGGGTGTGGGTGCTGATGGGATTGGATGCCTGGCTCCAGGGGTGCAACGGGGCTAGACGCCTGGGGCCCTGGGCAGCTCCTCACCCATGGGTGCCACCTTGGGCAGGTTTCCACATCTTCCAGTAGACCTATGGGTGCCGGGGTGGGCCGGGGACCACCTACCAGCACTCGGCCTTCGATGGGCGCCACTCCCTGAGCTCCCACTGCTGGCTCCGCGTCCCCCCCTGTGACAGAGCCAACTCCATCCCCATCCCAATGGTGTCCCCGTCCCCACATCGTCCCCATCTCCATGGCGTCCCCGTCCCCACATCGTCCCCATCCCCCCATCATCCCCATCCCCACAGTGTCCCCCTGTCCCTGTGACAGAGCCAACTCCATCTCCAGCCCCACGGTGTCCCCATCCCCACATCGTCTCCAGCCCCACGGCGTCCCATCCCCCCAGTGGCCCCATCCCCATGGCATCCCCATCCCCACGTCGTCTCCGTCCCCACATCGGCCTCGGCCTCCCACATCGCCTCCGCGCTCCCGCCCACCACGCGCTCCGCGGAGATCCGCCCGGCGCCCGGGGGCGTCACCGCTGCCGCGCCTCGCCATTGGCGGGCGGCCGCCGGCGGGGCCAATGGCCGTGCGACAAGGCGGAGCGGGAGCCGCGGCTCGGCGCTGCGCAGCGCCCTCCGCAAGCGCCCTCGCTGTCGCTTCTCCCAACCCGCCGCGCCGGGATCAGCCCAGCGCCTGGGGACGCCTCAGCCGACAAGAGCCGCTATTGGCGGGCGGGGCAGCCAATGGCGGTGCGCCGCAGCGGAGCCAATGGTGGCGCGGGGGCGTGGCCGCCGTGGGCTTCGGCGCCGGGTGAGGGCGAGGGCGCTGGCAGCGAGGAGGCGGTAGCGGGGCGGGCGCTGGGGCCGGGGCTGCTGCTGCTGCTGGGCGGCGGCGGCGGCGGTGGCGAGCGGTGAGTGCGGGCGGGGCCCCCGGGCCCCCCTCTGCCCCTCCCCCGGCGCCGGGCTCCCCGTCAGCGGCCCCACGGACCGGCCTGCAACCGCCCCCGGGAGGTGCTGCCCCCCCGATCTTCCCCCCGGGACGTGCTGCCCCCCCGGAGCCCCCCGACCTGCCCTCCCGGAATGTGCTGCCCCCCCGACGTGCCCCCCCTGTGTCGTGCTGCCCCCCTGACCTGCCCCCCGGGACGTGCTGCCCCCCCCGACCCCCCCGACTTCTCCCCCCGGGACATCTTGATCCCCCGGATGCCCCCCAACGTGCCCCCCCCGGCCCCTCACCACCCCCCGTGTCCCCGCAGGCCCCCACTCCCTGCGCTACTTCCACACCGCCGTGACGGAGCCCAGCCCGGGGCTGCCCGCCTTCGTCTCCGTGGGCTACGTGGACGGAGAGCTCATCGATGGCTACGACAGCGAGACGCAGAGGGCGGTGCCGGGTGCGGCCTGGATGGAGCAGGAGGGTCAGGACCACTGGGACAGGCAGCCCCAGAACGCATATGGCAATCATTAGTCTTCCAGAGTGGAGCTGGACACACTGCAGAAGCGCTACAACCAGAGCGGGGGTGAGCGCGGGCCGGGGCTCCCAGCGGCAGCTGCTCGCTGTCAGCGCTGGGGGCTGCGGGTCTGGGGTGCCCCCGGCCCTGCGCTGGGTGCCGTGTCCAAGCCCCTGTGCGGGGCCGGGGCTGCCCCTGAGCCCCCGTCTCCCTGCTTGTGTCTCAGGGTATCACACAGTGCAGCGCACGTACGGCTGTGACCTCCTGGAGGACGGTGGGATCTGGGGGTTTCTGCGGGATGCCTACGACGGGAAGGATTTCATCGCCTTTGACAAGGACACGCTGACATTCGTCATGGCGTATGCTGCTGCGCTAATCACCAAGAGGAAGTGGGAGGCAGAGAATGAGCCTGAGAGGCTGAAGCACTACCTGGAGAAGAGCTGCATGGAGTGGCAGTGGAGATACATGGAGTACAGGAGGGCTGCGCTGGAGAGGAGAGGTGAGGGCGAGGCGGGACCCCCCGGACACGGGGACGGGCCCCGGGCTCGGTGTTATGGAAATGAGGCTTGTCAGCCACCATAACAGGGCCCGACCCTAGGTTCCCGCAGAAAAGTTTGGCGCCAAATCAAAGCAAATGAAATAATGAAATTTTAATGACACGCGTGCGGTAATTACAGCTCGAGCTGGGTGTCTCCGAAGAGGGACCCCAAACAAAGAAATGCCTGGGCAATTATACCTTCCAATGTAAGCTCTCCACCCCTCAGGCAGTAGTTTGGACCAATAGTAATATTTGGGCCTGGAGTCTCCTGCTCCTTATTGGGTCTCATCCCTGTGCCTAGGCAGGCTGTTTATCTTTACTGTTATGGTTTTTGTTGACAGATGTGTCTTGGTTCCTCGGGTCCCGCCCTTGTCTCTCCAGGCTCTGACAAAGAGGTGTTGTTCCAGCAATTAGCACTGCCCCAGCAGTGACAATAGGTGTTATCTGCCAAGGTCCTGATGAAGGGATATAATCCAGACCCCGAGATAGTCCAGACCCCCTAATTAACACTGTTTCAGCAATGAGAGGAGGCTTTGTTTCCCAGGGTCCTGGTGCCCAAGTAGGCCTTATTTCAAAGCCTTGACATCCTCCCTCCCAGAGCGTGAAGCACAGGAATGCGAACTGCTTGCAACTCCCTTATCATTCCAGCTTGAACCAGCTCTCAGTCCCTTTTCTTACTGAACTAGGTAAAAGTTCATTATTCCTCATGATTTATAAAACTGACTGATTATGCTTGCCATAAAATGGACACCCCTGTCTGAATCAGTGGCTTCTGGGACTCTGTACCTGGGTATGATTTCTTTCAGTAAGGCTTTTACTACCCGCCCTGCGTCAGCCGTTCTTGTTGGGAAAAGTCCTACCCAGCCATTTTAGGCTAGCATGTGCGCATATTCTTGCTATTTTTCCTTTTAGTGTTCTATTCATTCTTTCTACTTGTCCTGAAGATTGTGGGTGATAAGGGGTTGTAGGTTTCTTTTTATGCCTAATGATTTCTATAACTGAGTGATTATGCTTGCCGTAAAATGGGCACCCCTGTCTGAATCAGTGGCTTCTGGGACCCCATACCTGGATATGATTTCCTTCAGTAAGGCTTTTACCACTCCCCGTGTGTCGGCCTTTCTTGTTGGGAAAGCTTCTACCCAGCCTGATAACTGATCTACTATCACTAACAAGTGTTTGTAGCCATTGGCAGATGGCATATCCGCATAATCTATTTGTAGCTTTTGGAAAGGGAAGTAGGCCCATGACCGTCCCCCTAACTCTGAGCTTGGCTTGTTATTTGAAAACTTCTGGCAGGTCGGGCAGCTATTTGTTATTCTTTTTGCAGCCGCGTAGATTCCTGGAGCAGCCCATACTTTCTGTACCTGCTTAGCTATTGCCTCCGCTCCCCCATGAGCTTTATCGTGAAACCACCTAGCTATAGTAATTAAATTTTTTTTTTTGGTAGAATTGGTTTTCTTCCAAGTGTCCATATTCCATCATCACTTTGTTTTGCTTCCCACTGCTCCCATTGTTTTTTCTCTTCCACTGAGCAGTCTTTTTCATACGTGGTTTTGGGGTCTATTAAAATTGGCCATTCACTCTGGTCCATCCTTGGAACTGCCCCCATACATTCTCTCAGAGGTTGTCGAGCTGCAGCCTTCGCAGCAGCGTCGGCTAAAGCATTTCCTCTGCTAATTTCTGTAGTGTCTTTAGTATGGGCTGGGCAGTGTATTACAGCAATTTCTTTGGGCAGTTGGACTGCTTCCAGCAAATTACGTATTTCTTCTCCATTAGCTAATTTCTTTCCTGATGACGAAAAGAATCCTCGCTCTTTCCATAACATCCCTGTTACATGACCTACTCCAAATGCATATTTAGAATCGGTATAGATATTTACCTGCAGGTTCTTACCAATTTTTACTGCTTGGGTCAATGCTATTAATTCTGCTGCTTGAGCACTTACAGACGGAGACAAAGGATTGGCCTCAAGTACCTCAAAGAGGTTAGTGACAGCATAGCCGGAGTGGTGCCTTCCGTCCCAATACTAGGATGATCCATCTGTAAACGGAACTAAGTCTGGGTTTCCCAAAGGTTCGTCTTTAAGGTCCTCCCGGGGCTTGCTCGAGCTGACGATCACCTGCTCACAGGAATGATGTGGTTCTCCATCCTCAGGTAGAGGCAATAGTGTTGCTGGATTTAAGATGTTGCATCTCTTTAAGGTCACATTATCTGCATGCAGTATTATCAGTTCATAGCGGTGAGCTCTCTGTGGGGATAGTGCTTGAGTCACGTATTGTTTCATTGACAGTTCTACTTCATGTGGCACATACACAGTCAATGAGTGACCCAAAACTACAGGTCATGTTTTTTTCAGTAAGAGCTGCCATAGCTGCTATTGCTCTGATGCATCCTGGAGTGCCTTTAGCTACCTCATCTAGCTGCGTGGAATAATAGGCCACTGGTCTGTGGTGAGGGCCTAGTTTTTGGGTGAGTACCCCACTTGCTACTCCCTGTCGTTCATGGACAAATAATTCCAATGGTTTGCTATAATCTGGTAACCCTAGAGCAGGGGCTGAAACCAACGCTTTTTTCACAGATGTAAAAGCTTTCTCCCTTTCTGGGCCCCAGGCCACAGGCTCTATCTCCTCCTTTTTTGTTGCCTGCACTAAAGGCTTAGTAAGTTCTGCTAACCCAGGAATCCACGGTTGGCAAAATCCTACAGCTCCTAAAAATCCCGTGTTGTTTTTTTGTTACAGGACGAGGCATATCAAGAATTGTCTTTACTCGTTCTGGATCAACTAACCTGTGTCCTTCTTTTAAGATAAAACCCAAATATTTTACCTCTCTTTGACACAGCTGGAGTTTAGACAGAGATGCCTGATGCCCTTTTTCTGCAAGAGCGTTACATGGAGAAACAGTGTCTTTTAAAAATGTCTCATAATCTTTACTTGCTAATAACATATCATCTACATATTGTATTAATACAGAATGTCCTGGAAGTTCGATATCTGAGAGGTCATTTTTGAGTATACGCGAAAGAATAGTCAGAGACCCAGTAAATCCCTGTGGCAGCCTTGTCCAAGTTAATTGTTGTCCCTTCCAAGTGAAAGCCAAGAGATCTTGGCTATCTTCAGCTATCGGTATACTAAAAAAAGCTGCCGTTAGGTCAATCACAGTAAAATAAGTTGCCCAAAGGGGTATCTGTAGTAAAATGGTTGATGGGTTAGGGACTACTGGATGTGGAGCAACTACCTGTTGGTTTATAGCCCCTAAGTCTTGTATAAACTGATACTCTGGATCACCATCAGAGTCTTGTCTGTTCTTTTTAACTGGCAGAATTGGGGTGTTGTACGGGGATTCACAGACTCTAAGGATACCCAGTTTCAAATAATGATTGATTTGTTTTTGGATGCTCTTCTCTGCTTCCTTTGGGATAGGGTATTGCTTAACTGCAGGAGGCAATCCCCCCTTTGTTTTTATCGAGACTGGACTAGCTGATTTCAGTAGTCCCACATCCATTCCTAAAGAGCTCCATAACCGTTTAGGAACTGATTCTAACCTTGTTGGAATTTGCAGATTAGTCGACTCTGGTTCTGGTGTCTTAGCCAGAACACATGAGCCCATAATTATTAATTCCACCTCTTCTGGCTGTAAGCAGATCTGAGTATCCAAGGCTTGCAGGAGATCTCTCCCTAAAAGGCACATGGGCGCGTCTGTGGAAATTATAATACATCCCCACGCTCTTTTACCTCCAATAGTAAGCAATAAGGGCTTAGATAACATTCGTTCGCCTTTTCCCGCTACTCCTTGCATCATTATTTTATCTGGTGACTTGCATCCTTTAGGCTCAAACTTTAAAAGGGAAAGGGTGGCTCCAGTATCCACTAGAAAGGGAACTTCTAAGCCTTCTATATTTGCCATTACCTGCCCTTCAAATCCAAATCTACATCCCATGAATTTACCCCCATTTCCACAGTATTTTCTGAGTCTCCTATCTCCTGTCATTGTGGACTGCCTGGGAATTGCCTGGTCTCCTTCTCAATATTTGATTGCCTCATGCTGGCCCCTCTATTCCCAAGTGCACAGGGCCTCACTGGGCATTCCTGCTTCCAGTGTCCTTGTTCCCCCCAAGAATGACAAACATCATTAACTCTTAATTGTACACCCCCTTCACTTTGATTCCATCTATCTCCCCTGGTTCTTCCGCGCCCCTCCCCTTGCCAGCCTGCCATATGCTCTTTAAAATACTTTTGTGTATCAGGGGCTGCTTGATCTATAAAAACACTAATTGCGAGAGCATCATTGAAGTTTTGTGGGGTCATTCCTCCCTATTTTAGCGGGGCTTACCGCAAAAGTCCCCAGAAGTCTTGGGGGTGTTCATCTAATCACTGTCTGCATTCTTGCACTCTAGTCCAATTTACTCCTAACTCTCTGCATGCTCTAATTACTTCTACTAAATTTCAAAGTCCTGTTGGACACACAGCTCTATCTCCTGCATTATTACAATCCCAATTTGGACCATTTGCTAGCCAGAGGTTTCTATTTCCCCCGGCTTGCTGCGCTTCTTCTGCATCTTTAATTATCTTATCCCCTTCATTTGGTTGAAATAATTCCCTCAAAAGAATTTGGGTATCACTCCAGTTTGGGTTGTGCCCAGTGCAGATATTAGAAAATAATTGGACACATCGCCCTGCATCTTTTCTTAATCTCTGCATTTTACCCCCCCATAAGGCGAGATGGCCGGGGTGCCAGGGCTGATTAGTAAATACCCGCAGCACAGGAGGAGGGGGACTGGCCCCTCCCTTTCCCCCTGGCTGTAAAGCGGCAGGGTTAGTCAGCACGTTGGGGATCATAGGATAGAGTCCGGCAGCCAATGGAGTAGAGGGAGAAGGAGGAGGAGAAGGAGAAGTAATGACAGAGAGATCATCAGGTATATCAGGTGGAGCAGAAACTTTTGGAGCACAGTCCGGGGTACTAGTATCTGCTAGCACAAGTGTTACGTTCGGCAGGTTTCTTTCCTCCCTCCCTCCTGGCTCAAATGCTCCCGCGCCCATGCCCAGTTATTGTTATGGAAATTATATGGAAATTAGGCTTGTTGGCCACCATAAGAGGGCTCGACGCTAGGTTTCCGCAGAAAAATTCAGAGCCAAATCAAAACAAATTAAAGAATTAAATATTAATGACGTGCGTGCAGTAATTACAGCTCGAGCTGGGTGCCTCCGAAGAGGGACCCTAACATAAACAAATCCTGGGCAATTATAGTTTTTTCAACGTACATTTCCCACCCTTCACGTGGTAGTTAGACCAATAGTAATTTTTTGGTCTGGGGTCTCCTGCTCCTCATTGGGTCTCATCGTCATTCTGAGGTAAGCTGTTTTTCTCCTTATTTTTGTTTTTTGCAGTCTCTGCTGACGGTTGTACCTCTGTTTTTGTGGGGTCTTACTGTTGTGTCTCAAGGTCCTGAGGAGGAGGTGATTCTAAATCATAACAATGAACACTGCCCCAGCAGTGAGCTAAGGCTTTGCCCCTCAAGGTCCTAATGCCCTGCACTGGTCTTACTTCAAAGCCTTGACACCCTCCCTTTGGGAGTGTGAGACGCATTCCTGCAGACACCCTCCCTTTGGGAGTGTGAGATGCAGGAATGCAGACTGCTTGTAACTTCCTTATCTTCCCAGCTGGAACCAGCTCTGAGGCCCTTTTCTTACTGGACTAAGTAAAAGTTCATTGTTTTCGCTAAGTGCGGCCTAAGGCTTCAGCAAATTTAGCTCCTCATGCTAAGCAAGTTTTAGAGAAGTTGTGCTAAGCGGCTACCTCTAGACAGTTTCAGTTCGCTATTCTTTAACAGTTCCCCGCTTTGTTTTTATGAAGCATCCCTGCTAATACTTGAAACAGAGTTCTCGAAGCCTTTCAAGGCGTGCTATCACGTTCCATAATCTTATGCATAATATGATCGTAAGCAATAGGCATAACACAGTTAAAGTTAACACAACTACTAATGGGTGCAACACGTGATTATAAATCGCTGTTGTAGTTGGTGACCACCCTAGAAGAGTTTCCCAGCCATGATGTTCTCCATCCCTTTTTATCCTTTCCAAGACGTGGTGCATCTCTTCTGCTTCATGATGAATGGTGATTAGAGGGTTTTTTGTCCATTGTTTCGGGTACGTTCTAGCAGTCGACGCAGGTTGTCATGTTGTAGTAGTTTCTTCACTAGTGTGAGATTCTTTCCAATGGGGTTAGGTAGTAAATTTTGAATTAGTGTATAATTAGATTGTAACAATTGATAAGATCTAATAGGAGCTGAATGATTAAAGTCGCATCCCATAATTTTGGGTAATGTTACAAATACAAATATTTGAGTAATTAATTACTTGTATCTACACCAATGCCATCTATGAATGTAAGATTACAAAGTGTTCTTACACATACACATTCTTTTTTTAACATGTACAAGTACAGTTCAACTTGAACAGCAAAATAAGAACACAGTATGATAGTATATGGCCCGTTCCATTTAGGTTTTAACCTGGATTTTTTGTGAAAATACTTTAACTAAAACTTCATCCCCAGGCTGTATACCAGGCACTTGTATTTCAGGTGGTGTGGATTGATATCATTGAGCATATATTTATTTATTTCAAAGATTTTCAAACCTTTTTTGCATACTTAGAACATACTGGGTTAGTCATTCATCCCCGTCTAACAGGCTAGTCTTAGCTGGCATAACAAGTCCCTAGTACAGCTAAATGTTTCCCAAAGAGAATTTCTGCTGGTGTTAGTCCTATGGGTTGCCATGGGACATTTCAAACATCCCATAGAGCTAAGTTTAATGCTTCTGGCCATTTGAGGCTAGCATGTGTGCATTTCTTGCTATTTTTTCTTTTAATGTACTGTTCATTCTTTCTACTTGTCCTGAAGATTGTGGGTGATAAGGGGTACATAGATTTCCTTTTATTCCTCATGATTTATAGAACTGACTGATTATGCTTGCCATAAAATGGGCACCCCTGTCTGAATCCATGGCTTCTGGGACTCTATACCTGGGTATGATTTCTTTCAGTAAGGCTTTTACTACCCGCCCTGCGTCAGCCGTTCTTGTTGGGAAAGGTCCTACCCAGCCATTTTAGGCTAGCATGTGCGCATATTCTTGCTATTTTTCCTTTTAGTGTTCTATTCATTCTTTCTACTTGTCCTGAAGATTGTGGGTGATAAGGGGTTGTAGGTTTCTTTTTATGCCTAATGATTTCTATAACTGAGTGATTATGCTTGCTGTAAAATGGGCACCCCTGTCTGAATCAGTGGCTTCTGGGACCCCATACCTGGGTATGATTTCTTTCAGTAAGGCTTTTACCACTCCCCGTGTGTCGGCCTTTCTTGTTGGGAAAGCTTCTACCCAGCCTGATAACTGATCTACTATCACTAACAAGTGTTTGTAGCCATTGGCAGATGGCATATCCGCATAATCTATTTGTAGCTTTTGGAAAGGGAAGTAGGCCCATGACCGTCCCCCTAACTCTGAGCTTGGCTTGTTATTTGAAAACTTCTGGCAGGTCGGGCAGCTATTTGTTATTCTTTTAGCAGCCGCGTAGATTCCTGGAGCGGCCCATACTTTCTGTACCTGCTTAGCTATTGCCTCCGCTCCCCCATGAGCTTTATCGTGAAACCACCTAGCTATAGTAATTAACTATTTTTTTTTTTGGTAGAATTGGTTTTCTTCCAAGTGTCCATATTCCATCATCACTTTGTTTTGCTTCCCACTGCTCCCATTGTTTTTTCTCTTCCACTGAGCAGTCTTTTTCATACATGGTTTTGGGGTCTATTAAAATTGGCCGTTCACTCTGGTCCATCCTTGGAACTACACCCATACATTCTCTCAGAGGTTGTCGAGCTGCAGCCTTCGCAGCAGCGTCGGCTAAAGCATTTCCTCTGCTAATTTCTGTAGTGTCTTTAGTATGGGCTGGGCAGTGTATTACAGCAATTTCTTTGGGCAGTTGGACTGCTTCCAGCAAATTACGTATTTCTTCTCCATTAGCTAATTTCTTTCCTGATGACGAAAAGAATCCTCGCTCTTTCCATAACATCCCTGTTACATGACCTACTCCAAATGCATATTTAGAATCGGTATAGATATTTACCTGCAGGTTCTTACCAATTTTTGCTGCTTGGGTCAATGCTATTAATTCTGCTCCTTGAGCACTTACAGACGGAGACAAAGGATTGGCCTCAAGTACCTCAAAGAGGTTAGTGACAGCATAGCCGGAGTGGTGCCTTCCGTCCAAATACTAGGATGATCCATCTGTAAACGGAACTAAGTCTGGGTTTTCCAAAGGTTTGTCTTTAAGGTCCTCCCGGGGCTTGCTCGAGCTGACGATCACCTGCTCACAGGAATGATGTGGTTCTCCATCCTCAGGTAGAGGCAGTAGTGTTGCTGGATTTAAGATGTTGCATCTCTTTACATGCAGATAATGTGACCTTAATATTATCAGTTCATAGCGGTGAGCTCTCTGTGGGGATAGTGCTTGAGTCGCGTATTGTTTCATTAACAGTTCTACTTCATGTGGCACATACACAGTCAATGAGTGACCCAAAACTACAGGTTATGGTTTTTTTCAGTAAGAGCTGCCGTAGCTGCTATTGCTCTGATGCATCCTGGAGTGCCTTTAGCTACCTCATCTAGCTGCGTGGAGTAATAGGCCACTGGTCTGTGGTGAGGGCCTAGTTTTTGGGTGAGTACCCCACTTGCTACTCCCTGTCACTCATGGACAAACAATTCGAATGGTTTGCTATAATCTGGTCACCCTAGAGCAGGGGCTGAAACCAACGCTTTTTTCACAGATGTAAAAGCTTTCTCCCTTTCTGGGCCCCAGGCCACAGGCTCCATCTCCTCCTTTTTTGTTGCCTGCACTAAAGGCTTAGTAAGTTCTGCTAACCCAGGAATCCACGGTTGGCAAAATCCTACAGCTCCTAAAAATCCCGTGTTGTTTTTTTGTTACAGGACGAGGCATATCAAGAGTTGTCTTTACTCGTTCTGGATCAACTAACCTGTGTCCTTCTTTTAAGATAAAACCCAAATATTTTACCTCTCTTTGACACAGCTGGAGTTTAGACAGAGATGCTCGATGCCCTTTTTCTGCAAGAGTGTTAATCTTTACTTGCTAATAACAAATCATCTACATATTGTATTAATACAGAATGTCCTGGAAGTTCGATATCTGAGAGGTCATTTTTGAGTATACGCGAAAAAATAGTCGGAGACCCAGTAAATCCCTGTGGCAGCCTCGTCCAAGTTAATTGTTGTCCCTTCCAAGTGAAAGCCAGGAGATCTTGGCTATCTTCAGCTATCGGTATACTAAAAAAGGCTGCCGTTAGGTCGATCACAGTAAAATAAGTTGCCCAAAGGGGTATCTGTAGTAAAATGGTTGATAGGTCGGGGACTACTGGATGTGGAGCAACTACCTGTTGGTTTATAGCCCTTAAGTCTTGTACAAACTGATACTCTGGATCACCATCAGAGTCTTGTCTGTTCTTTTTAACTGGCAGAATTGGGGTGTTGTACGGGGATTCACAGACTCTAAGGATACCCAGTTTCAAATAATGATTGATTTGTTTTTGGATGCTCTTCTCTGCTTCCTTTGGGATAGGGTATTGCTTAACTGCAGGAGGCAATCCCCCCTTTGTTTTTATCCAGACTGGACTAGCTGATTTCAGTAGTCCCACATCCATTCCTGAAGAGCTCCATAACTTTTTAGAAACTGGTTCTAAACCTGTTGGAATTTGCAGATTAGTTGACTCTGGTTCTGGTGTCTTAGCCAGAACACATGAGCCCATAATTATTAATTCCACCTCTTCTGGCTGTAAGCAGATCTGAGTATCCAAGGCTTGCAGGAGATCTCTCCCTAAAAGGCACATGGGCGCGTCTGTGGAAATTATAATACATCCCCACACTGTTTTACCCCCAATAGTGAGTACTAAGGGCTTAGATAACATTCGTTTGCCTTTTCCCGCTACTCCTTGCATCATTATTTTATCTGGTGACTTGCATCCTTTAGGCTCAAACTTTAAAAGGGAAAGGGTGGCTCCAGTATCCACTAGAAAGGGAACTTCTAAGCCTTCTATATTTGCCATTACCTGCCCTTCAAATCCAAATCTACATCCCATGAATTTACCCCCATTTCCACAGTATTTTCTGAGTCTCCTATCTCCTGTCATTGTGGACTGATTTGATTGCCTCATGCTGGCCCCTCTATTCCCAAGTGCACAGGGCCTCACTGGGCATTCCTGCTTCCAGTGTCCTTGTTCCCCCCAAGAATGACAAACATCATTAACTCTTAATTGTACACCACCTTCACTTTGACTCCATCTATCTCCCCTGGTTCTTCCGCGCCCCCTCCCCTTGCCAGCCTGGCATATGCTCTTTAAAATACTTTTGTGTATCAGGGGCTGCTTGATCTATAAAAACAGTAATTGCAAGGAATGCAGACTGCTTGTAACTGCCTTATCTTCCCAGCTGGAACCAGCTCTGAGGCCCTTTTCTTACTGGACTAAGTAAAAGTTCATTATTTTCGATAAGTGCGGCCTAAGGCTTCAGCAAATTTAGCTCCTCATGCCAGGCAAGTTTTAGAGAAGTTGTGCTAAGCGGCTGCCTGTAGGCAGTTTCAGTTTGCTCTTCCTTAACACAAGGATCCTGCCTGGAAAGTACCAAGTGTGATGACATGGCTGTAGGCCTGGCAGGGCAGGTGGGGTTTTTCCTGCATGCTGCCAGTGAGGGGAATGGGCTTGAGCAGCAGTGCTTGGATCCAGCAGGTCAGCCCCTGGGTGTGCAGCTGGTGCTGGCAGCAGGGCTTTGGTTTCATGAGCGTGGGCCCCTCTTTGTGCATGAAGGCTGGCGTGGAGAGATGGTCCCCACGTGCCCCCTGGGGGCAAAAGCAAGAAAAGCACAAGCCCCGTGAGTAGGAAGAGGTGCACAGGTGAGGGCAGGGCCTGCTTGCCCAGGTGGCCTGGCGGTCCAGCAGCTGGACGTCCCGAAGGCGAGCCAGCAGCGAGGCACCAAGGCTGGGGGGTGTCACGCTTCATCAGGAGGAGAGTGTGCCCGTGTGCTGCCGTGAGGCTCAAGCCGGTGGCCAAGGTGGTGAGGAGAGCCCAAAAGTCGGTGCCCCTGAGGGGAGAGGAGGATGCATGGAAGAGTGAGGAAGCGATGGTGTGGGAGGGCAAGGCAAAGGTGCAGGGTGATGTGGAGCAAAGAAAGCCTGGAGGGGCCCAGCGCAGTGCGTGCACGCCAATAGGGAAGTGCTTAGAGAGCAACAGTCTGGAGAAATGAATCTCTGACAGCTTTTGTGGGAAATCTGCAGAGGCGGGCACCTGTCTCAGGGGTCCGTCCGCTAATGCCTGCAGCCTGGGGACCAGACAGGAGCACTTTGCAGTCTGTGTGCAGCTGCGGGCCTGCAGCGTGGCATGCCTGGAGCGCTGCGGTGGATGGCTGCAGCCTCTTTGGGAAGGCCCGTCTGGGAAGGTGCGGAGGGGCAGTTGGCCTTTCTGTGAGAAAGCAGCGGGAATGCAGGACGCTCTGCCTAGGGCTGGACGGTGAGGCATATGGGTGAGGCTTAGTGGCCCCAGCAAGAGGAGTGGTCTTGCAGTGGCTGGCTGTGTGCTCTAGAGGGCCTGAAGAAGGGCAGCATCTGCACGGTGTAGGAGGCAGAGAGGTGGGGAGAGGAAAATTCCTGCTGCGGCACAGATGGCAGCTCGGAGCTGGGCTCAGAAGCTGGCACCAGAGGCTGGGAGGCAAAGCCCTGGTGCTGGAGGTGCCCCCGGTGAGCAGCAAGGCCTTGTGATGTCGGTGCTAGCACGGTCACCAGCAAGGCCTTGTGATGCGGGTGCCCCTGGTGGCCAGCAGGAGGTGGTCACGGGGGTCCCCATGGCAACGTGCAGGGCTTTGTGATGGGGGTAGCATCATGCCCCCAAGGCCATTGTGATGGGGCGGTGCCCGTGGTGACCGAGTCCATGCTGGGAGCAGAGCCCCTGGCTGTGCCCTCTGAGGAGAGCAGCTCGCTGAGGAGGGAGCAGCTCTCTTGAGTGCCAGAGTGGCAGGTGCGCAGGAGAAGCTCCTGCTGATGGACAAGGGGCGGCAGGCGAATGCCGGCTCCCAGCCCGTGCATGGGCTTTCTGTGAGGCCGAAGCGCAGAAGCAAGGTGAGCGGTGGGGCTGGAGGGAGAGGCAGGCAGCAGGGCTGGGAGCCGCACGGAAAGCATGAGGACGGTGGGGAAGAGGAGGTGGGGCAAGCGAGCCAGGCCTGATCTTCTCTGGCCAGGGGGTATTTCTTGCTGGTGCTGGGGATTTTCTGGTGCACAAAGCACACCGACTGGGGTGCTGCAAGGCCCAAATGGAGCCTGTGAGCTGTGCTGAGGGTCAGAGAGCATCTCCAGGCTTAGCACAGCTGGGTCGTGCTAGGCCATGAGCTTCCCTTTGCCATGGGGCCGGGCTTTCCTGTGCCTGAGGGGCCGCTTGTACGAACGCAACCGCCTCCATCATGTGCTTCCTTCTCCCTGCAGGGGGGCCAGCGGGAGCCGCATGCAGTGACGCAACGCATCCCGACCCCGACTTCATCGCAGCAAAGGGACAGGCGGCCGTTGCTGCCCGGCCCACAGAGCTGGCAAGACCCTGAAGACGTCATCGCGAAGGTAGCGAGCTGAGCAGCGATGGTGGCAAAGCCTCTGCCTGACTGTGCATAGCTGCCAAGCAGCAGGCGGGAAGTGGTGGGAGGGAGCAGGAGGAGCGCCTGCTCTGCATGGCAGTCGGCAAGGACATGGCTCGAGGTTTCCGAGGGAGCTGCCTTTGCCCATCTCTTGCCCAGTGGTGACCAGCCTTCTCCCCACGCAGCCTTTGGGAGCCAGCTGCGTGGGAGAGTGCTGCTGTTGTGGAGGGTTTCAGGGGCCACAGGGAGTGTGCATGTGGGAAGGCTGGGGGGGAGGGGTAAAGGGCAGCAGTAACTTGGCCTTCCTCATGGGCTTTGATTGCAGATGGCGGAGGACACTGTGAGGGAGGTTCTCGACTCGGTGCAAGCTCTTCATGCCTCCAGCAGCCTTGTGAAGAAGGCTCCTCCGGGGCGCCGGGAGACACTGCACAGCAGGCCTTGTGCAAGAGCAGAGACACCGCATCGGCCCGGCTTAGCGCCTCACGCAACCAAGGCAGCTAGGCAGGCACGTGGAGGCCTGGAGGCCTCTACAGGTCAAAGAGCGGCATCCGCACGTCGACCTCCAGAAAAATCCTGCAGATCTTCTTTGAGATGCACGGCCACTGCTGAGGCTCTGGAGGATGTGGCAAGGAGAGTGCCTGCCTCTCCAAAAGCTAAGCAGGAAGCTGGCGCTCTCCCCCGAGCAATTCAAGCTCCTGTCTCCTATTTGCCTGAGGCCAGGCCTGGGTCTTCCGCGCTGGGAAAAGCAAGGATGCTGCAAGCTGTTGAGAACATCCTTGCAGATGTGTGCATGGAAATGAGGGCTGAGGACCAGAGACCTGCTGCACACAGCCCCGCACTGCCTGCCGCACCTCTGATGCACGCACTGCTGGCGCTCGCGTCTGCAGCCTTGAGCCGTCCTGATGATGCGAGTGCGGGACATGGCCGGGAGCTCAGGGCAGCCGGGCCACAAAGGACCTTGGCATACACCATTGCTCTAGCAGGCCTGGCAAGCGCATTGCAGAAGGAGAGCAGGGAGCGTGGCAAAAACACAGCTGCCACAGCTCTGCAAGGGCCAGATTGCAACAGGCGTGGGGGCAAAAGGAAGGTCATGGGGGCCGGTGCACCAGCTTCCCCGGGCAGGGGCCATGGACTGGTCACACTAGGATGGCAACTTGCAGTGCAGAGGCCCAAACAGCAGCCTCTGGGCATCATCTGTCGCCTTCAAGGCACGCCACTGCGCATACACCCCGACAACCCCTCGCAGTATCTCGCCGTGCTCTCAATCAAAACAGAGACGCTGGAGGAGCTCGACAGGAGCTGCGTGGCGCGCACCGGGCAGAGCTTGGCTCAGCTGCGAGAAGCCTTTCTGGAGAGGAAGGAGCCGAGGCCAAAGGAGAGGGAGGTCGAGGAAGAGGAGGGCAAGGGGAAACGTTTCTCCCTGACAGCATCGGGATGCCTCAATGTTCGCCCCAAGGAGGTGAGTGCAAAGGGTGGGCCAGGGCAGATGGTGACCCTCCGTGTGCTGGGGCCAGCCGCTGCGCCCTGCTGCAACAGTGTGATGGTGGCAGTGCTGGCAGGGCCACGGGGGGCATTGCTGGTGGGAAAAGCAGCTGCCTTCACAAATCTCCCTCTCTGGCTTCAGCTCTGTGCCAGAAACTCCTTCTATAACCTGTGGCAACCGGAGGTGACGCGAGTGGAGCTCCTGAAGGATGCGAGGTCCAAGTGGGAGGTGCTGGAGCGGCTGTACGCCCATGCGCCCAGGAGGGAGCGCAAGATGGGAGCTGGGAAGAGAGTCCGGGGAGCACCAGAGGATGCTGGCGTGGAGTGGAGCGATGAGGAAGAGGACGTTGAAGAAGAACCTTTGCAATGGGAGGAGCTGGAGAAAAACACAGCCTTGGTCATGAGCTGGGTCAGACCGAGCCTCAGGAGCCTCTTGGCAGACCCACAGCCGTGTCCTGAGGAGGTGCCCTGCTCACCCGTTGTGAAGGGCAGAGATGCTGCCAGGGAGGCAGCTGGTGACCTGCAGAGCACGCCTCTGGCCCCAGCAGTGCCCCGAGGAGCCGTGGCAGCGGCATCTCCTTTGGCAGGAGGCTGCCAGGACGCGGGGGACAGTGTGCCTCTGGCTCCACTGGCCAGCACAGGAGCAAAGGCAGAGGCCTCCCCTGCAGCCAGAGGCCCTGAGGATGCAGGGGAAAATGCTCCTCTGCCTCCATCGCTTCCCGCAGAGGCTGCGCCAAAGGCCTCCCAGTTGTGCGGAGGCCCTTGTGGGGAGAGCAACAGCCTGCCTCTCCAACCACCATTGCCCGAAGAAAGCGCAGCAGAAGGCTCTGCCCTGGCCGCAGGCCTTCCTCACCAGGTGAGCAAGGAGCATGGCGTCGGCACCCACCACCAAAGGGAGGTGCGGTGTGAGCAGCGTCTGGGGTGTGCAGGGTGGGTGAGAAGAGCTGCCCCATTGCATGGGTCCCCCGCGGCCGTGGTGAGAAGCTGTCCCCCCAGCCCTTTGCGCTCTGCACTCTCTGTCCTGGGGAAGATGCCTGGTGCTCTGTGTTTCCAAGTGCCAGAGGCCCAGGGCTGACGTGCCCTCCCCGGCCTGCACAGCATCCAGCCCTGGGGCATGGATGCTGAGCAAGGAGGGCAGGGGCAGCCCCAGCAGCAGCCGCCTCCCACAGCCAGCGAGCCAGCCCCCTTGTGCCACGTACCCGGCCACCTCCATCCCCCGCTGCCCGTCGTGGCCCCCGGCCCAGCCCTGCTGCTACGGCCCCAAGACAAGCCTTGTGCCATTGCCCAGCCAGCTGCATGTGCCTCCCCTTGGGGCTCGCGGCCACTCACAGCATCCCCCCACCCCAAACCCTTTGCCCCCTCCTATATCCCAGGGCACCAGGATGCTGAGCATGGCCAGCTGATATCACACAGGGCTGTGTTCCTGCTCTCCCCATGCAGGTTGCCTGTGAGCCCAAAGAGGAGCACAAGTCATCGTCTTCCCTCCGGCCCTGCGGGAGGGCGCGGGAGCTGGGAGCTGGGAAGAGAGTCTGGGAAGTGCCAGAGGATGCTGGCGTGGAGTGGAGCGATGAGGAAGAGGATGTTGATGAAGAGCCTTTGGAATGGGAGGAGCTGGAGGAAAACATGGCCTTGGTCATGAGCTGGGTCAGACCGAGCCTCAGGAGCCTCTTGGCAGACCCACAGCCGTGTCCTGAGGAGGTGCCCTGCTCACCCGTTGTGAAGGGCAGAGATGCTGCCAGGGAGGCAGCTGGTGACCTGCAGAGCACGCCTCTGGCCCCAGCAGTGCCCCGAGGAGCCGAGGCAGCGGCATCTGCTCTGGCGGGAGGCTGCCAGGATGCGGGGGACAGTGTGCCTCTGGCCCCATCAGCCAGCACAGGAACAAAGGCGGAGGCCTCCCCCGCAGCCAGAGACCCTCAGGCTTGCCCTGCACTTGCCCAGCCCCTCGCCCACGGCTCTCCTTCCTCCACAGGCATCACCGCCCTCCCGCATGCTGCGCCTTCCAGGCGATGGCCATCGCGGCTCAGGGCAGCGCTTCGGGCTCTGCGCAGAGCTTTTAGCTGCCGCTGTGACTCAGGGCAGTGAGAGGAACAGCGCGAGGATGCAGCTGCCAGACAGGTGGCCCGAGATGGGAGATGGCGCAGAGCAAAGAGGCAGAGCGACGGAGGCTCTCTCCTGGCTGCTACAGCAATGCTACTGCGTCGTGTCCCACAGCCCATGTGCTGCTCCAAATAAACCCTCGGCAGCTGTTCCCGCCGTGTTACTTGGTGTCAGGGAACTGTCAGGAGAAAGACTAGTGCAGGCGCTGCCAAGGAAGGCAGTCAGGGCTGCAGAGAAAGCCCTACAAGCAGTCGCAGAGTGAGAGAGCAGCTGGGGTGGGAAGGGTCTTCCGGAGGTGTCTGCTGCAACCTCCTGCTGCAAGTGGAGGCAAGCAGAGGAGGTTTCGCAGGGCCTGTCAGGGTCGAGCTCTGACTGTCTCTGGTGATGGATTCCCGCACGGCCCTGGCACCCTGCTCCAGTGTTGCACCACCATTCGGCTTCCAAGGCCATTTGCAGTCTCTGAGGGGACTTTTCCCTGCCACAAGCCGTGCCGTTGCCCTCAACCTGTCCCCAGGCCCCTCAGGACGTCTCTGGCTCCATGCTCTCTGCACGCTCCCGTTAGGCACTTGCAGGCAGCAGTGAGATCCCCCTACGCCTTCTCTTCCGCCGGCTGCACCAAGCCAGCACCCTTGGTCTCTGCTCCTGTGTGCTGTGCTGCAGCTGCCAGGCAGCTTGGGGGCCTGCGCTGGGCTTGCTGCAGTGTGGCCCCATCTGCGTGGGCCAGGGGGCTGGGGATATGGGTGCAATGGGGTGGGGGCCTGGGATATGGGTGCAATAGGGCGGGGGCCTGGGGATGTGGGTGCAATGGGGCAGGGGGCCTGGGGAGGTGGTTGCAATTGGCAGGGGCCTGGGGACATGGGCGCAAAGGGGCAGGGGGCTGGGGATATGGGTGCAATGAGTCGGGGAAGCTCCGGATATGGGCGTAATGGGGCAGGGGCAGGGGCCTGGGGACGTGGGTGCAATGGGGTGGGGGGCTGGGGACACAGGTGCAATGGGCCAGGGGGCTGGGACCATGGGTGCAATGGGGTGGGGGGCCTGGGTTCAGGGGTGGTGATGTGACCTCACGCCTGAGTCCATGGGTGCAAAGGGGGTCGACACCTGGGTCCATGGGTGGTGGTGGGTGCTGATGGGGCCGCCACCTGGGCCCATGTGTGATAACACGGGTGCAATGGGGCTGGACACCTGGGTCCATGGGTGGTCACAGGTGCTGATGGGTGGCCACCTGGGCCCATGGGTGATAACATGGGTGCAATTGTTACAAGACAACCCTGAGAAGCTCAGAAAGAATGTTTGAAGTAGGTAGATTTGGATAACTTCTATCTTAGACAGAATTTGCTTAGCATGAGTAGCCACACACTTGCTTAGCATGAGTAGCTAAATTTGCTGAAGCCTTAGGCCACGCTCCTAGTTCGGTAAGAAAGGGCCCCAGAGCTGGTGCAGGCTGGAAAGATAAGGGAGTTACAAGCAGTCTGCATTCCTGTGCCCCACTCTCCGAAAGGGAGGATGTCAAGGCTGTGAAATAAGGCCTGTTTGGGCGCCAGGACCTTGGGAAGCAAAGCCTCCTCTCACTGTTGAAACTGTGTTAATTAAGGGGTCTGGATTATGTCCTCTTCCTCAGGACCTTGGGAGATAACATCTACTGACCTAGCTGGGGCAGTGTTAATTGATCAGGACCTTGAGAAGCAGGGGTGGGACCCAGGGAATGAAGAAATCACTAACCAATCAGTGTAAAAGGGAAAGTCGCAAATCTGGCAATTTGTTTGTATAAATGCTACTTGAAAAGTTGGGGTGTGTGTGCTCGATTTGTGGGAAACCACCGAGCACCCAGGCTTGCGCAACTCTGAAATAAATAAACAAATGTCTCTCCTGAGTGTGTAATTATTGGCTTATTGCACACCGGGCAACGAATCCGCTTTTCGGACAACACATGGATGGGTGTGGGTGCTGATGGGATTGGATGCCTGGCTCCAGGGGTGCAACGGGGCTAGACGCCTGGGGCCCTGGGCAGCTCCTCACCCATGGGTGCCACCTTGGGCAGGTTTCCACATCTTCCAGTAGACCTATGGGTGCCGGGGTGGGCCGGGGACCACCTACCAGCACTCGGCCTTCGATGGGCGCCACTCCCTGAGCTCCCACTGCTGGCTCCGCGTCCCCCCCTGTGACAGAGCCAACTCCATCCCCATCCCAATGGTGTCCCCGTCCCCACATCGTCCCCATCTCCATGGCGTCCCCGTCCCCACATCGTCCCCATCCCCCCATCATCCCCATCCCCACAGTGTCCCCCTGTCCCTGTGACAGAGCCAACTCCATCTCCAGCCCCACGGTGTCCCCATCCCCACATCGTCTCCAGCCCCACGGCGTCCCATCCCCCCAGTGGCCCCATCCCCATGGCATCCCCATCCCCACGTCGTCTCCGTCCCCACATCGGCCTCGGCCTCCCACATCGCCTCCGCGCTCCCGCCCACCACGCGCTCCGCGGAGATCCGCCCGGCGCCCGGGGGCGTCACCGCTGCCGCGCCTCGCCATTGGCGGGCGGCCGCCGGCGGGGCCAATGGCCGTGCGACAAGGCGGAGCGGGAGCCGCGGCTCGGCGCTGCGCAGCGCCCTCCGCAAGCGCCCTCGCTGTCGCTTCTCCCAACCCGCCGCGCCGGGATCAGCCCAGCGCCTGGGGACGCCTCAGCCGACAAGAGCCGCTATTGGCGGGCGGGGCAGCCAATGGCGGTGCGCCGCAGCGGAGCCAATGGTGGCGCGGGGGCGTGGCCGCCGTGGGCTTCGGCGCCGGGTGAGGGCGAGGGCGCTGGCAGCGAGGAGGCGGTAGCGGGGCGGGCGCTGGGGCCGGGGCTGCTGCTGCTGGGCGGCGGCGGCGGCGGTGGCGAGCGGTGAGTGCGGGCGGGGCCCCCGGGCCCCCCTCTGCCCCTCCCCCGGCGCCGGGCTCCCCGTCAGCGGCCCCACGGACCGGCCTGCAACCGCCCCCGGGAGGTGCTGCCCCCCCCGATCTTCCCCCCGGGACGTGCTGCCCCCCCGGAGCCCCCCGACCTGCCCTCCCGGAATGTGCTGCCCCCCCGACGTGCCCCCCCTGTGTCGTGCTGCCCCCCTGACCTGCCCCCCGGGACGTGCTGCCCCCCCCGACCCCCCCGACTTCTCCCCCCGGGACATCTTGATCCCCCGGATGCCCCCCAACGTGCCCCCCCCGGCCCCTCACCACCCCCCGTGTCCCCGCAGGCCCCCACTCCCTGCGCTACTTCCACACCCCGTGACGGAGCCCAGCCCGGGGCTGCCCGCCTTCGTCTCCGTGGGCTACGTGGACGGAGAGCTCATCGATGGCTACGACAGCGAGACGCAGAGGGCGGTGCCGGGTGCGGCCTGGATGGAGCAGGAGGGTCAGGACCACTGGGACAGGCAGCCCCAGAACGCATATGGCAATCATTAGTCTTCCAGAGTGGAGCTGGACACACTGCAGAAGCGCTACAACCAGAGCGGGGGTGAGCGCGGGCCGGGGCTCCCAGCGGCAGCTGCTCGCTGTCAGCGCTGGGGGCTGCGGGTCTGGGGTGCCCCCGGCCCTGCGCTGGGTGCCGTGTCCAAGCCCCTGTGCGGGGCCGGGGCTGCCCCTGAGCCCCCGTCTCCCTGCTTGTGTCTCAGGGTATCACACAGTGCAGCGCACGTACGGCTGTGACCTCCTGGAGGACGGTGGGATCTGGGGGTTTCTGCGGGATGCCTACGACGGGAAGGATTTCATCGCCTTTGACAAGGACACGCTGACATTCGTCATGGCGTATGCTGCTGCGCTAATCACCAAGAGGAAGTGGGAGGCAGAGAATGAGCCTGAGAGGCTGAAGCACTACCTGGAGAAGAGCTGCATGGAGTGGCAGTGGAGATACATGGAGTACAGGAGGGCTGTGCTGGAGAGGAGAGGTGAGGGCGAGGCGGGACCCCCCGGACACGGGGACGGGCCCCGGGCTCGGTGTTATGGAAATGAGGCTTGTCAGCCACCATAACAGGGCCCGACCCTAGGTTCCCGCAGAAAAGTTTGGCGCCAAATCAAAGCAAATGAAATAATGAAATTTTAATGACACGCGTGCGGTAATTACAGCTCGAGCTGGGTGTCTCCGAAGAGGGACCCCAAACAAAGAAATGCCTGGGCAATTATACCTTCCAATGTAAGCTCTCCACCCCTCAGGCAGTAGTTTGGACCAATAGTAATATTTGGGCCTGGAGTCTCCTGCTCCTTATTGGGTCTCATCCCTGTGCCTAGGCAGGCTGTTTATCTTTACTGTTATGGTTTTTGTTGACAGATGTGTCTTGGTTCCTCGGGTCCCGCCCTTGTCTCTCCAGGCTCTGACAAAGAGGTGTTGTTCCAGCAATTAGTACTGCCCCAGCAGTGACAATAGGTGTTATCTGCCAAGGTCCTGATGAAGGGATATAATCCAGACCCCGAGATAGTCCAGACCCCCTAATTAACACTGTTTCAGCAATGAGAGGAGGCTTTGTTTCCCAGGGTCCTGGTGCCCAAGTAGGCCTTATTTCAAAGCCTTGACATCCTCCCTCCCAGAGCGTGAAGCACAGGAATGCGAACTGCTTGCAACTCCCTTATCATTCCAGCTTGAACCAGCTCTCAGTCCCTTTTCTTACTGAACTAGGTAAAAGTTCATTATTCCTCATGATTTATAAAACTGACTGATTATGCTTGCCATAAAATGGACACCCCTGTCTGAATCAGTGGCTTCTGGGACTCTGTACCTGGGTATGATTTCTTTCAGTAAGGCTTTTACTACCCGCCCTGTGTCAGCCGTTCTTGTTGGGAAAAGTCCTACCCAGCCATTTTAGGCTAGCATGTGCGCATATTCTTGCTATTTTTCCTTTTAGTGTTCTATTCATTCTTTCTACTTGTCCTGAAGATTGTGGGTGATAAGGGGTTGTAGGTTTCTTTTTATGCCTAATGATTTCTATAACTGAGTGATTATGCTTGCCGTAAAATGGGCACCCCTGTCTGAATCAGTGGCTTCTGGGACCCCATACCTGGATATGATTTCCTTCAGTAAGGCTTTTACCACTCCCCGTGTGTCGGCCTTTCTTGTTGGGAAAGCTTCTACCCAGCCTGATAACTGATCTACTATCACTAACAAGTGTTTGTAGCCATTGGCAGATGGCATATCCGCATAATCTATTTGTAGCTTTTGGAAAGGGAAGTAGGCCCATGACCGTCCCCCTAACTCTGAGCTTGGCTTGTTATTTGAAAACTTCTGGCAGGTCGGGCAGCTATTTGTTATTCTTTTTGCAGCCGCGTAGATTCCTGGAGCAGCCCATACTTTCTGTACCTGGTTAGCCACCGCCTCCGCTCCCCCATGAGCTTTATCGTGAAACCACCTAGCTATAGTAATTAATTTTTTTTTTTTGGTAGAATTGGTTTTCTTCCAAGTGTCCATATTCCATCATCACTTTGTTTTGCTTCCCACTGCTCCCATTGTTTTTTCTCTTCCACTGAGCAGTCTTTTTCATACATGGTTTTGGGGTCTATTAAAATTGGCCATTCACTCTGGTCCATCCTTGGAACTGCCCCCATACATTCTCTCAGAGGTTGTCGAGCTGCAGCCTTCGCAGCAGCGTCGGCTAAAGCATTTCCTCTGCTAATTTCTGTAGTGTCTTTAGTATGGGCTGGGCAGTGTATTACAGCAATTTCTTTGGGCAGTTGGACTGCTTCCAGCAAATTACGTATTTCTTCTCCATTAGCTAATTTCTTTCCTGATGACGAAAAGAATCCTCGCTCTTTCCATAACATCCCTGTTACATGACCTACTCCAAATGCATATTTAGAATCGGTATAGATATTTACCTGCAGGTTCTTACCAATTTTTACTGCTTGGGTCAATGCTATTAATTCTGCTCCTTGAGCACTTACAGACGGAGACAAAGGATTGGCCTCAAGTACCTCAAAGAGGTTAGTGACAGCATAGCCGGAGTGGTGCCTTCCGTCCAAATACTAGGATGATCCATCTGTAAACGGAACTAAGTCTGGGTTTCCCAAAGGTTCGTCTTTAAGGTCCTCCCGGGGCTTGCTCGAGCTGACGATCACCTGCTCACAGGAATGATGTGGTTCTCCATCCTCAGGTAGAGGCAATAGTGTTGCTGGATTTAAGATGTTGCATCTCTTTAAGGTCCCATTATCTGCATGCAGTATTATCAGTTGATAGCGGTGAGCTCTCTGTGGGGATAGTGCTTGAGTCACGTATTGTTTCATTGACAGTTCTACTTCATGTGGCACATACACAGTCAATGAGTGACCCAAAACTACAGGTCATGTTTTTTTCAGTAAGAGCTGCCATAGCTGCTATTGCTCTGATGCATCCTGGAGTGCCTTTAGCTACCTCATCTAGCTGCGTGGAATAATAGGCCACTGGTCTGTGGTGAGGGCCTAGTTTTTGGGTGAGTACCCCACTTGCTACTCCCTGTCGTTCATGGACAAATAATTCCAATGGTTTGCTATAATCTGGTAACCCTAGAGCAGGGGCTGAAACCAACGCTTTTTTCACAGATGTAAAAGCTTTCTCCCTTTCTGGGCCCCAGGCCACAGGCTCTATCTCCTCCTTTTTTGTTGCCTGCACTAAAGGCTTAGTAAGTTCTGCTAACCCAGGAATCCACGGTTGGCAAAATCCTACAGCTCCTAAAAATCCCGTGTTGTTTTTTTGTTACAGGACGAGGCATATCAAGAATTGTCTTTACTCGTTCTGGATCAACTAACCTGTGTCCTTCTTTTAAGATAAAACCCAAATATTTTACCTCTCTTTGACACAGCTGGAGTTTAGACAGAGATGCCTGATGCCCTTTTTCTGCAAGAGCGTTACATGGAGAAACAGTGTCTTTTAAAAATGTCTCATAATCTTTACTTGCTAATAACATATCATCTACATATTGTATTAATACAGAATGTCCTGGAAGTTCGATATCTGAGAGGTCATTTTTGAGTATACGCGAAAGAATAGTCAGAGACCCAGTAAATCCCTGTGGCAGCCTTGTCCAAGTTAATTGTTGTCCCTTCCAAGTGAAAGCCAAGAGATCTTGGCTATCTTCAGCTATCGGTATACTAAAAAAAGCTGCCGTTAGGTCAATCACAGTAAAATAAGTTGCCCAAAGGGGTATCTGTAGTAAAATGGTTGATGGGTTAGGGACTACTGGATGTGGAGCAACTACCTGTTGGTTTATAGCCCCTAAGTCTTGTATAAACTGATACTCTGGATCACCATCAGAATCTTGCCTGTTCTTTTTAACTGGCAGAATTGGGGTGTTGTACGGGGATTCACAGACTCTAAGGATACCCAGTTTCAAATAATGATTGATTTGTTTTTGGATGCTCTTCTCTGCTTCCTTTGGGATAGGGTATTGCTTAACTGCAGGAGGCAATCCCCCCTTTGTTTTTATCGAGACTGGACTAGCTGATTTCAGTAGTCCCACATCCATTCCTGAAGAGCTCCATAACCGTTTAGGAACTGATTCTAACCTTGTTGGAATTTGCAGATTAGTCGACTCTGGTTCTGGTGTCTTAGCCAGAACACATGAGCCCATAATTATTAATTCCACCTCTTCTGGCTGTAAGCAGATCTGAGTATCCAAGGCTTGCAGGAGATCTCTCCCTAAAAGGCACATGGGCGCGTCTGTGGAAATTGTAATACATCCCCACGCTCTTTTACCTCCAATAGTAAGCAATAAGGGCTTAGATAACATTCGTTTGCCTTTTCCCGCTACTCCTTGCATCATTATTTTATCTGGTGACTTGCATCCTTTAGGCTCAAACTTTAAAAGGGAAAGGGTGGCTCCAGTATCCACTAGAAAGGGAACTTCTAAGCCTTCTATATTTGCCATTACCTGCCCTTCAAATCCAAATCTACATCCCATGAATTTACCCCCATTTCCACAGTATTTTCTGAGTCTCCTATCTCCTGTCATTGTGGACTGATTTGATTGCCTCATGCTGGCCCCTCTATTCCCAAGTGCACAGGGCCTCACTGGGCATTCCTGCTTCCAGTGTCCTTGTTCCCCCCAAGAATGACAAACATCATTAACTCTTAATTGTACACCCCCTTCACTTTGATTCCATCTATCTCCCCTGGTTCTTCCGCGCCCCTCCCCTTGCCAGCCTGCCATATGCTCTTTAAAATACTTTTGTGTATCAGGGGCTGCTTGATCTATAAAAACAGTAATTGCAAGGAATGCAGACTGCTTGTAACTGCCTTATCTTCCCAGCTGGAACCAGCTCTGAGGCCCTTTTCTTACTGGACTAAGTAAAAGTTCATTATTTTCGATAAGTGCGGCCTAAGGCTTCAGCAAATTTAGCTCCTCATGCCAGGCAAGTTTTAGAGAAGTTGTGCTAAGCGGCTGCCTGTAGGCAGTTTCAGTTTGCTCTTCCTTAACACAAGGATCCTGCCTGGAAAGTACCAAGTGTGATGACATGGCTGTAGGCCTGGCAGGGCAGGTGGGGTTTTTCCTGCATGCTGCCAGTGAGGGGAATGGGCTTGAGCAGCAGTGCTTGGATCCAGCAGGTCAGCCCCTGGGTGTGCAGCTGGTGCTGGCAGCAGGGCTTTGTTTTCATGAGCGTGGGCCCCTCTTTGTGCATGAAGGCTGGCGTGGAGAGATGGTCCCCACGTGCCCCCTGGGGGCAAAAGCAAGAAAAGCACAAGCCCCGTGAGTAGGAAGAGGTGCACAGGTGAGGGCAGGGCCTGCTTGCCCAGGTGGCCTGGCGGTCCAGCAGCTGGACGTCCCGAAGGCGAGCCAGCAGCGAGGCACCAAGGCTGGGGGGTGTCACGCTTCATCAGGAGGAGAGTGTGCCCGTGTGCTGCCGTGAGGCTCAAGCCGGTGGCCAAGGTGGTGAGGAGAGCCCAAAAGTCGGTGCCCCTGAGGGGAGAGGAGGATGCATGGAAGAGTGAGGAAGCGATGGTGTGGGAGGGCAAGGCAAAGGTGCAGGGTGATGTGGAGCAAAGAAAGCCTGGAGGGGCCCAGCGCAGTGCGTGCACGCCAATAGGGAAGTGCTTAGAGAGCAACAGTCTGGAGAAATGAATCTCTGACAGCTTTTGTGGGAAATCTGCAGAGGCGGGCACCTGTCTCAGGGGTCCGTCCGCTAATGCCTGCAGCCTGGGGACCAGACAGGAGCACTTTGCAGTCTGTGTGCAGCTGCGGGCCTGCAGCGTGGCATGCCTGGAGCGCTGCGGTGGATGGCTGCAGCCTCTTTGGGAAGGCCCGTCTGGGAAGGTGCGGAGGGGCAGTTGGCCTTTCTGTGAGAAAGCAGCGGGAATGCAGGACGCTCTGCCTAGGGCTGGACGGTGAGGCATATGGGTGAGGCTTAGTGGCCCGAGCAAGAGGAGTGGTCTTGCAGTGGCTGGCTGTGTGCTCTAGAGGGCCTGAAGAAGGGCAGCATCTGCACGGTGTAGGAGGCAGAGAGGTGGGGAGAGGAAAATTCCTGCTGCGGCACAGATGGCAGCTCGGAGCTGGGCTCAGAAGCTGGCACCAGAGGCTGGGAGGCAAAGCCCTGGTGCTGGAGGTGCCCCCGGTGAGCAGCAAGGCCTTGTGATGTCGGTGCTAGCACGGTCACCAGCAAGGCCTTGTGATGCGGGTGCCCCTGGTGGCCAGCAGGAGGTGGTCACGGGGGTCCCCATGGCAACGTGCAGGGCTTTGTGATGGGGGTAGCATCATGCCCCCAAGGCCATTGTGATGGGGCAGTGCCCGTGGTGACCGAGTCCATGCTGGGAGCAGAGCCCCTGGCTGTGCCCTCTGAGGAGAGCAGCTCGCTGAGGAGGGAGCAGCTCTCTTGAGTGCCAGAGTGGCAGGTGCGCAGGAGAAGCTCCTGCTGATGGACAAGGGGCGGCAGGCGAATGCCGGCTCCCAGCCCGTGGATGGGCTTTCTGTGAGGCCGAAGCGCAGAAGCAAGGTGAGCGGTGGGGCTGGAGGGAGAGGCAGGCAGCAGGGCTGGGAGCCGCACGGAAAGCATGAGGACGGTGGGGAAGAGGAGGTGGGGCAAGCGAGCCAGGCCTGATCTTCTCTGGCCAGGGGGTATTTCTTGCTGGTGCTGGGGATTTTCTGGTGCACAAAGCACACCGACTGGGGTGCTGCAAGGCCCAAATGGAGCCTGTGAGCTGTGCTGAGGGTCAGAGAGCATCTCCAGGCTTAGCACAGCTGGGTCGTGCTAGGCCATGAGCTTCCCTTTGCCATGGGGCCGGGCTTTCCTGTGCCTGAGGGGCCGCTTGTACGAACGCAACCGCCTCCATCATGTGCTTCCTTCTCCCTGCAGGGGGGCCAGCGGGAGCCGCATGCAGTGACGCAACGCATCCCGACCCCGACTTCATCGCAGCAAAGGGACAGGCGGCCGTTGCTGCCCGGCCCACAGAGCTGGCAAGACCCTGAAGACGTCATCGCGAAGGTAGCGAGCTGAGCAGCGATGGTGGCAAAGCCTCTGCCTGACTGTGCATAGCTGCCAAGCAGCAGGCGGGAAGTGGTGGGAGGGAGCAGGAGGAGCGCCTGCTCTGCATGGCAGTCGGCAAGGACATGGCTCAAGGTTTCCGAGGGAGCTGCCTTTGCCCATCTCTTGCCCAGTGGTGACCAGCCTTCTCCCCACGCAGCCTTTGGGAGCCAGCTGCGTGGGAGAGTGCTGCTGTTGTGGAGGGTTTCAGGGGCCACAGGGAGTGTGCATGTGGGAAGGCTGGGGGGGAGGGGTAAAGGGCAGCAGTAACTTGGCCTTCCTCATGGGCTTTGATTGCAGATGGCGGAGGACACTGTGAGGGAGGTTCTCGACTCGGTGCAAGCTCTTCATGCCTCCAGCAGCCTTGTGAAGAAGGCTCCTCCGGGGCGCCGGGAGACACTGCACAGCAGGCCTTGTGCAAGAGCAGAGACACCGCATCGGCCCGGCTTAGCGCCTCACGCAACCAAGGCAGCTAGGCAGGCACGTGGAGGCCTGGAGGCCTCTACAGGTCAAAGAGCGGCATCCGCACGTCGACCTCCAGAAAAATCCTGCAGATCTTCTTTGAGATGCACGGCCACTGCTGAGGCTCTGGAGGATGTGGCAAGGAGAGTGCCTGCCTCTCCAAAAGCTAAGCAGGAAGCTGGCGCTCTCCCCCGAGCAATTCAAGCTCCTGTCTCCTATTTGCCTGAGGCCAGGCCTGGGTCTTCCGCGCTGGGAAAAGCAAGGATGCTGCAAGCTGTTGAGAACATCCTTGCAGATGTGTGCATGGAAATGAGGGCTGAGGACCAGAGACCTGCTGCACACAGCCCCGCACTGCCTGCCGCACCTCTGATGCACGCACTGCTGGCGCTCGCGTCTGCAGCCTTGAGCCGTCCTGATGATGCGAGTGCGGGACATGGCCGGGAGCTCAGGGCAGCCGGGCCACAAAGGACCTTGGCATACACCATTGCTCTAGCAGGCCTGGCAAGCGCATTGCAGAAGGAGAGCAGGGAGCGTGGCAAAAACACAGCTGCCACAGCTCTGCAAGGGCCAGATTGCAACAGGCGTGGGGGCAAAAGGAAGGTCATGGGGGCCGGTGCACCAGCTTCCCCGGGCAGGGGCCATGGACTGGTCACACTAGGATGGCAACTTGCAGTGCAGAGGCCCAAACAGCAGCCTCTGGGCATCATCTGTCGCCTTCAAGGCACGCCACTGCGCATACACCCCGACAACCCCTCGCAGTATCTCGCCGTGCTCTCAATCAAAACAGAGACGCTGGAGGAGCTCGACAGGAGCTGCGTGGCGCGCACCGGGCAGAGCTTGGCTCAGCTGCGAGAAGCCTTTCTGGAGAGGAAGGAGCCGAGGCCAAAGGAGAGGGAGGTCGAGGAAGAGGAGGGCAAGGGGAAACGTTTCTCCCTGACAGCATCGGGATGCCTCAATGTTCGCCCCAAGGAGGTGAGTGCAAAGGGTGGGCCAGGGCAGATGGTGACCCTCCGTGTGCTGGGGCCAGCCGCTGCGCCCTGCTGCAACAGTGTGATGGTGGCAGTGCTGGCAGGGCCACGGGGGGCATTGCTGGTGGGAAAAGCAGCTGCCTTCACAAATCTCCCTCTCTGGCTTCAGCTCTGTGCCAGAAACTCCTTCTATAACCTGTGGCAACCGGAGGTGACGCGAGTGGAGCTCCTGAAGGATGCGAGGTCCAAGTGGGAGGTGCTGGAGCGGCTGTACGCCCATGCGCCCAGGAGGGAGCGCAAGATGGGAGCTGGGAAGAGAGTCCGGGGAGCACCAGAGGATGCTGGCGTGGAGTGGAGCGATGAGGAAGAGGACGTTGATGAAGAGCCTTTGGAATGGGAGGAGCTGGAGAAAAACACAGCCTTGGTCATGAGCTGGGTCAGACCGAGCCTCAGGAGCCTCTTGGCAGACCCACAGCCGTGTCCTGAGGAGGTGCCCTGCTCACCCGTTGTGAAGGGCAGAGATGCTGCCAGGGAGGCAGCTGGTGACCTGCAGAGCACGCCTCTGGCCCCAGCAGTGCCCCGAGGAGCCGTGGCAGCGGCATCTCCTTTGGCAGGAGGCTGCCAGGACGCGGGGGACAGTGTGCCTCTGGCTCCACTGGCCAGCACAGGAGCAAAGGCAGAGGCCTCCCCTGCAGCCAGAGGCCCTGAGGATGCAGGGGAAAATGCTCCTCTGCCTCCATCGCTTCCCGCAGAGGCTGCGCCAAAGGCCTCCCAGTTGTGCGGAGGCCCTTGTGGGGAGAGCAACAGCCTGCCTCTCCAACCACCATTGCCCGAAGAAAGCGCAGCAGAAGGCTCTGCCCTGGCCGCAGGCCTTCCTCACCAGGTGAGCAAGGAGCATGGCGTCGGCACCCACCACCAAAGGGAGGTGCGGTGTGAGCAGCGTCTGGGGTGTGCAGGGTGGGTGAGAAGAGCTGCCCCATCGCATGGGTCCCCCGCGGCCGTGGTGAGAAGCTGTCCCCCCAGCCCTTTGCGCTCTGCACTCTCTGTCCTGGGGAAGATGCCTGGTGCTCTGTGTTTCCAAGTGCCAGAGGCCCAGGGCTGACGTGCCCTCCCCGGCCTGCACAGCATCCAGCCCTGGGGCATGGATGCTGAGCAAGGAGGGCAGGGGCAGCCCCAGCAGCAGCCGCCTCCCACAGCCAGCGAGCCAGCCCCCTTGTGCCACGTACCCGGCCACCTCCATCCCCCGCTGCCCGTCGTGGCCCCCGGCCCAGCCCTGCTGCTACGGCCCCAAGACAAGCCTTGTGCCATTGCCCAGCCAGCTGCATGTGCCTCCCCTTGGGGCTCGCGGCCACTCACAGCATCCCCCCACCCCAAACCCTTTGCCCCCTCCTATATCCCAGGGCACCAGGATGCTGAGCATGGCCAGCTGATATCACACAGGGCTGTGTTCCTGCTCTCCCCATGCAGGTTGCCTGTGAGCCCAAAGAGGAGCACAAGTCATCGTCTTCCCTCCGGCCCTGCGGGAGGGCGCGGGAGCTGGGAGCTGGGAAGAGAGTCTGGGAAGTGCCAGAGGATGCTGGCGTGGAGTGGAGCGATGAGGAAGAGGATGTTGATGAAGAGCCTTTGGAATGGGAGGAGCTGGAGGAAAACATGGCCTTGGTCATGAGCTGGGTCAGACCGAGCCTCAGGAGCCTCTTGGCAGACCCAGAGCCGTGTCCTGAGGAGGTGCCCTGCTCACCCGTTGTGAAGGGCAGAGATGCTGCCAGGGAGGCAGCTGGTGACCTGCAGAGCACGCCTCTGGCCCCAGCAGTGCCCCGAGGAGCCGAGGCAGCGGCATCTGCTCTGGCGGGAGGCTGCCAGGATGCGGGGGACAGTGTGCCTCTGGCCCCATCAGCCAGCACAGGAACAAAGGCGGAGGCCTCCCCCGCAGCCAGAGACCCTCAGGCTTGCCCTGCACTTGCCCAGCCCCTCGCCCACGGCTCTCCTTCCTCCACAGGCATCACCGCCCTCCCGCATGCTGCGCCTTCCAGGCGATGGCCATCGCGGCTCAGGGCAGCGCTTCGGGCTCTGCGCAGAGCTTTTAGCTGCCGCTGTGACTCAGGGCAGTGAGAGGAACAGCGCGAGGATGCAGCTGCCAGACAGGTGGCCCGAGATGGGAGATGGCGCAGAGCAAAGAGGCAGAGCAACGGAGGCTCTCTCCTGGCTGCTACAGCAATGCTACTGCGTCGTGTCCCACAGCCCATGTGCTGCTCCAAATAAACCCTCGGCAGCTGTTCCCGCCGTGTTACTTGGTGTCAGGGAACTGTCAGGAGAAAGACTAGTGCAGGCGCTGCCAAGGAAGGCAGTCAGGGCTGCAGAGAAAGCCCTACAAGCAGTCGCAGAGTGAGAGAGCAGCTGGGGTGGGAAGGGTCTTCCGGAGGTGTCTGCTGCAACCTCCTGCTGCAAGTGGAGGCAAGCAGAGGAGGTTTCGCAGGGCCTGTCAGGGTCGAGCTCTGACTGTCTCTGGTGATGGATTCCCGCACGGCCCTGGCACCCTGCTCCAGTGTTGCACCACCATTCGGCTTCCAAGGCCATTTGCAGTCTCTGAGGGGACTTTTCCCTGCCACAAGCCGTGCCGTTGCCCTCAACCTGTCCCCAGGCCCCTCAGGACGTCTCTGGCTCCATGCTCTCTGCACGCTCCCGTTAGGCACTTGCAGGCAGCAGTGAGATCCCCCTACGCCTTCTCTTCTGCCGGCTGCACCAAGCCAGCACCCTTGGTCTCTGCTCCTGTGTGCTGTGCTGCAGCTGCCAGGCAGCTTGGGGGCCTGCGCTGGGCTTGCTGCAGTGTGGCCCCATCTGCGTGGGCCAGGGGGCTGGGGATATGGGTGCAATGGGGTGGGGGCCTGGGATATGGGTGCAATAGGGCGGGGGCCTGGGGATGTGGGTGCAATGGGGCAGGGGGCCTGGGGAGGTGGTTGCAATTGGCAGGGGCCTGGGGACATGGGCGCAAAGGGGCAGGGGGCTGGGGATATGGGTGCAATGAGTCGGGGAAGCTCCGGATATGGGCGTAATGGGGCAGGGGCAGGGGCCTGGGGACGTGGGTGCAATGGGGTGGGGGGCTGGGGACACAGGTGCAATGGGCCAGGGGGCTGGGACCATGGGTGCAATGGGGTGGGGGGCCTGGGTTCAGGGGTGGTGATGTGACCTCACGCCTGAGTCCATGGGTGCAAAGGGGGTCGACACCTGGGTCCATGGGTGGTGGTGGGTGCTGATGGGGCCGCCACCTGGGCCCATGTGTGATAACACGGGTGCAATGGGGCTGGACACCTGGGTCCATGGGTGGTCACAGGTGCTGATGGGTGGCCACCTGGGCCCATGGGTGATAACATGGGTGCAATTGTTACAAGACAACCCTGAGAAGCTCAGAAAGAATGTTTGAAGTAGGTAGATTTGGATAACTTCTATCTTAGACAGAATTTGCTTAGCATGAGTAGCCACACACTTGCTTAGCATGAGTAGCTAAATTTGCTGAAGCCTTAGGCCACGCTCCTAGTTCGGTAAGAAAGGGCCCCAGAGCTGGTGCAGGCTGGAAAGATAAGGGAGTTACAAGCAGTCTGCATTCCTGTGCCCCACTCTCCGAAAGGGAGGATGTCAAGGCTGTGAAATAAGGCCTGTTTGGGCGCCAGGACCTTGGGAAGCAAAGCCTCCTCTCACTGTTGAAACTGTGTTAATTAAGGGGTCTGGATTATGTCCTCTTCCTCAGGACCTTGGGAGATAACATCTACTGACCTAGCTGGGGCAGTGTTAATTGATCAGGACCTTGAGAAGCAGGGGTGGGACCCAGGGAATGAAGAAATCACTAACCAATCAGTGTAAAAGGGAAAGTCGCAAATCTGGCAATTTGTTTGTATAAATGCTACTTGAAAAGTTGGGGTGTGTGTGCTCGATTTGTGGGAAACCACCGAGCACCCAGGCTTGCGCAACTCTGAAATAAATAAACAAATGTCTCTCCTGAGTGTGTAATTATTGGCTTATTGCACACCGGGCAACGAATCCGCTTTTCGGACAACACATGGATGGGTGTGGGTGCTGATGGGATTGGATGCCTGGCTCCAGGGGTGCAACGGGGCTAGACGCCTGGGGCCCTGGGCAGCTCCTCACCCATGGGTGCCACCTTGGGCAGGTTTCCACATCTTCCAGTAGACCTATGGGTGCCGGGGTGGGCCGGGGACCACCTACCAGCACTCGGCCTTCGATGGGCGCCACTCCCTGAGCTCCCACTGCTGGCTCCGCGTCCCCCCCTGTGACAGAGCCAACTCCATCCCCATCCCAATGGTGTCCCCGTCCCCACATCGTCCCCATCTCCATGGCGTCCCCGTCCCCACATCGTCCCCATCCCCCCATCATCCCCATCCCCACAGTGTCCCCCTGTCCCTGTGACAGAGCCAACTCCATCTCCAGCCCCACGGTGTCCCCATCCCCACATCGTCTCCAGCCCCACGGCGTCCCATCCCCCCAGTGGCCCCATCCCCATGGCATCCCCATCCCCACGTCGTCTCCGTCCCCACATCGGCCTCGGCCTCCCACATCGCCTCCGCGCTCCCGCCCACCACGCGCTCCGCGGAGATCCGCCCGGCGCCCGGGGGCGTCACCGCTGCCGCGCCTCGCCATTGGCGGGCGGCCGCCGGCGGGGCCAATGGCCGTGCGACAAGGCGGAGCGGGAGCCGCGGCTCGGCGCTGCGCAGCGCCCTCCGCAAGCGCCCTCGCTGTCGCTTCTCCCAACCCGCCGCGCCGGGATCAGCCCAGCGCCTGGGGACGCCTCAGCCGACAAGAGCCGCTATTGGCGGGCGGGGCAGCCAATGGCGGTGCGCCGCAGCGGAGCCAATGGTGGCGCGGGGGCGTGGCCGCCGTGGGCTTCGGCGCCGGGTGAGGGCGAGGGCGCTGGCAGCGAGGAGGCGGTAGCGGGGCGGGCGCTGGGGCCGGGGCTGCTGCTGCTGGGCGGCGGCGGCGGCGGTGGCGAGCGGTGAGTGCGGGCGGGGCCCCCGGGCCCCCCTCTGCCCCTCCCCCGGCGCCGGGCTCCCCGTCAGCGGCCCCACGGACCGGCCTGCAACCGCCCCCGGGAGGTGCTGCCCCCCCGATCTTCCCCCCGGGACGTGCTGCCCCCCCGGAGCCCCCCGACCTGCCCTCCCGGAATGTGCTGCCCCCCCGACGTGCCCCCCCTGTGTCGTGCTGCCCCCCTGACCTGCCCCCCGGGACGTGCTGCCCCCCCCGACCCCCCCGACTTCTCCCCCCGGGACATCTTGATCCCCCGGATGCCCCCCAACGTGCCCCCCCCGGCCCCTCACCACCCCCCGTGTCCCCGCAGGCCCCCACTCCCTGCGCTACTTCCACACCGCCGTGACGGAGCCCAGCCCGGGGCTGCCCGCCTTCGTCTCCGTGGGCTACGTGGACGGAGAGCTCATCGATGGCTACGACAGCGAGACGCAGAGGGCGGTGCCGGGTGCGGCCTGGATGGAGCAGGAGGGTCAGGACCACTGGGACAGGCAGCCCCAGAACGCATATGGCAATCACTAGTCTTACTGAGTGGAGCTGGACACACTGCAGAAGCGCTACAACCAGAGCGGGGGTGAGCGCGGGCCGGGGCTCCCAGCGGCAGCTGCTCGCTGTCAGCGCTGGGGGCTGCGGGTCTGGGGTGCCCCCGGCCCTGCGCTGGGTGCCGTGTCCAAGCCCCTGTGCGGGGCCGGGGCTGCCCCTGAGCCCCCGTCTCCCTGCTTGTGTCTCAGGGTATCACACAGTGCAGCGCACGTACGGCTGTGACCTCCTGGAGGACGGTGGGATCTGGGGGTTTCTGCGGGATGCCTACGACGGGAAGGATTTCATCGCCTTTGACAAGGACACGCTGACATTCGTCATGGCGTATGCTGCTGCGCTAATCACCAAGAGGAAGTGGGAGGCAGAGAATGAGCCTGAGAGGCTGAAGCACTACCTGGAGAAGAGCTGCATGGAGTGGCAGTGGAGATACATGGAGTACAGGAGGGCTGCGCTGGAGAGGAGAGGTGAGGGCGAGGCGGGACCCCCCGGACACGGGGACGGGCCCCGGGCTCGGTGTTATGGAAATGAGGCTTGTCAGCCACCATAACAGGGCCCGACCCTAGGTTCCCGCAGAAAAGTTTGGCGCCAAATCAAAGCAAATGAAATAATGAAATTTTAATGACACGCGTGCGGTAATTACAGCTCGAGCTGGGTGTCTCCGAAGAGGGACCCCAAACAAAGAAATGCCTGGGCAATTATACCTTCCAATGTAAGCTCTCCACCCCTCAGGCAGTAGTTTGGACCAATAGTAATATTTGGGCCTGGAGTCTCCTGCTCCTTATTGGGTCTCATCCCTGTGCCTAGGCAGGCTGTTTATCTTTACTGTTATGGTTTTTGTTGACAGATGTGTCTTGGTTCCTCGGGTCCCGCCCTTGTCTCTCCAGGCCCTGACAAAGAGGTGTTGTTCCAGCAATTAGCACTGCCCCAGCAGTGACAATAGGTGTTATCTGCCAAGGTCCTGATGAAGGGATATAATCCAGACCCCGAGATAGTCCAGACCCCCTAATTAACACTGTTTCAGCAATGAGAGGAGGCTTTGTTTCCCAGGGTCCTGGTGCCCAAGTAGGCCTTATTTCAAAGCCTTGACATCCTCCCTCCCAGAGCGTGAAGCACAGGAATGCGAACTGCTTGCAACTCCCTTATCATTCCAGCTTGAACCAGCTCTCAGTCCCTTTTCTTACTGAACTAGGTAAAAGTTCATTATTCCTCATGATTTATAAAACTGACTGATTATGCTTGCCATAAAATGGACACCCCTGTCTGAATCAGTGGCTTCTGGGACTCTGTACCTGGGTATGATTTCTTTCAGTAAGGCTTTTACTACCCGCCCTGCGTCAGCCGTTCTTGTTGGGAAAAGTCCTACCCAGCCATTTTAGGCTAGCATGTGCGCATATTCTTGCTATTTTTCCTTTTAGTGTTCTATTCATTCTTTCTACTTGTCCTGAAGATTGTGGGTGATAAGGGGTTGTAGGTTTCTTTTTATGCCTAATGATTTCTATAACTGAGTGATTATGCTTGCCGTAAAATGGGCACCCCTGTCTGAATCAGTGGCTTCTGGGACCCCATACCTGGATATGATTTCCTTCAGTAAGGCTTTTACCACTCCCCGTGTGTCGGCCTTTCTTGTTGGGAAAGCTTCTACCCAGCCTGATAACTGATCTACTATCACTAACAAGTGTTTGTAGCCATTGGCAGATGGCATATCCGCATAATCTATTTGTAGCTTTTGGAAAGGGAAGTAGGCCCATGACCGTCCCCCTAACTCTGAGCTTGGCTTGTTATTTGAAAACTTCTGGCAGGTCGGGCAGCTATTTGTTATTCTTTTTGCAGCCGCGTAGATTCCTGGAGCAGCCCATACTTTCTGTACCTGGTTAGCCACCGCCTCCGCTCCCCCATGAGCTTTATCGTGAAACCACCTAGCTATAGTAATTAAATTTTTTTTTTTGGTAGAATTGGTTTTCTTCCAAGTGTCCATATTCCATCATCACTTTGTTTTGCTTCCCACTGCTCCCATTGTTTTTTCTCTTCCACTGAGCAGTCTTTTTCATACGTGGTTTTGGGGTCTATTAAAATTGGCCATTCACTCTGGTCCATCCTTGGAACTGCCCCCATACATTCTCTCAGAGGTTGTCGAGCTGCAGCCTTCGCAGCAGCGTCGGCTAAAGCATTTCCTCTGCTAATTTCTGTAGTGTCTTTAGTATGGGCTGGGCAGTGTATTACAGCAATTTCTTTGGGCAGTTGGACTGCTTCCAGCAAATTACGTATTTCTTCTCCATTAGCTAATTTCTTTCCTGATGACGAAAAGAATCCTCGCTCTTTCCATAACATCCCTGTTACATGACCTACTCCAAATGCATATTTAGAATCGGTATAGATATTTACCTGCAGGTTCTTACCAATTTTTACTGCTTGGGTCAATGCTATTAATTCTGCTGCTTGAGCACTTACAGACGGAGACAAAGGATTGGCCTCAAGTACCTCAAAGAGGTTAGTGACAGCATAGCCGGAGTGGTGCCTTCCGTCCAAATACTAGGATGATCCATCTGTAAACGGAACTAAGTCTGGGTTTCCCAAAGGTTCGTCTTTAAGGTCCTCCCGGGGCTTGCTCGAGCTGACGATCACCTGCTCACAGGAATGATGTGGTTCTCCATCCTCAGGTAGAGGCAATAGTGTTGCTGGATTTAAGATGTTGCATCTCTTTAAGGTCCCATTATCTGCATGCAGTATTATCAGTTGATAGCGGTGAGCTCTCTGTGGGGATAGTGCTTGAGTCACGTATTGTTTCATTGACAGTTCTACTTCATGTGGCACATACACAGTCAATGAGTGACCCAAAACTACAGGTCATGTTTTTTTCAGTAAGAGCTGCCGTAGCTGCTATTGCTCTGATGCATCCTGGAGTGCCTTTAGCTACCTCATCTAGCTGCGTGGAATAATAGGCCACTGGTCTGTGGTGAGGGCCTAGTTTTTGGGTGAGTACCCCACTTGCTACTCCCTGTCGTTCATGGACAAATAATTCCAATGGTTTGCTATAATCTGGTAACCCTAGAGCAGGGGCTGAAACCAACGCTTTTTTCACAGATGTAAAAGCTTTCTCCCTTTCTGGGCCCCAGGCCACAGGCTCTATCTCCTCCTTTTTTGTTGCCTGCACTAAAGGCTTAGTAAGTTCTGCTAACCCAGGAATCCACGGTTGGCAAAATCCTACAGCTCCTAAAAATCCCGTGTTGTTTTTTTGTTACAGGACGAGGCATATCAAGAATTGTCTTTACTCGTTCTGGATCAACTAACCTGTGTCCTTCTTTTAAGATAAAACCCAAATATTTTACCTCTCTTTGACACAGCTGGAGTTTAGACAGAGATGCCTGATGCCCTTTTTCTGCAAGAGCGTTACATGGAGAAACAGTGTCTTTTAAAAATGTCTCATAATCTTTACTTGCTAATAACATATCATCTACATATTGTATTAATACAGAATGTCCTGGAAGTTCGATATCTGAGAGGTCATTTTTGAGTATACGCGAAAGAATAGTCAGAGACCCAGTAAATCCCTGTGGCAGCCTTGTCCAAGTTAATTGTTGTCCCTTCCAAGTGAAAGCCAAGAGATCTTGGCTATCTTCAGCTATCGGTATACTAAAAAAAGCTGCCGTTAGGTCAATCACAGTAAAATAAGTTGCCCAAAGGGGTATCTGTAGTAAAATGGTTGATGGGTTAGGGACTACTGGATGTGGAGCAACTACCTGTTGGTTTATAGCCCCTAAGTCTTGTATAAACTGATACTCTGGATCACCATCAGAATCTTGCCTGTTCTTTTTAACTGGCAGAATTGGGGTGTTGTACGGGGATTCACAGACTCTAAGGATACCCAGTTTCAAATAATGATTGATTTGTTTTTGGATGCTCTTCTCTGCTTCCTTTGGGATAGGGTATTGCTTAACTGCAGGAGGCAATCCCCCCTTTGTTTTTATCGAGACTGGACTAGCTGATTTCAGTAGTCCCACATCCATTCCTGAAGAGCTCCATAACCGTTTAGGAACTGATTCTAACCTTGTTGGAATTTGCAGATTAGTCGACTCTGGTTCTGGTGTCTTAGCCAGAACACATGAGCCCATAATTATTAATTCCACCTCTTCTGGCTGTAAGCAGATCTGAGTATCCAAGGCTTGCAGGAGATCTCTCCCTAAAAGGCACATGGGCGCGTCTGTGGAAATTATAATACATCCCCACGCTCTTTTACCTCCAATAGTAAGCAATAAGGGCTTAGATAACATTCGTTCGCCTTTTCCCGCTATTTCTTGCATCATTATTTTATCTGGTGACTTGCATCCTTTAGGCTCAAACTTTAAAAGGGAAAGGGTGGCTCCAGTATCCACTAGAAAGGGAACTTCTAAGCCTTCTATATTTGCCATTACCTGCCCTTCAAATCCAAATCTACATCCCATAAATTTACCCCCATTTCCACAGTATTTTCTGAGTCTCCTATCTCCTGTCATTGTGGACTGCCTGGGAATTGCCTGGTCTCCTTCTCAATATTTGATTGCCTCATGCTGGCCCCTCTATTCCCAAGTGCACAGGGCCTCACTGGGCATTCCTGCTTCCAGTGTCCTTGTTCCCCCCAAGAATGACAAACATCATTAACTCTTAATTGTACACCCCCTTCACTTTGATTCCATCTATCTCCCCTGGTTCTTCCGCGCCCCTCCCCTTGCCAGCCTGCCATATGCTCTTTAAAATACTTTTGTGTATCAGGGGCTGCTTGATCTATAAAAACACTAATTGCGAGAGCATCATTGAAGTTTTGTGGGGTCATTCCTCCCTATTTTAGCGGGGCTTACCGCAAAAGTCCCCAGAAGTCTTGGGGGTGTTCATCTAATCACTGTCTGCATTCTTGCACTCTAGTCCAATTTACTCCTAACTCTCTGCATGCTCTAATTACTTCTACTAAATTTCAAAGTCCTGTTGGACACACAGCTCTATCTCCTGCATTATTACAATCCCAATTTGGACCATTTGCTAGCCAGAGGTTTCTATTTCCCCCGGCTTGCTGCGCTTCTTCTGCATCTTTAATTATCTTATCCCCTTCATTTGGTTGAAATAATTCCCTCAAAAGAATTTGGGTATCACTCCAGTTTGGGTTGTGCCCAGTGCAGATATTAGAAAATAATTGGACACATCGCCCTGCATCTTTTCTTAATCTCTGCATTTTACCCCCCCATAAGGCGAGATGGCCGGGGTGCCAGGGCTGATTAGTAAATACCCGCAGCACAGGAGGAGGGGGACTGGCCCCTCCCTTTCCCCCTGGCTGTAAAGCGGCAGGGTTAGTCAGCACGTTGGGGATCCTAGGATAGAGTCCGGCAGCCAATGGAGTAGAGGGAGAAGGAGGAGGAGAAGGAGAAGTAATGACAGAGAGATCATCAGGTATATCAGGTGGAGCAGAAACTTTTGGAGCACAGTCCGGGGTACTAGTATCTGCTAGCACAAGTGTTACGTTCGGCAGGTTTCTTTCCTCCCTCCCTCCTGGCTCAAATGCTCCCGCGCCCATGCCCAGTTATTGTTATGGAAATTATATGGAAATTAGGCTTGTTGGCCACCATAAGAGGGCTCGACGCTAGGTTTCCGCAGAAAAATTCAGAGCCAAATCAAAACAAATTAAAGAATTAAATATTAATGACGCGCGTGCAGTAATTACAGCTCGAGCTGGGTGCCTCCGAAGAGGGACCCTAACATAAACAAATCCTGGGCAATTATAGTTTTTTCAACGTACATTTCCCACCCTTCACGTGGTAGTTAGACCAATAGTAATTTTTTGGTCTGGGGTCTCCTGCTCCTCATTGTGTCTCATTGTCATTCTGAGGTAAGCTGTTTTTCTCCTTATTTTTGTTTTTTGCAGTCTCTGCTGACGGTTGTACCTCTGTTTTTGTGGGGTCTTACTGTTGTGTCTCAAGGTCCTGAGGAGGAGGTGATTCTAAATCATAACAATGAACACTGCCCCAGCAGTGAGCTAAGGCTTTGCCCCTCAAGGTCCTAATGCCCTGCACTGGTCTTACTTCAAAGCCTTGACACCCTCCCTTTGGGAGTGTGAGACGCATTGCTGCAGACACCCTCCCTTTGGGAGTGTGAGATGCAGGAATGCAGACTGCTTGTAACTTCCTTATCTTCCCAGCTGGAACCAGCTCTGAGGCCCTTTTCTTACTGGACTAAGTAAAAGTTCATTGTTTTCGCTAAGTGCGGCCTAAGGCTTCAGCAAATTTAGCTCCTCATGCTAAGCAAGTTTTAGAGAAGTTGTGCTAAGCGGCTACCTCTAGACAGTTTCAGTTCGCTATTCTTTAACAGTTCCCCGCTTTGTTTTTATGAAGCATCCCTGCTAATACTTGAAACAGAGTTCTCGAAGCCTTTCAAGGCGTGCTATCACGTTCCATAATCTTATGCATAATATGATCGTAAGCAATAGGCATAACACAGTTAAAGTTAACACAACTACTAGTGGGTGCAACACGTGATTATAAATCGCTGTTGTAGTTGGTGACCACCCTAGAAGAGTTTCCCAGCCATGATGTTCTCCATCCCTTTTTATCCTTTCCAAGACGTGGTGCATCTCTTCTGCTTCATGATGAATGGTGATTAGAGGGTTTTTTGTCCATTGTTTCGGGTACGTTCTAGCAGTCGACGCAGGTTGTCATGTTGTAGTAGTTTCTTCACTAGTGTGAGATTCTTTCCAATGGGGTTAGGTAGTAAATTTTGAATTAGTGTATAATTAGATTGTAACAATTGATAAGATCTAATAGGAGCTGAATGATTAAAGTCGCATCCCATAATTTTGGGTAATGTTACAAATACAAATATTTGAGTAATTAATTACTTGTATCTACAACAATGCCATCTATGAATGTAAGATTACAAAGTGTTCTTACACATACACATTCTTTTTTTAACATGTACAAGTACAGTTCAACTTGAACAGCAAAATAAGAACACAGTATGATAGTATATGGCCCGTTCCATTTAGGTTTTAACCTGGATTTTTTGTGAAAATACTTTAACTAAAACTTCATCCCCAGGCTGTATACCAGGCACTTGTATTTCAGGTGGTGTGGATTGATATCATTGAGCATATATTTATTTATTTCAAAGATTTTCAAACCTTTTTTGCATACTTAGAACATACTGGGTTGGTCATTCATCCCCGTCTAACAGGCTAGTCTTAGCTGGCATAACAAGTCCCTAGTACAGCTCAATGTTTCCCAAAGAGAATTTCTGCTGGTGTTAGTCCTATGGGTTGCCATGGGACATTTCAAACATCCCATAGAGCTAAGTTTAATGCTTCTGGCCATTTGAGGCTAGCATGTGTGCATTTCTTGCTATTTTTTCTTTTAATGTGCTGTTCATTCTTTCTACTTGTCCTGAAGATTGTGGGTGATAAGGGGTACATAGATTTCCTTTTATTCCTCATGATTTATAGAACTGACTGATTATGCTTGCCATAAAATGGGCACCCCTGTCTGAATCCATGGCTTCTGGGACTCTATACCTGGGTATGATTTCTTTCAGTAAGGCTTTTACTACCCGCCCTGCGTCAGCCGTTCTTGTTGGGAAAGGTCCTACCCAGCCATTTTAGGCTAGCATGTGCGCATATTCTTGCTATTTTTCCTTTTAGTGTTCTATTCATTCTTTCTACTTGTCCTGAAGATAGTGGGTGATAAGGGGTTGTAGGTTTCTTTTTATGCCTAATGATTTCTATAACTGAGTGATTATGCTTGCCGTAAAATGGGCACCCCTGTCTGAATCAGTGGCTTCTGGGACCCCATACCTGGGTATGATTTCTTTCAGTAAGGCTTTTACCACTCCCCGTGTGTCGGCCTTTCTTGTTGGGAAAGCTTCTACCCAGCCTGATAACTGATCTACTATCACTAACAAGTGTTTGTAGCCATTGGCAGATGGCATATCCGCATAATCTATTTGTAGCTTCTGGAAAGGGAAGTAGGCCCATGGTTGCCCCCCCCCCGCCCCCCCAACTCTGAGCTTGGCTTGTTATTTGAAAACTTCTGGCAGGTCAGGCAGCTGTTTGTTATTCTTTTAGCAGCTGCATAAATTCCTGGAGCAGCCCATACTTTCTGTACCTGCTTAGCTATTGCCTCGGCTCCCCCATGAGCTTTATCGTGAAACCACCTAGCTATAGTAATTAAATATTTTTTTTTTTGGTAGAATTGGTTTTCTTCCAAGTGTCCATATTCCATCATCACTTTGTTTTGCTTCCCACTGCTCCCATTGTTTTTTCTCTTCCACTGAGCAGTCTTTTTCATACATGGTTTTGGGGTCTATTAAAATTGGCCGTTCACTCTGGTCCATCCTTGGAACTACACCCATACATTCTCTCAGAGGTTGTCGAGCTGCAGCCTTCGCAGCAGCGTCGGCTAAAGCATTTCCTCTGCTAATTTCTGTAGTGTCTTTAGTATGGGCTGGGCAGTGTATTACAGCAATTTCTTTGGGCAGTTGGACTGCTTCCAGCAAATTACGTATTTCTTCTCCATTAGCTAATTTCTTTCCTGATGACGAAAAGAATCCTCGCTCTTTCCATAACATCCCTGTTACATGACCTACTCCAAATGCATATTTAGAATCGGTATAGATATTTACCTGCAGGTTCTTACCAATTTTTGCTGCTTGGGTCAATGCTATTAATTCTGCTGCTTGAGCACTTACAGACGGAGACAAAGGATTGGCCTCAAGTACCTCAAAGAGGTTAGTGACAGCATAGCCGGAGTGGTGCCTTCCGTCCAAATAATAGGATGATCCATCTGTAAACGGAACTAAGTCTGGGTTTCCCAAAGGTTTGTCTTTAAGGTCCTCCCGGGGCTTGCTCGAGCTGATGATCACCTGCTCACAGGAATGATGTGGCTCTCCATCCTCAGGTAGAGGCAGTAGTGTTGCTGGATTTAAGATGTTGCATCTCTTTAAGGTCCCATTATCTGCATGCAGTATTATCAGTTCATAGCGGTGAGCTCTCTGTGGGGATAGTGCTTGAGTCACGTATTGTTTCATTGACAGTTCTACTTCATGTGGCACATACACAGTCAATGAGTGACCCAAAACTACAGGTCATGTTTTTTTCAGTAAGAGCTGCCGTAGCTGCTATTGCTCTGATGCATCCTGGAGTGCCTTTAGCTACCTCATCTAGCTGCGTGGAGTAATAGGCCACTGGTCTATGGTGAGGACCTAGTTTTTGGGTGAGTACCCCACTTGCTACTCCCTGTCGTTCATGGACAAATAATTCCAATGGTTTGCTATAATCTGGTCACCCTAGAGCAGGGGCTAAAACCAACGCTTTTTTCACAGATGTAAAAGCTTTCTCCCTTTCTGGGCCCCAGGCCACAGGCTCTATCTCCTCCTTTTTTGTTGCCTGCACTAGAGGCTTAGTAAGTTCTGCTAACCCAGGAATCCACGGTTGGCAAAATCCTACAGCTCCTAAAAATCCCGTGTTGTTTTTTTGTTACAGGACGAGGCATATCAAGAGTTGTCTTTACTCGTTCTGGATCAACTAACCTGTGTCCTTCTTTTAAGATAAAACCCAAATATTTTACCTCTCTTTGACACAGCTGGAGTTTAGACAGAGATGCTCGATGCCCTTTTTCTGCAAGAGTGTTAATCTTTACTTGCTAATAACAAATCATCTACATATTGTATTACTACAGAATGTCCTGGAAGTTCGATATCTGAGAGGTCATTTTTGAGTTTGTGCGAAAGAATAGTCAGAGACCCAGTAAATCCCTGTGGCAGCCTCGTCCAAGTTAATTGTTGTCCCTTCCAAGTGAAAGCCAAGAGATCTTGGCTATCTTCAGCTATCGGTATACTAAAAAAGGCTGCTGTTAGGTCGATCACAGTAAAATAAGTTGCCCAAAGGGGTATCTGTAGTAAAATGGTTGATGGGTCGGGGACTACTGGATGTGGAGCAACTACCTGTTGGTTTATAGCCCTCAAGTCTTGTACAAAGCGATACTCTGGATCACCATCAGAGTCTTGTCTGTTCTTTTTAACTGGCAGAATTGGGGTGTTATATGGGGATTCACAGACTCTAAGGATACCCAGTTTCAGGTAATGATCGGTTTGTTTTTGGATGCTCTTCTCTGCTTCCTTTGGGATAGGGTATTGCTTAACTGCAGGAGGCAATCCCCCCTTTGTTTTTATCGAGACTGGACTAGCTGATTTCAGTAGTCCCACATCCATTGCTGAAGAGCTCCATAACCGTTTAGGAACTGATTCTAACCTTGTTGGAATTTGCAGATTAGTCGACTCTGGTTCTGGTGTCTTAGCCAGAACACATGAGCCCATAATTATTAATTCCACCTCTTCTGGCTGTAAGCAGATCTGAGTATCCAAGGCTTGCAGGAGATCTCTCCCTAAAAGGCACATGGGCGCGTCTGTGGAAATTGTAATACATCCCCACGCTCTTTTACCTCCAATAGTAAGCAATAAGGGCTTAGATAACATTCGTTCGCCTTTTCCCGCTACTCCTTGCATCATTATTTTATCTGGTGACTTGCATCCTTTAGGCTCAAACTTTAAAAGGGAAAGGGTGGCTCCAGTATCCACTAGAAAGGGAACTTCTAAGCCTTCTATATTTGCCATTACCTGCCCTTCAAATCCAAATCTACATCCCATAAATTTACCCCCATTTCCACAGTATTTTCTGAGTCTCCTATCTCCTGTCATTGTGGACTGCCTGGGAATTGCCTGGTCTCCTTCTCAATATTTGATTGCCTCATGCTGGCCCCTCTATTCCCAAGTGCACAGGGCCTCACTGGGCATTCCTGCTTCCAGTGTCCTTGTTCCCCCCAAGAATGACAAACATCATTAACTCTTAATTGTACACCCCCTTCACTTTGATTCCATCTATCTCCCCTGGTTCTTCCGCGCCCCTCCCCTTGCCAGCCTGCCATATGCTCTTTAAAATACTTTTGTGTATCAGGGGCTGCTTGATCTATAAAAACACTAATTGCGAGAGCATCATTGAAGTTTTGTGGGGTCATTCCTCCCTATTTTAGCGGGGCTTACCGCAAAAGTCCCCAGAAGTCATGGGGGTGTTCATCTAATCACTGTCTGCATTCTTGCACTCTAGTCCAATTTACTCCTAACTCTCTGCATGCTCTAATTACTTCTACTAAATTTCAAAGTCCTGTTGGACACACAGCTCTATCTCCTGCATTATTATAATCCCAATTTGGATCATTTGCTAGCCAGAGGTTTCTATTTCCCCCGGCTTGCTGCGCTTCTTCCGCATCTTTAATTATCTTATCCCCTTCATTTGGTTGAAATAATTCCCTCAAAAGAATTTGGGTATCACTCCAGTTTGGGTTGTGCCCAGTGCAGATATTAGAAAATAACTGGACACATCGCCCTGCATCTTTTCTTAATCTCTGCATTTTCCCCCCCCATAAGGCGAGATGGCCAGGGTGCCAGGGCTGATTAGTAAATACCCGCAGCACAGGAGGTGGAGGACTGGCCCCTCCCTTTCCCCCCGGCTGTAAAGCGGCAGGGTTAGTCAGCACGTTGGGGATCATAGGATAGAGTCCGGCAGCCAATGGAGTAGAGGGAGAAGGAGGAGGAGAAGGAGAAGTAATGACAGAGAGATCATCAGGTATATCAGGTGGAGCAGAAACTTTTGGAGCACAGTCCGGGGTACTAGTATCTGCTAGCACAAGTGTTACGTTCGGCAGGTTTCTTTCCTCCCTCCCTCCTGGCTCAAATGCTCCCGCGCCCATGCCCAGTTATTGTTATGGAAATTATATGGAAATTAGGCTTGTTGGCCACCATAAGAGGGCTCGACGCTAGGTTTCCGCAGAAAAATTCAGAGCCAAATCAAAACAAATTAAAGAATTAAATATTAATGACGCGCGTGCAGTAATTACAGCTCGAGCTGGGTGCCTCCGAAGAGGGACCCTAACATAAACAAATCCTGGGCAATTATAGTTTTTTCAACGTACATTTCCCACCCTTCACGCGGTAGTTAGACCAATAGTAATTTTTTGGTCCTCATTGTGTCTCATTGTCATTCTGAGGTAAGCTGTTTTTCTCCTTATTTTTGTTTTTTGCAGTCTCTGCTGACGGTTGTACCTCTGTTTTTGTGGGGTCTTACTGTTGTGTCTCAAGGTCCTGAGGAGGAGGTGATTCTAAATCATAACAATGAACACTGCCCCAGCAGTGAGCTAAGGCTTTGCCCCTCAAGGTCCTAATGCCCTGCACTGGTCTTACTTCAAAGCCTTGACACCCTCCCTTTGGGAGTGTGAGACGCAGGAATGCAGACTGCTTGTAACTTCCTTATCTTCCCAGCTGGAACCAGCTCTGAGGCCCTTTTCTTACTGGACTAAGTAAAAGTTCATTGTTTTCGCTAAGTGCGGCCTAAGGCTTCAGCAAATTTAGCTCCTCATGCTAAGCAAGTTTTAGAGAAGTTGTGCTAAGCGGCTACCTCTAGACAGTTTCAGTTCGCTATTCTTTAACAGTTCCCCGCTTTGTTTTTATGAAGCATCCCTGCTAATACTTGAAACAGAGTTCTCGAAGCCTTTCAAGGCGTGCTATCACGTTCCATAATCTTATGCATAATATGATCGTAAGCAATAGGCATAACACAGTTAAAGTTAACACAACTACTAGTGGGTGCAACACGTGATTATAAATCGCTGTTGTAGTTGGTGACCACCCTAGAAGAGTTTCCCAGCCATGATGTTCTCCATCCCTTTTTATCCTTTCTGAGACGTGGTGCATCTCTCCCGCTTCATGATGAATGGTGATTAAGAGTTTTCTGTCCATTGTTTCGGATGCGTTCTAGCAGTCGACTCAAATCATCATGTTGTAGTAGTTTCCATACCAGGGTGAGATTCATCCCAATGGGGTTAGGTAGTAAATTTTGAATTAATGTATAATTAGATTGTAACAATTGATAAGATCTAATAGGAGCTGAATAATTAAAGTCGCATCCCATAATCTTTGGTAAAGTTACAAATACAAATATTTGAGTGATTACTTGTATCTACACCAATGTTATCTATGAATATAAGATTACAAAGTGTTCTTACACATACACATTCTTTTGCAACATATACAAGTACAGTTCAACTTGAACAGCAAAATAAGAACATAGTATGACAGTATATGGCCTGTTGCAGTTAGGTTTTAACTTGGATTTTTGTGAAAATACTTTAACTAAAACTTCATCCCCAGGCTGTATACCAAGCACTTGTATTTCAGGTGGTGTGGATTGATATCACTGAGCGCATATATATATATTTTTTAAGATTTTCAAACCTTTTTTGCATACTTAGAACATACTGGGTTAGTCGTCCATCTCTGTCTAACAGGCTGGTCTTAGCTGGAATAATAAGTCCCTAGTACAGCTAAATGTTTCCCAAAGAGAATTTCTGCTGGTGTTAGTCCTATGGGTTGCCATGGGACATTTCAAACATCCCATAGAGCTAAGTTAAATGTTTCTGGCCGTTTTAGGCCAGGACATGTGCATATTCTTGCTGTTTTTTCTTTTAGTGTTCTATTCATTCTTTCTACTTGTCCTGAAGATTGTGGGTGATAAGGGGTTGTAGGTTTCTTTTTATTCCTCATGATTTATATAACTGAGTGATTATGCTTGCCGTAAAATGGGCACCCCTATCTGAATCAGTGGCTTCTGGGACCCCATACCTGGGTATGATTTCCTTCAGTAAGGCTTTTACCACTCCCCGTGTGTCGGCCTTTCTTGTTGGGAAAGCTTCTACCCAGCCTGATAACTGATCTACTATCACTAACAAGTGTTTGTAGCCATTGGCAGATGGCATATCCGCATAATCTATTTGTAGCTTTTGGAAAGGGAAGTAGGCCCATGGTTGCGCCCCCCAACCCGAACTCTGAGCTTGGCTTGTTATTTGAAAACTTCTGGCAGGTCGGGCAGCTGTTTGTTATTCTTTTAGCAGCTGCATAAATTCCTGGAGCAGCCCATACTTTCTGTACCTGCTTAGCTATTGCCTCCGCTCCCCCATGAGCTTTATCATGAAACCACCTAGCTATAGTAATTAACTATTTTTTTTGGTAGAATTGGTTTTCCTCCAATTGTCCATATTCCATCATCACTTTGTTTTGCTTCCCACTGCTCCCATTGTTTTTTCTCTTCCACTGAGCAGTCTTTTTCATACAGAGTTTTGGGGTCTATTAAATTTGGCCATTCACTCTGGTCCATCCTTGGAACCGCCCCCATACATTCTTTCAGAGGTTGTCGAGCTGCAGCTTTTGCAGCAGCGTCGGCTAAAGCATTTCCTCTGCTAATTTCTGTAGTGTCTTTAGTATGGGCTGGGCAGTGTATTACAGCAATTTCTTTGGGCAGTTGGACTGCTTCCAGCAAATTACGTATTTCTTCTCCATTAGCTAATTTCTTTCCTGATGACGAAAAGAATCCTCGCTCTTTCCATAACATCCCTGTTACATGACATACTCCAAATGCATATTTAGACTCGGTATAGATATTTACCTGCAGGTTCTTACCGATTTTTGCTGCTTGGGTCAATGCTATTAATTCTGCTCCTTGAGCACTTACAGACAGAGACTTACAGACAGAGACAAAGGATTGGCCTCAAGTACCTCAAAGAGGTTAGTGACAGCATAGCCGGAGTGGTGCCTTCCGTCCAAATAATAGGATGATCCATCTGTAAACGGAACTAAGTCTGGGTTTTCCAAAGGTTTGTCTTTAAGGTCCTCCCGGGGCTTGCTCGAGCTGACGATCACCTGCTCACAGGAATGATGTGGTTCTCCATCCTCAGGTAGAGGCAATAGTGTTGCTGGATTTAAGATGTTGCATCTCTTTACATGCAGATAATGTGACCTTAATATTATCAGTTCATAGCGGTGAGCTCTCTGTGGGGATAGTGCTTGAGTCGCATATTGTTTCATTAACAGTTCTACTTCATGTGGCACATACACAGTCAATGAGTGACCCAAAACTACAGGTCATGTTTTTTTCAGTAAGAGCTGCCGTAGCTGCTATTGCTCTGATGCATCCTGGAGTGCCTTTAGCTACCTCATCTAGCTGCGTGGAGTAATAGGCCACTGGTCTGTGGTGAGGGCCTAGTTTTTGGGTGAGTACCCCACTTGCTACTCCCTGTCACTCATGGACAAACAATTCGAATGGTTTGCTATAATCTGGTCACCCTAGAGCAGGGGCTGAAACCAACGCTTTTTTCACAGATGTAAAAGCTTTCTCCCTTTCTGGGCCCCAGGCCACAGGCTCCATCTCCTCCTTTTTTGTTGCCTGCACTAAAGGCTTAGTAAGTTCTGCTAACCCAGGAATCCACGGTTGGCAAAATCCTACAGCTCCTAAAAATCCCGTGTTGTTTTTTTGTTACAGGACGAGGCATATCAAGAGTTGTCTTTACTCGTTCTGGATCAACTAACCTGTGTCCTTCTTTTAAGATAAAACCCAAATATTTTACCTCTCTTTGACACAGCTGGAGTTTAGACAGAGATGCTCGATGCCCTTTTTCTGCAAGAGTGTTAATCTTTACTTGCTAATAACAAATCATCTACATATTGTATTAATACAGAATGTCCTGGAAGTTTGATATCTGAGAGGTCATTTTTGAGTATACGCGAAAAAATAGTCGGAGACCCAGT